>NC_067402.1:222830067-223142775 GCF_016432865.1 Antechinus flavipes
TTATCTGGAGGGAGGCCCTCTGGGTCAAGAATCATACTTGCAAAGACTGTAAACCATTAGGTTTGACATCTTAGCATTTAGAGTTGGAAAAAACCTTAAAAGATTATCTAATGCAATCCCCTCAATTTATTGATTAAACACACACATACATCCATATGCATACACACATACACACACATACCCCAAGGCCCATAGAGGTGAAACTAATTCCTCAATGTTATATGAGTAAAAATTAAAAGAGCCAAATAGAGTCAAACCCAGCATTCTTTCAACTATTTTATTCTTTTCCAGAATCATATTTGAAGTTCAGGTAACAACTACCTTGGGCCTTCTGTGTCTCTGTCTGTCTGTCTCTCTGTCTCTGTCTCTGTCTCTCTGTGTGATTTTCCAGGACTAGGAAGGTTGCTGATAACTCTGTCTTCCTCCCATGAGGGAGAAAGAGAAGGGGCCAGGAGGTGGGGAGAGACTTGGCTAAAGAACTCCCCTTACCTCAGTTTTTCCATTTCAATGGCATCAGCATGATTTGATCACAACCAATAAACATTTATTGATCATGGTTCAACAACTCTATCAAAGAATGTCAGAGTTGGAGGGACATAGGAGGTCATCATTTCTAGCTCTTCACTTTCCAGATGAGGAAGCTATACCCAGAGACGAAAAGATTTACTTGAGGTTGCCCAGCTAGGAACTAGCAGAATCAGGGGCTGCTTAAGTCTATAAATTGGGAAGCAGAGAAAATCTCAGTTCTGAGAGAGATGATAGACCCCAGTGGGGTTATCTTCTTAGTCCTTTGAAAGAAAGGGGTTTTCCAGGGTTTTCCAGGCTTTCTGCAGAAGAGGTTGAGATGGGATGATCTGTTGTTATGTGGGAAGGGACAGAGGGGAGAAAGTGAGGGAAGAAGAAGAAGAAAATAAAAGCAGGACCCACAATACTGGTTTTGATAACTGTTTTGGGGATGGGGTGGGCAAGGAGAGGACTTCGACAAATTTTAGAACCCTGTTACTTTCAAATATCATACTCTGGGGAAATTCTGCTGAGGGAGTTGTGTTGATTTTGTCTGACACCTTGGGTTCTAGATTATATCTATAGGAATATAACAATGTTCTGTCTTGTTCTCCCCTTAAATCTACAGGATACAGAGACAGGTATTTGGGGATGCTCAGGTGATGGTTTCTCTATGTCCTCCTAATGAGTCATCAAAACCTAACCAACCAATCCTCCTCTCTTTTCCTCTCAAATCATAACTGGTTTTTCTCTGAGACTCTCCAGAGTACAGAAGGAAAGGAAAAAGTAGGCCAAAGTAGATGCTATGCATGAAAACAGATTCCCACCCCTCCTGCTCCGCCACATCCATTTCTGGAATCCAAGGGCCTTCTCTCTATAATGCCTCCTAACAGCAGCCCGTAGAAAGAAAAAGGAAAACTACCATAAATTTTCTTTATTTATATAAGGAGATGGGTTTTTTTCTTTGGGCCAGTAAATACTCAGAGAGGGAGCTGTCGTGGAGAAAGGACCCAGCCCTGTCCCTTCTGGGGCCAATTTATCTTCTAGAGACACTGCTTGGAAGCTACCATAATGTTGTATATACAAGATGCAAATCTTTGCATAGGGGCCTGCTAGAGTTAAAGAACCTTAAGATATGGCCCTGCCCACTGAGAACCTTCTTCCTATTCTATTCCACATCCACCAACCCATTCCATTTCTTCTTTGTATCTGAGTCCTGTGAGCCCTATGAGGAAGAGTGGATGTGCCTTATATAGAGCAATACCCCATATCCATGAAAAAATGATCTATTGATTTGTGCTCTTCAGTATCCATAACATGTCTGTGACTGGATTTTCCCCCCCTCATACTTATTGTGGCTTTAAAATATGCTTTGAGGTGAAGCTGCTTTCTCTTCTCTCTCTCTATTGATTCCCTGTTTTTTTTTTTTTTTTAATCTTTATTGTTATTTCAGTCACTCACTATTCTGCTGGGGGAGGGGAAAGAAGGCCTTTTTTATAGGATTATTAAGACTCCAGATTCAATGAGTAACTAAGCTCCCTGAGGAAACCAAGAAATAATAAATAATAATAATAATATTTCTGTAGTGTTTTAAGGTTTACAAAATGCTTTCCCTGAAGCAACTCTTCAAGGTAATGGTTGCAAGTACTTTTCATCCCCATTTTATAGCTAAAGAAATAGCTCAGAGAGGTTATATCATTTGCCCAAGGTCACACAGCAAGTAAGTGCTAGAGCATAAGCATGTCTGATCTTAGGGAGATGCTAAGTGAAATGACAATTAGGAGAACCAGGATCCAAGATAAAAGCTCTGAGCTCTCCTCTTTTACGTGAACTGCCTCAAGTACTCTGTCTCTCCATCTTTTCACCCGTGCAGCTTTGCAAAAAAAACAAAAACAAAAACAAAAAAATCAAACCAACTGAACAACAACAAAAAAACTGTTGGCTGAAATAAAGCATTGGGTGAAGATAAATGTGAACCCAAGTCATAACTTCAGCATCTTCCTCTGTTACAGAGTCTGTCTTTCAAACCACAACAGATATATTGAATCATACTGTCTACTTTTAATTATCTGTGGAAATCAATCAAGAAGCATTAAGCACCTACTATGTGCCACATTATATACCAAAAGGAACAAAGTGAGATAATTTCTACTCTCAAAAGGGGAAAATGTATAATAATAAGTAAAAGAAAATAAATTCAAATAAAGGTAATCTAGAAAGCGGTTAAGGAGTAGAGCTACTAATATTTGTTAGAGCAGGGTCAGGAAAGATTTTATATAAAAAATGGTACTTAAACTGTGTCTTGAAGGAAGAGAGAATCTTTGTGAGGGGGAGGAAAGGAGGAAGTGAATTCCAGATATATGGGATAGCCAGTTCAAAGGAAAAGAGTTTTAACATGGAATGCTCTGTATAAAGAAGAGAGAAGACTTGTTTGGCTGGATTTCAGAGCAAGGGAGAGGAATAACATACAAAAAAGTTGGAAAGATTGGTGAGGGAAAAGGTTTTGAAAACTAAGCAGATCTTGATTTTTTTCTTTTTTTGCACAGCCTGATGATTATGGAAATATGTTTAAAAGAATTGCAGATGCTTAATCTATATCAAATTTCTTGCTATCTTTGTGGGGGGGGAGGAAAGGGAGAATAATTTGGAACACAAGATTTTGCAAAGATGAATGTTGAAAACTATCTTTGCAAGTATTTGGAAAAATACTATTACTTTTTCCGCTTACTTTATTTTTCTTGTCCCTCCCCTTCTGCAATGTGGCTAATATGGAAATATGCTTTGCATGATTTCAAATGTATAATTGATACTATATTCCTTGCCACTAAAATACTATTAAAATTAAAAAAAAAAACAGCAGAAAAACCTGACAACCAAATCTAGCAGATCCTAGAGGCAATAGGGAGCTCCTGAAGTTCATTGAGGAGGAGTGTAACAAGGTCACATCTGCGCTTTGATGGCAACATGGAGAATGGCTTCACTTCAAAGTGAGGAAAAATTTGAAGCAGACAAAGCAGGTACAAGGCCATTGAAGTAATTGAGGTGAGAGAGAATGAGGACTTGAACTCAAATGGTAGCTGTGTGAGACCAGAGAAGAGATCTAATGGAAGAGATGCGGTGAAAGTGAAAACAGTAAAATATGGCAACTGATTAGACATGGATAAAGGGAAGGATAACACCATGGGAGACTGAAGGAATTGTAGGACCTTTGACAGAAATGGAGACATTTGGAAGAGGGGTGAGTTTTAGGGGAGATAATGAGTTCTGTTTTGCACATGTTGAATTTGAAGTGACTTTGGGACATCAGCTTTCAAACATTCCAGAAGACAAGTGGTAATGTGAGAGTCAGTTCCAGCTGATTCCAGCATACTCCTAGATGTAAGCTGATAGGATTTCCTGGAAGAGGGGTCATTTAAATAGTCTTTAATGAATTCAACAAACCAAGAGGGAAAGAAGTGGCATAATTACCATAAGCCAAATAAATAGATAAATGAATGAAAGCTAAATAAAATTCATATTTCTCAGAACCTTAGATCCTTTCCCTCTGTAAAATGAGATTAAAAATAATAATTGTATAATTTCCTACACGAAGTAGCATCAGAATTTGAACCCAGGTCTTTACCACTTACTACTTTGGTGACCTTGGGAAAAGGACTTTTCTGCCAATTTTCTTCCCCACCTCAGTTTTCTCATCTATAAAATGTAGGAGTTGGGTTAGATACTCTTGATTTTCTGTTGAATTACCTGTCAAAATTCATTTATCTCCACTGCCTGGTTTTCATTAGGTGTGATGACTGATTTATAGGAATAATAATCATTCTTTGGATAGCATTGTAGCTTTTTCAAAGCACTTTCACAACCACTATCCATTGGCTACTCATGACATCCCTGAAAAGTAGCTTTTGGAGGTAATAATTCTTATTTCACTGATGAGAAAGCAAATGCACAGAGGGTAAATGATGCTCTGGGCCTAGGACAGCCCTGAGTTTGCCTCCTGACTTCTAATTTCAAATTCTTTCTGCTATATTTCATAGTGTTTGATTTCTCTTGGGTTTTTTTAAAAAAGTAATTATACTTTATTGATTTTTAAGTTTCCAATTCTTTCTTTCCCTTTTTTGCCCATTGAGATGGCAAGGAATATTGTATCAATTATGAATTTGAAGTCATGCAAAGCATATTTCCATATTAGCCACATTATAGAAGGGGAGGGGCAAGAAAAATAAAGTAAGTGGAAAAATTAAGTATGCTTTAATCTACATTCAGAGTTCATCAGTTCTCACTCTGGATATAGATAGCATTTTTCTTTGTGTGTCCTTTATCTCATCATGTTGTTAAGAGTAGCTAAATCTTTCACAGTTGACTATTGTTACAACATTGCTGTTACAACATACGGTGTTCTGATTCTGTTCATTTCACTTTGCATCAGTTCATATATGTTTTCCTAGGTTTTTCTAAAACCAGCCTATTCATCATTTCTTATGGCACAATAGTATTCTATCACAATCTACTACCACAACTTGTTTAATCATTCCCCAGTTGATGGCCATCTCAATGTTCAATTCTTTGCCGCCACACACAAAAACTTGCTCCTATAATTTTGTAAAAATGGATTCTTTTCCTTTTTCTTTAACTTCTTTAAGAGTATAGAAAGAAGTGATATTGCTGGGTTGAAGCATAAATAGTTTTACACACAGTTTTCTGGTTCTTTGGGCATGGCTCCAAATTGTGCTCTAGAATGGTTGGACTGGTTCACAATTTCAGCAAGAGTACTTTAGTGGGCCTATTTTTTCTACATTTCCTCCAGCATTTGCCATTTTCCTTTTTTGTCAAGTAAGCCAATCTAGTAAGTAGATGTTTAAATTTGCATTTCTCTAATCACTACTGATTTAGAGCATTTTTATGTGATTATTGATAGCTTTGATGTCTTCTTCTGAAAACTGCCTTATCAATTGAGGGATGGATGAGTCATATCAGAGAAACTTGCTATAAAAATTTCCCTTCCTCCACCAGTTTCCTGTTTTCCTTTTAATTTTGGCTTCAATATATATGTGTGTATATGTGTAAACCCTTTTTAATTTCATGTAATCAAAATTATCTTCCTCTTGAGTCTTTACATAATTGTTGTTTATTCTCTTGGCTACTTCTCCCTTCATTCTCTCTTCCATAAATACTTTTCTTTAATTCTCCATTTTATATAAATTAGGAATTGAGATCTAGAGAGATACTATTTGCCCAAGGTCACACATATAACACAGGTCCTTGAACTTTATAGTCAGGGTTCTGTCCATTATGCTATAATTTCCTGATGTCTCAAACTTGGGGTGAGAGGGAAGAAAGGCAGAGAAGAAGGAGCTGACACTAAACATCTCCTTTCACCTCTCCTACTATCTCCAGAGGTAAATGGGGCAAATATCTTGAGGACTATGCCCTTAGAATCTTTTCCCAGGCTTCCCTTAATTTTATGGCCCAGTGGAAAGAGCAATTGAGAACTACAGGTTCTAGGACTGCCATGCCATCTTCCAGATCTCTCCCTGGTATGATTGTCTCTCTGTCTCTTTCTTTCTCTCTGACATTGTGTCTTTCTCTCTTTCTGTCTGTCTCCCTTTCTTTCTCTCTTCTTCTTTCTACTCTCACCACTGACTTTGGCCTCAAAGAACCCAGGCTCATGGCCCTAAAACTTAGAAGAGATCAAGGGATTGGTAATTAGCAGGAGTCCTGGCCTGGAGAATCCAAATGAGGATGCAGGAGGACTTTCTTCAGTGCCACTGCATTCAGTGTTACAGTGAACATGATTCTAGGTCGGAGTGTTAGGCTCCTGGTAGGGAAGAGAGTATGTAGAGATACCAAAGCTATCCATGAACTGCTGGCTGACAGCATCCAATGACTTGAGAACTTATACTTCACCAACGTGATAGAGCAAGAGGAGATCTGGAAATGGAGTCAGGAAGAACTTGGGAGTTGAAGTTTGCTTCTAACAGATGCCAGCATTGTCTTTAAAAGACTGGTTTCTTATCCTTTCTAAATTTCCATTTCCTTATCTGTTAAATGGGAATCATACATTTGGTATTTAACCCACAGGGTTGTGATAGGATCAGATAATTTATGTAAATTAGTGTTCTATATCAAACAAGTGGCTCTTATTGTTTATTTTCATCTGACTTTGTGACTCCACATGGGGTTTTCTTGACAAAGATACTGGAGTAATCAGTCATTTCTTTCTCCATTTTATGGATGAGGAAATGAATTAGAGTTAAGTGACTTACTCAGGATCACATAGCTAATAACTATTTGAGGTTAAATTTAAATTCATGAAGAACTGTCTTCCTTATTTCAAGCCCAGTTTATGCACTGTACTATCTAGCTGCCTATTAAATGCTTATTATGTGTCAAATCCTAATCAATCAAATAGCAAGCATTTTTAAGTACCTCCTATATGCCAGGTCAAACAACAAGCATTAAAGTGCTTATTGTATACTAGCTATTATGTGTCAGCTGTTGCTGCCATATGTAATATCTGTGCTGTCTTATAGGGATAGTTAGGAGAAACGTATTTTGTAAATCTTTCAAAACATTATATAAAGGTGAGATGAAAGTATTTTGTCAGGTGATGAAAGTCATCCAGTTTTCATATGTATTCTCTGGCTCAATATCTACCCTTTCCCCTTTCCATGCTGGGAATGAATGGCATGATTTCTCAACTACATGAAAAATACCAGCCTTGGCAGAGCTTTCTCCTCTCAGCTTCCCCTGTGAGCTTGAGAAGGGAATGATGTGGTTTGGATTCAAAGGACAGAACCTCAAAGCTTCCCTTTTAGTTCCTGAGAGCAGGTGATTGTGGGTTATCTCAGACAAGCTAGATGCTTAAAGAGATCAGGTGTTGGGACAGGTGAAAGATTTGATATTATTTGTACCTCAGAGGCATCTGGACTGAGAAGGGGTAGACCTTTGGAAGGGGGGGGATAATTGCGCCTGATGGAGTGAATCAGGTGAATCTTTGCTCCAGTCCTTGAGACTGCAGTTTGGAGTTCTAGGAGCCACAGAGACATGACAAGTTTGAAAAGGGATCCTCCAAGATTTCAGTGTCATGGAGGTTGGTCCGTGAGTAAGAATGAGCCATAAGGGCCATTTCTGTGACAGCTCTTAGAGATGTGGAGCTCTGGAGCATACTCCATACTCCATATTCCTTAAAGGTTCATTTTCACAATGTTCCCCAAACAGCTATTTTAGAACTGGAAAGGATATTCACCTAGCTGAGTGAATTGTCCACATATAGAGCTAGAGTGAACACCACACACACACACACACGCACACACACACACCCCCCAAGATTGGAATAAAGGGGAGCAAAATTAGAGGTGCTTTGACTTTTTGGTCTTCAAAAAAAATACTAATCTCAGTCATTTGGTAGCCCCTGACATAGATAAGAGGATTGTTTCCTAATTTATGGTTAGTAATACTAAGGACCAGAGAAGGTGATAAACCACTGTCAGATCCTAAGTATCTAGTATTTAAAAACAGCACATCTAGTATCTAAAAACCATTTCCTTCCCACCCCACCCCCAGCCTCTTATACCTCAACCAGGGAATGCTGAGTAATGGCACATTAATTAAACCTCTGTTTGAGGAAACAAATATAAACATAAATTATGGAAGGCAAATGATTTTGACAGCAACATAAGCTGGAAAGAGTGAGAGAGGGACAGCAAGGAACAGAACCCAGAAAATCAGCAAGGGTAGAGCTTATAATTCAGTTCAGGAAAATTAAGTGACCTATACTGGGACCAGATCTAGAGTTTTTCAGTGGAAAAAAACCCTCAAAATATCCCATTCTCAGCAAAAACTAGGAGTTCCGATGCCAATGTGCCTTGACTCCTTTGCAGCCAACTCAGGAGTTGATAGGTCTCTCTCTTCCTCTGTCTTTCCCTCTGCTCAAAAGCTACAGATCTTTTTCTCCATTGTTCTCTAGAAAAATGGATTCAAAAATCATCTTTGTCCCAATCCATTTTGGTATCTTGCTATCTAATATGAAAACATCTTGCTGTCCTTGGAGCCATTTGGGTGGTGAATGGGTAGCTATCCTGGATGCCAGTGGGAGGGAGTCAAGCTTAAGTAGGTGGCAAGTTTCTGATGATGCTTATTGTGTTAGATTGGGCAAAGTGTTAGGATCACCATCCTATGCTTTTAAATCTTCAATCTATTGTAATTAAGAGAACAGTCTAGAGTAGGGATCCTCAAACTTTTAAAATAGGGGTGCAGTTCATTATCCCTCAGACTGTTGGAGGGCCGGACTATAGTAAAAACAAAAATTTTGTTTTGTGGGTCTTGAAATAAACTTCGTAACCCTGAGTGAGGGGGTTAATCGTCCTCAGCTGCTGCATCTGGCCTGCGGGCAGTAGTTTGAGAACCCCTGGTCTAGAGCAAGAGTTCTTAATCCCGGGTCATTAACTCATTTTTATAATATTTTGATAATGCTACTTCAAATCAATTTCCTTTTTAAAAAATTCTATGTATTGTATTCCATGCATTTTAGAACATTATTTTGAGAAGAAATTAATAGGCCCAACCTAACCCTTCCAGTTAGGCTCTGACTAAAGGGGGCTGTCATATCAAACAAAATGTTAAGAACCTCTGGAGTAGACAGTCCCTTTCTCTGGGTGGATTTCAGGATCAGGGGATATGATGCCCTTTTAGAATTGTCACTATGAAGCTGGGTACTTGGGTCAAATTTCATTGGTTGGAAGGAGATAGAGTAGGGAAGAAGGGCTGGGAAAGACAGCTTAGTCAAGCTCCAGAAGAGATACCTCTACCCCTGGGTCAATAATGCTAGGAGAGAGAATAACCCATTCCTTTCTTCTCCTCCCCTGACCTCTGCCTTTGAACCGCTTCTAGAATCCACCTTCTCTCCAAAAAAGAGTACAATCAAGTGAAAGACTTCACAGCTTGAGGAAGAGAGAGTCTGGATCACTCTAAGAAAAAAACCTGCTCTGCTCTCCACAGATGTCAGCACCTGGAACAAAGACCTGGCTGCCTCTCCCTAGCTACATCTGTGCTATTTATTAGAAAATCCAAGAATACTGAAAATGCTGAACCTTGCCGGTCATCTATTCCAACCTGAGCCTGACCCTGAGTTCTGGGTAGGTGATCATGTGAGATGAATAAATGTTTAGGTAAGAGGGGTATTGCTTAGCATCCAGAAATAAATCAGAGTCCCAAGACTCTGACCTCAAACCCTCCCACACAGTTGGCCTCGGATTCAGCACAATTCCCCAATTCTATTCTGCTGTTGGTTTTGGCCCTAACCCCACTCAAACTCAGTCCCACTGATGACCCCTTTGCCAACCCACTGTCAGCTACCTCCCACTTCCATCCATTGTGGCATCTCATTTTAAGCCATCTTCCTAAATAAAGCCTTAATGGTCCTAATTATTCATAATATTATTTCTTGTTATCAACCCCAAAATGTGCCAAACCAATGTATTCATAGAGTATCAGAGGAAGAAAGGATGTGGGTCAGGCAAATAATTAATAATTAATAATATGATTATTAATTATAACAAGCAATAACTTATTTGTATAAAACCTCTTGTTAACAAAATACTTTGAGAGTCAGCATGGCACAATGGGTAGAGACTGCATCACAGTCAGGAATATGGATTCAGATCCTGCCTCTGACGTGTATTTTATCTCTAGCTTGCTTGTTTAAAGCAATTGTCTAAAAATTATAGAATGAATAAAAGTCTGGAAGTGGAATCACAAAGAACTGAGTTCAAATCCAGCCTTAGACACTAACTAGCTGTGTGATCCTGGCAAATAACTTAATTTCCCTGGAGAAGGAAGCTGACAAGCACAAAAAACATCAAGTAAGTTGCAGAACAAGAATTTCCTCCCTGGGAGTTCCCTATACCGGGCACATGTCTAGTTCAAAACAAAACAAGTATTTTAAGGTGCTATTACTGGTTATTTGCAGTGGGACAAAGCACAAACTTTCCTCCAGGATTCTTTTGAAGGATGTCCCCTATTTGGCTTCCATCCTGGAGCCTTGAACACATAATTTGAAGCACTGACACAGCTTTCTCCATTGCCACCCCGGTTAGAGTGGAAGTGTGTCTATGGGAAGTAACAAGGTGGGTGACAGTTTGTCTATCATGTTATAGGAGGGGTTCCTTTCACATATGGATTGGACCAGAGGGCCACCAATGTCCCTCTCAGGTCTGAAAGTTCATCCCAGCTCCTTGCCTTGACATCATTAGTTGTCTCCACTGAGACAAGTGACTGAGAAGCCTGGGAAATGGCTCTAAGTAAATCCACCTGAACTCACCTGGAGAGATGATGTTCACCTATCCTCCTGTTTCCCTTCCAGACACAAGCAAAGGCAGAGGCTGCAGGAGCTCAAGGAAGTAACAATAGATTGGGAATTGGAGAATATGTGTTAAAATCCCACTCTTGTCAACCACTCACTGAGTGACTTTGGAAAAGTCATTGCACCTGAAGCTCATTCTCCTTAGAGGTAAAATGCAGGGTTGGATTAGATGATCGCCAAGGTACTTTGGAGCTCTAGATGAAGGTGACACAGGAAAAAATTTTTGTCTTAGACCAGCAGTGGACTGTGGGAAAAGAAGGGCTGCAAACCAACAATATACACTTTAGTATGGAGGTTATTTTTGTTTTTGTTTCTTGGAGGCAATAAAAATAAACTGACTTGCCCAGGGTCACACAACTAAGCAATTATCTGAAGACAGATTTAAACTCGGTTCTTTCTGACTCCAGGCTCAGTATTCTATCTACTGCGCCACATAGCTATAATGGAGATTACTGGTTATAAATTTAGAACTGGAAGAGACATTGGAGGCCATCTAGACCATCCCCCTTATTTTATAGATGGGGAAGATAAGGCCTAAGGAAGGGAAAATGCTTATCCAGGGACTTACAAATGATGGAAATCAGGAAGATAGGTAGCAATCAAGACATTGGGAGACACCCTGTTTTCCAGGGGGATGGTTATAAGCAGGCTGTATCCCAAGCTTGGCATAACAACAATCCTTTGCGCTTACCCTCCAGATGATTCAGCCACATCAAAATCCCAGCATTGTTTCTGGTCATGAAAACCTGCTTTGAATCAAATTTGTCTCATTGTTGCTGTCACTGCATAGCCATAGGTATGAGTCCCGAGAGATCCCTACCCTAAGCAGGGCCGGGCTCCAGCACCAGTCCTTGCTTGCAAGCTCTTTCCCTCACTTTGAAATTAAACTTCTGTTAAATCTTCATTCTCCTTTGTCTAGCCTACTTTGTTTGGTTCTAGATACCCAAAGGTTAGAGGTCCTGTCTATTTTGACAATAGATAAAGCATTTATTAAGTACCTACTGTGTGCCAAGCATTACGCTGTGCTGTAGGGATCCAATACAAGTAAGCTTGCCTTCTAATAAGGCATATTAGGGGTCTATGTGGCAGATAAGGAAGAGGAGGAAATCAGGAAAGGGTCTACTTGTGAGAAAAGAATGACTAGAATCCTCTCTAAAATAATAGTTAGTACTGGAGAGAACGTTGTTAAGGATGGCAAACAAAAGAGGCAAAATGACCTTTCAATGTCACTTTCAACCTATAATTTTGATCAGGGTCAGAACATATCTTCTATGTGAAATAAAAATGGAGTTATCTTAGCATTTTCTTGGGCACTGGAATCCTGGGGGCATTTGGTTATTTAATATAGAGATAGGCTGTGCCTATTCTTCCCCCAGGTGTTTCCTTCTTGCCCATCTCTCCCCTCCAGTACTCTTGGCTGCCCCTGCAAGTTGTGCCTGCCATCTGGGCTGCTCAAAGCAAAGCTAATGCCAAGGGAGTGCCAGCTTTGATTTATGGTCACCTAATCTTGGCAGGAGCTGGAGCCAGGCAGTTCTTTTCCTAGAGAAGAGTATCTCTTAAAGAAATAATGCACCTGAAGTCATATACTTGCAGAATAAGGAGGGAGACCCATTGCTGTGGGTTCCCCTAGCCATTGGGGAAACACTCTGCTGCTCCCACTTTGCAGACCTTATTGTCTTCATTCAAAGACCTGGAAATTACTAGAGAGACCTGAATTTCCTTGGAAACGCCTTGTCCTATCTGTTACATATTCAGTTTAGCTTTCAAAAAACATTTCCTAGTTTACCAACTCCATTTCCTGGGACTTCCTGTATATACTAAAGCAAGGTTTTTTATCCTTTGTGTCCTGGAACCCTTAGTTCATCTAGGGAAGCCTATTTCCTTTATTCAGTAATTGTTGCTTAAGAATCTGTGCTATACTAAGACCCAGTTTTAATGAAAGTGTCCTTGTTCTTATAAAGCTTATAATTCGGGAGGAAAATAAGACAACTCAAAAAATTACCATCAATCAGCCAAGATTTATTTATCATCTGCTATATTATAGACCCCAAGTATATGAAGATAAAAAGGGCAAGTCCTTGCCCTCAGCAAGCTTGCCTTCCATTAAGGGTATGTACATGGGTTAGCATTTATACAAAATACAAGGTAATTATACAAGACAATTTGCTTCTGGGTTGGAGAGGAGGGGGAATCAGAAAATGCTTCCTATAGAAAATGGCATTTAAATTGAGTTTTGAGGGAAATAAGGTATTTTAAAAGGTGGAAGTGAGGAAGAAGTGCATTCTGGGCTTGTGGGACAGTCAGTAAAAAGGCTCAAAGATGAAAGAGCGGACTTCATTGTGTGAGGAACAGTAAGAAAGTTGGTCTGGTAGACAGCAGCATGTGGGAAGGGGAATAATGTATGATAAAGCTGAAAAAGATAGGTTGAAGAAAGATTGTGTATTTTAAAAATTATTTGGTTTTTGTTTTTTACATCACCATAATTTCCCCCTGAATCCCTCCCTTTCTTCTTCCAGAGAGCCATCCCATATAACAAATAATATTTTTATTTTTTTATTATAGCTTTTTATTTACAAAACATATGCATGTGTAATTTTTCAACAATGACCCTTGCAAAACCTTCTGTTCCAACTTTTCCCCTCCTTACCCCCACCCCCTCCCCTAGATGGCAGGTAGTCCAATACATATTAAATGTATTAAATACATATATACATACAAATAATATTTTTTTAAGATAAGAAAGAGAAGAGGGGAGAAAATCAATATAACTGATCAGTACATCAAAGAAAGCTGAAAATATATGCACTATACAACACCTATGGAACTCCCACATCTGCCAAAGGATGAATCATTTCCTCCCCTTGAAGGGTTTACATTTATCAGTACAACTATCCTTTCCACATCTCAGAAGGTGAGGGGATGGGGAAAATCGTAGTAAAAATTTTTTGCCTTCTCTTTGTACCAGAAAAGAAGTCTGAAATTTTTTTCTTTTATGGGGTGTTTTCAGTACCTTGCAAAAATTGGGTTGCTGTTATACAATACTATACATGTATTTTATGCATTTCTAAACTGTTTTTCTGTTGCTTGCTGCCCTTCATGTGTCATCTTCAATTTCTGCAAAACTATCTCCAAATTCCCATATAATTTCTTATGCCAATCTGACATATCAAAACCAAGATAGGGAAAGTCACAATGTGAAAGAGGGATCCTTTGGCAGAGGTGGGAGGTCCATGGTGTTGTACAGTGCACATATTTTACAAATGACTGTGCTAGAGTCACCAGAGAACTGTGTGTGACTCTTGGGGTTCAGGAAGTCTCCACAAAGCTTTTCCTTGGAAAAGATGTTGTTTCATCACTAGCAAACATATTAGAATCACATGATTGTAGATTTAGAGATGGAAGGGCCTCAGAGACTACCTCAGCCAATTCCTTCATTTTAGATAGCAGGAATCTGAGGGCTAGAAAATCACACAGTGGGAAATGCTGCTGCCTCCAAATCCAGTGTTGTTGTTGTTGTTTTGGCAAAAGACAGATTGTTTAGGGGAAAAGGTTACAGACAAAAATAAGAGGTAAAATAGGCATGAGTGCAAATATGAAATAAAGTTGAAAGAGCATATAGGTGGCAAGGAAAAGACAACTTCCCCAGGGGGACTCACAGTTAACTAGAAGAAAGGAAATATTCTGTGAGGTGGGAGTAAGCCATTGGTTGGCAGGTTAGCCTAACCAGAGTTAGCTAGAGTAATAAGAAAGGCACCATGAAAGGGAAGACACTATGAAAAAGAGAAAATGAACACCTCGTTGTGAGCTCAGACCTGAAAATAATTTTGCCTCCAGTGTTCTTTCAGACCTTGAACTTGTCCATAGGGCATTTCTTTTCTACTTCTTTTCTGTCTATTAAATCAAACCTCTCTCTTCCTTATAACTCCTCCTACCAGAAATCCTTCCAGATTCTTTTCCCATGGCCAGGATTTTCCTGGTGGCTACTTGGTCTGTCCCTTCCACACCGATGAATTTAGCTTCCATGGTATCATTTTTCTCTAACTGATAGTTTGGAGGCAGAAATGAGCAAGCTACTTACTGCAGGCAGGAAATAGATTAGCTTGCCTGAAGAGTCTTCAAGAAGCCATAAGAAATTTAATTTCTAAGATAAAACTGGTTGGGCCTAGAAATCTGTTTTTTCCCTGGTGAGGGGAGAGTGAGGTATGAATGAGTCTATTGCTTCTGTGTATGTTTGTACCTAATAATGTATATTTTTGTATCTCAAACCCCAGTGGTTTTGGATTGCCATTGAATCGATTTAATTTAATTAAACAAACGTAATCCATGGCTTGGCTCCACACCAAGGACTCTAGGTACATATATATAGGTTTCATCCTGGGGGCTCGACCTTTTAGATCAATATTTCTTCTTTTGCTTCATTGCCCCTACTTGAATTAATATAAGAAAAATTTTCAAAACTTAAATTCATCACATGTTTAGGGTTTCCCAAATGTCAGTGGCAGGATTCCCAAATTCTGTGAAGGCACTCAATTATACAATGCAGCTGCTGAATATAAGATAGTTTTTATTTTGCCCTACAGAAAATACATAAAATGCTAAAAACTTGGAATTTATTAGACAAGTACAAAAATAAAGCATTAAAATAACCTATAAAAAAATAACCTATAAGATATCCCCTTAGAAGGATTTGAACTTGCAACCCTCTTTTTTTTCCAGTGAGTTCCTTTTTTCTAAAATCCTATGTATACAGTCTTCCCAAGATTTAGACTTCCCCCAGAAGCAAACATGATTTGGTGTTTGCTAAACAAGAAACTAAATTGTATTGACTAATTTGCTAAATTTACTTTCCAGGTAGGATGTTATACAAGCCATGGGAATGATCTTTTTTCTACAATAAGAGGGTGGATGAGGAAATCATCTCATTCTAGAAAGTCTAGTACTTCAACTCAATATGAGAAGCTCTTGAATCATGAGACAACTAAGACTAGATATATCCATTTCTAATTGCTACCCATGTAATTCTGTTACAAGACAACATTGCTGATTTGGGGGAGGAAAAGAACAATTTTCTTTGCTCTTGCAGCTGTGATTCCTGTTTCACACCGCTCTCCTATAGTAACTGTTGTTATTGTTACTATATCTTTATTATATTACTATGGCATATTCTATGTATTATATATACATATATGTATATGTTACTAGATATTGTTACTGTATCTTCAAGGGTTAGAAGAGATATTGTGGAAAGGCAATTTTAACTCTTTGGTTTCGTGAGAATGCTAAGAGTGATGGCTTAAGAGAAGTTAAAGGAAGGCAGTTTCCTGTATAGGTAGAGAGAAGATGGAAAAGACAGAGAAAGAGGAGGGAGAGACCTTTCTTAATGTAACTATTCTAATCTTTCTCTTATAAAGAAGAAAATAATATTTACAAAGAAGATTTATTTATTGTATTTAATATGAACTAATGTAGTACCACATTCTCAGAAGTGGAGAAAAGTCATCTGCCATTATAATTAGGGTTTGAGGCATTGTGATCCTTCTCAGTTAAAATATTGTAAATCCTCATGTTATTTATTTCATTGTTATGAAATTTCATGTTAGGAACTTTAGTGTTTATGTCATTCTAGGAGATTAAGGAATTTTATAAATTGGTTAATTTCTCCAGCTTATTACATCAACAATATTTGATAAACTGATTGGAGACTCTGAACTTAGTTGATAGATAAATAAGTTGAAATTTTATTATTTAGTGAGGCATTAGACAAATATACTCCTTAGATAACCCTAAAACTTGAGAAGATAAGATTAAATATGACAAGCTTTAGTAGCTTAAGACTAAATGCCATGTATTATATTATTAATAGGGTACTAAGTACTGAGGATCAGTGGTAGTGCATCTCCCTATAAGGCCCCTGTCCGAAGAGAAAACATGGTTAATCATACTATCAACATTCTAGTAAGATGGAGCATTACTAGGCTTTCCCATCTCCCCTTACCCTGGACCATAAGGATTTTTAGGCTTTATCAAATGCCCTTCCACAGTGCCCTAGAGATCCTCTGGAGCTGCTATACATTCATTTTTATTTTTATGTATTTTCATATGAATCATGTTGAGAGAGAAATCAAAACAAAAAGGAAAACTGCAAGAAAAAAAAAAGGAAAACAAAAGGTAAAAATAGCATGCATTGATCCATAGTCACTCTCCATAATCATTTTTCATCCAAAGTTTATTGGAATTGCTTGGTTCTTCTCAATCTAGCATAGCTGATCATCATACAATCTTGTTGTTACTGGGTACAATGTTTTCCTGGTTCTGCTTGTTTCCCTCAGCATCAATTCATGTAAATCTTTCCAGGCCTTTTGAAAATCATCTTGTTCATCATTTTTTATAGTACAATAATATTCCATTACTTTCATTTACCATAATTTATTCAGCTATTCCCCAATTGATGACATCCAATCATTTTTCAATTCTTTGACACCACAAAAAAGCAGCTAAACCTTTCTATAAGTGATGTTTCCACTAGAATGGGAAGTCCTTGAAAACATGAGCTGTCTCTTTTTTTCCTTCCTATTCCCATGCTTGGCTCATAGTAAGCACTTAATGCTTTTCTATTCCATTCTATGAATAATAACATGACCACAGGGAGCTGAGAAAAGAAATGATATGATCATATGATAAAGCTTTAGGAAAATGATTTTAGCAACTGTGTGGGGAATAAATTGGAGAATAGAAAGACTTGAACTAGAGATTGGTCAGAAAGGTATTTATAATAGTTCAAGTTAAAGGCATGATCTAGAGTGTGGAAGAAGGCAAATGATAGAATATAGGTGGTAAGGAGAGGGAAGAGTCACAGATCACATGATATTTCAAGTTTGGGGAACTGGAAGATAGTGGTACCCTCAACCAAACTATCGAGAAAGTGAGGTGGAGCAAGTTTGGATGGGGGAGGTGATGCTATGTTGTTTTTTTCTTTGTTGGCAGGCTTCAGAAAGCTTCTCATCCTGAAAGAACCCTCTGTCCCTAAAGCCTTGTTCTTTCATTGGTGAGTTCTTTCTGAACCTCCATTTTGAGCCAACAATCCTTCATTCTTCTCCAGACTCTTCTCTGACTTCCTGGATTTAACTGCCATCTTTGCTTAGTTGGTATCTGCTCCTCTCTTCCCATCCTCTTCCCATCTTCTGTCTCCTGCTTTCTAATTCTCCATTATATGTTATTGTCCCCCATTGAAATGCAAGCTCCTTGAAGACAGACATTCTTTCTTTTTGCTTGTATTTGCATTCATAGTTCTTGGCACAGTACCTGGCACTATACTTAAATACTCCCTGTGTAAGAAGTACTCTGTAAGTATTATATATGTTTTGATAGATGAACTGATTCTTTCTTTCTTTATTGAAGTGCATAATCAGAAAGTCTATATCGCCCTCACTGAGTTGCCCCTTTCATCAGTAATTGGGGATGGGGGCAGCAAACTGGGTTTTGCCAGGTTCAGGGGTAGCAGGAATACTGATACAGAGAATAGATCCATGTTTCTGACCTCGAACAATCAATTTATCTGACCCGAGTCTCATAAAGACGTCCTGATGAGCACAATCACTGGCTAATGGTTATGAGCTGTGACCTCTGGATTTATGACCGAGGGACTTGCAGTCTGTCTGCAGGAATAGAGAAGCGGGCATAGAGACTTGGCAATGGCAGGGCTTTATTATGAAGAACATTTGCTTGCTGTGTCATTTAATGTCTACAAATTTCCTGTGCATAAATCTTGAGGAAGGAGGGTAGGGGAGAAGAAAGGGAGACGCAGCCCAAGTCTAGGGGAAGTGAGGGAGAAGAGAGGAAAAGTTATCTTCATAGGCTTTTCTCCTCATTTTTAAAGTGTGACAAATGATTACTACACCTTATTGCAGAATATACTAACTTTGTGACCTGGAATAAGTCATTTAACTGTGCTGAACCTTTCTCACCTTTCTCTTTCATGTTCATCTATAAAATGAAGATAATAATACCTCTATTATCTATGTCACAGATATTGAAAGCAAAGTTATGTCAACCTTAAAGCTCTGTATGTGGACATTCTTGTTTGACTTGTTATTAGGGCCAGGCATAAAGATTTGGGGATCCTATAACTGAACCATGAGAACTGATGAGATCACCAAGAGAGAAAGTATTTAGGGAAGAGAAGGAGTTTCTGGTCAGAGCCTAGGAGGACAAGTATGGATTGGGGCCAGAAGACAGATGAAATTATTAGTAGCTTCTCAACAGGAAGGCTTTGATGGAGACATTCTGGCTTAAAAGATAGTATAAGTAAAGATAGGCAAGTAGAGGACCTTATGAGTGGTGATGAATGATCTGGTTTGAGTAGAGCGAATACACTGAGATAGCCTTATGAAATAAAGCCAAGAATGTTAGATGACATCAGGCTAAGGAGTTTAAACTGTACTGAATAGGCCCCAAGGAGCCACAGAAGAAGGACAGAGCTAGTTCTACGGTGTCTGATAGTAACGTAGCAGAGCTTCTCAAACTTTTTCGACTCTTAGTTCTTTTTTGCTCAAGAAATTTTTATGCAGCCCCAAGTATATAAATGTATAAAATATGTAAACAAATCAAACAGTTACTGATAATAAATCATAATTTTTGTGACCCCCACATTTGGTTACACAACCCCAGATGGAATCTTGACCCATAGTATAAAAAGCTTTCCTGGAAATGACCATTGACAAGTCCATTTTTCTCAACCCTGTTATCTCAACTGTATGTTTCAATGTTTAACTGGCTCTGTGATGTCACTGAAATAGACATCCTTTCCATTAGCGCAGATCACAGCCTATCTTTAATTTCTCAACCTGTGCCACCATTTCCTATGTTTTCCTATAGATTCTCTAAAAACAAACCATCCAGGAGCCCAGAGTCTTTCTCATTTATTTCATGTGTACCGGTCCAGCTCTTAGACTATCTTTCCATCTTTATTCCTAGCATTTGCCACATGACCAGACTTTCTCCTTTTCAGATCACATATGCCCTAAGTGATATTGATTACCCCACTTCTTGAATGTAGATTATCAATGGAAATATATCTACTTGTGCTGACCATGTGTTGCCTGTTGGACCACTTGCAACTTATTCTCTTGCAGCAGATGAGAAACAGCTGTGGGAGTCAGAAAACCTGACTTTCCCTCTTACCTCTGACTTATACTTGCTGTATGATTCTGTCACATAGTCACTAAAACTCTCAATGCTCCAGATAATTCTAAAAGGTTCCAACTTGCAAAGGTTCATTCATCTATGGAACACCTATGAATTCGTAAGTACAAACAAACAAACCAACTATCTTCCTCCTGACCAAAAAATGACTTTTGTTTTTTTAAATCCATGGGGATCCTATGAATACTACCTACTTCACAAGATTGTTGTAAAGAAGTCACTTTGCAAACCATAAAGCGTTCAATAAAGTCTGCTGTTACTATTAGTCTGGCCCCAGTCTTATTTCACATTTTTCTTCTCCATGTACTCTATATACCAGTCACCATGGACTGCTTGTTTTCCCTGTACATGCTCCAGACTTTCCGCCTTTGGGAGCCTTTCTCACACTGTTCCTTCTGTTTGGATTGACCTCTCCCCATCCCACTTATCCATGCTTAGAGGCCTGCTCAGGTTCTACTTCTATAAAAACCCTGTGACATCCCAAGCACTTATTTTACAATTTACATTATAAATATTTGTGTAATTACCTTCCCTAGTTGGCTCTTTGAGGGCAGAGACCAGGTCTTGGTCAACTTTACTTCCCAAGGGCAGCACCTAACAGTGTCTTGCCTACGGGAAGAAGATAATGTTTAATAAGAGTGTGTTAAATTTTAATTGGCACAGCTCTCTGAGCTCTATTATATTGAGCTATTTCCACACATAGACTAAACCTCAGCACAGTCAAGGGAGGAAAAGTTTTAGTATTAAAAAAAAGGAAAAGACAAAAAACTCTTTTGAGATCCTCCAGTTTCAGGAAAAGAATCCCAAGAGAGGGAGAGAAAAGATGACCTTATTAGTGAATTATCAATTGATTGATTTCATCATTTGTAAAGTGATGGAATGGGACAAGATAATTTCTCTAAGTTTCTTAGGTTGAAAACGTAGGATTCTATGACTTGGGAGCAGCTGGGAATCAACCTACCATGACTCATTACCTTTATATTGCCCACATCTATCCCAACCCACTCATTATTTAGAGATCCTGTATCCCATATAGGCACCCCAGAGTTGGTTGAGGAAAAGAGAATGTGCTGGCCCTCTCCTCGTTCTTCTGATGGTTGCTCCTATAGTTTCTCATGGCCTCCACCCTGGAGGAATCATCCATCTGGAAGCTATTTGGCATCTCATGGCAGGAGTTGGGACACAGTGCAGACCTCAGCAGGGTGGGCGGGCAGGCCCAGATTACTGCCATATTGAGGTAAAGGGGGTAAAAAGGGCAGACTTTTGGGGAACTGGACAGATTCAAGAGCTCATGGATGACAATAGATAAGAGGGAGGGTGTGGGGGAGATATTTCTCTTTGAAAGGGGATTCCCTAGTCAAACAGTAGAGGATGTGGGTGGTAGTGAGTGCTTTTGAGGCCAAATAGCCCTACTACCAATCATATGGTTTATAGTCCTCATACTGCAGAATTCTACAAAGTCCAGTGGCAGGGTCAGTCTGGACCCCAGTGGCACAGGAGACCTTAGTTTCCAAGGTGTATATAAACTTTAAATAACAAATCCATCAATGAGAGATTCAAAGATTATGAGGGTGATATTACATACAGAGACATCTATACTTCTTCTTGCCCCATCAGACAATATATTGATAACTAGAAAGTCCCCTCATTCTGTAAATTGAGGCTTCAGGAAAAGAGCCACTTGCCTAAGCTCACACAAATAATTAGTAGAAGAGCCAAGACCTGAACTCAGTTTCTCTGCCTTCAACTCCAGTAGTTTTTTCCCAATACCATAAAAGGCCAAACTCCTTTGTGAATTTCTCCTCATGCTGGCAGATAAAAGTGACCTCTCCCTCCTCAGATTTCCCATAATACTTTTCTTTTGTCTCTTGTCTGCAATTACCTTCCTCTACCTTGTATCAATGCAACACATATTTGCTACTCATATGTTCACAGTGATAGAAAGGTAAAAATGAAACCATTTCTGATCCCTCAGAGATTTCAGAGCTCCATTTAATGGGAGGAGAGGAGTTGTAACATGTACATAGATCAATAAATATAAAGTTATTTTGATAAGGAAAATGGGTTAATGATGAGGTAGGGGATCAGAAAAGGGGAGATGGAAGGCTTGGTATAGAAGGTAGCATCCAAGCTATGCTTTGAGGATAGTGAGAAGGCAGAGAAGAGGAGTACATTCCAGGCATGGAGAAATTCTTTTTTGAAAGCAAAGAGGATGAAACAATAGTATACAGAGTATATTAAGGGCCATTCCATGGAACATGCACAAAATTTGTCATTCCTGCTCTGTGCCAACCAAGTGGGTGACTCTGCACTGGATGAGTCAGAGATGACAAAAGTTCCGCATAGAATTCCAGGATTGCTTTTTGACAGCCATTAAACTGGTGTCTTGATAAGATGTGATGAACCCTGAAAAGTCCCTTAAGCCTCCACCTCCGTACCAGTTGGGTGGGATGCTGCTTCAGTTAAAGAGATGGCTTCCAGCCCTTATTAGACTCTTCTATGTGGCAAGTCCTACTCTCTAACATTGAATTCCAAAGTGAGAATTGTTGCAGTTCAGTTGTTTTCAGCCATGTCTGACTCTTTGTGAACTCACTAGGAGTTTTCTTGGCAAAGATAATGGAATGGTTTGTCGCTTCTTTTTCCACTTATTTTACCCAAGTTCACACAGCCAGTGTCTGAGGCCAGATTTTAATTGAGTAAGATTTGTCTTCCTGCTCCTCAGGCCTGGGCTCTATCTATCCACTATACTATCTAAAGTGAGGAGGTGAACTTCAAATTCCCATTTGAATCATGTAATCAAAGTGAACCTGTACCAGGGTTCCAATTGTGTTTTCTATTTTATGTTTCTTTTCCAGAATAGGTGTCTGAGCTCAGAGATGATTGTGAATTCAAGAGGTCCCAAATCCAATGAATGAAACTGACGCGATGGCAGGGGAAGTTCTAGATGAAAAAAGTCAACCAATCCAAGAGGAGGAACTCAAGCTTCTAGCGGCCTTATCAGAAGACTTCAAAGAGATAGCGCAGAGTCAAGGTGAAATGGAAACTGCACAATTTACAATCCTGTGATTTATTTCACATTCAGATTAGGTATAAGAACCAGCTTCCTAGGAGAATGTAATAGTAGATATAAGTTAAGCTATTGGATTCTGTTTTAATTTTTTTTTTCAAATACATACTTTTGGTACTATATGTTTAGCATTTCTTTTGTGTGTAGAAAATAAATACTACTTCCACATCTTATTCACATTATTTTTATTTGAATATCTTTATATCTATTTAGACCTAAACATGAGGCCACACCCAATTTTAAATAATTTATGCCAATGAGTTATAAAGAGTTAAAGGGCTTATATGTTAATCAGTTCTGAAGGGCATGGCTCTCATCAACAATGAGATATTCAGGCCAGTTCCAATGGTCTTGTGATGAAGAACGCCATCTGCACCAGAGAGAGGACATGGAAATGGAATGTGGACCACAACATAGTATTTTCACTCTTTTTTGTTGTTATTTGCTTGCATTTTGTTTTCTTTCTCATTTTTTTTTCCTTTTTGATATGATTTTTCTTGTGCAGCATATTTGTGGAAATATGCATAGAATAATTGCATATGTTTAACATATATTGAATCACTTACCATCTAGTGGGGGGGTGAAGGGAAGGGAGGGAAAAATTTAGAACACAAGGTTTTGTTAGGGTGAATATTGAAAATTATCCATGTATATATTTTGAAAATAAAAAGCTTTAATTTTAAAAAAAGAGTTTAAAGGGATCCTCTAATTAAAACTAAACTCATTAGGACCACAATCATTGGTCTCACAGAGCTGTTGACAGAAAAAGAAAGCCTTGGACTCAGCAGTAGTGTCCATTGTTACAGGAGAATTTGTGAAGGAGAGTAATATGAAAATGACTATAAAGATAGAAGTAAAATTGTAGAGGACTGTAAGCACCAAGCTGTCTGTAGGTAGCTGTTTGTCTTTACTACTTCTTCCTCCCAACCATTTGACTCCCCAATAAGATTATAAATTCCTTAAGATCAGATTCTACACAGTGACCTGCACTTAGTAAGTGTTTAATAAATGTTAGTTTTTATTGAATTGAGTTTAAGGCAATGATGGATCACTTCTGATCACTTCTTACTGAGGGTAGTGAGAGAAGTTTTCATAAAAGAGGTGACATTTGATTGTTCTTTGAAAAAAGAGCAGAGAAGTGCCCAAAGCTTCCCTCATCTAACTGCCCAGCTTCTATAACTAGCCTGATGAGAAGAGAAGATAACATCTTTTCACAAAACTCTGTCCTCCCAATCCCTAGCCCCAACAACTAACAAGTCTCAAAGCCTGAACAGTTCAGCGGACTAAGAAAAGTGATGGGAAGAAATCAGAGAAGTGTCCTTAATTTTAGAAAAAACATCCTCCAAATTCCCATCTTTTCTTGCTCAAAGATATCCAGGATAGAGAATATCAGTCAAATTTTGTTGGAGTTGATGGGGGTGGAGGATAGAAGTATCTCATTTTGGGATTTTTTTATTGTCTTCTCGAGTATAAAGTCCTGAAAATATTATGTAAAAAAGAGCAGCCAAAATGAAAAATGTACCCTCTAAGGAAAAACAAGATACTGAATGATTTTGGTGAGTCAAAATAGTTTTTATTTATTTCAATAAATATAAACAATCTGTTACTTCACTTAATTACTTAATAGAGAAAGGGGAAATACTCTGATTCCCACATCACATGGTGGAAATCAACCAAGTTCCCTGAGATGTACAATTCCCAGACCAACATTTCATTAAAGCCACCCAAAATAATCTTATCATCTCTAAGAAGCTGAAAATGAAGATGGTATGAGCAGGCACACTGAGTGGGTATGGGAAGAATTCCAAATGGTCCAATCTTTGCTCAGGATGCAGCTTATCCCCAGTAGACTCCAGAAAGCTGGGTGTTCATGATGTGATTTCTTTTCAAATCTTCGGCCACTGCCTCGTTATGCTTTCCTGATTCTTGTTCAGACTTGGTCTCCAGTACAACAACAGGCCATCCTATCATAACACAGGAATGGTAACTTGGACTTTGTTTTAAGGGGAATTTAATCAATCAGCTTTTAGCTGATAGAACTATTGGCCACTCATTTATGCCAACATCCTAAAATATTGATGTCATACTCCAAGATGATTCATGACAAACAGATTTGGCCTTCCTGACAAAATACAATCGTATGGTCAAGTAGGAAGGCATACTCATCACAAGAATCTGGTGAT
Source organism: Antechinus flavipes (assembly GCF_016432865.1). Classification (NCBI taxonomy): domain Eukaryota; kingdom Metazoa; phylum Chordata; class Mammalia; order Dasyuromorphia; family Dasyuridae; genus Antechinus; species Antechinus flavipes. Next base: position 222,855,383 of record NC_067402.1, read on the forward strand.
CAGATTTTACACCCAAATTATTTACATAGACTTGCTTGAAGTGAAAATGCTTGTTACAAATTCAAGATGGAGTCACTCATGTCCGGAGTATTTTTATGACAAACTAAAGTGCTGCTTTGCTCAGAGTTGTACCTAGGTATTCTTGAGTCAAATTAATTTAAATCTTGAGTCAAAGGTTTCCCCAGCTGCTATATCTGTTACTTAATTCCATGGAAGCCAGGCACAAATAGTGACCTAATAGTAGAAATCCCATCTGAAGCAAAACAACAAAATTAAACAAAATACTTGAGCTGTACCTTTTGTAAGATCCAGATAGCACTGCAGGCTAAAGTTTCTAAGAGTTAAGAACAACAAATACTAAGACTCAGCTCATCAGAAGCAAATAATGATGGTTGGAAGAGCTGGGAAGTAAGAAGAGAAGTGATAAAAGATTGGGGGGAGAGGGGGGAGAAGAGACAGATACAGAGACAAGAGAGATAGAGGGATCTATAATCTGGGAGTTTAATATAGATCATTTGTATGTTAGTAGCTCTTTTATATTCATACATATCAGTTTCTGGGAAAATACAAATTTCTCAATCCTTTGTAAACCAACTTATACGTCACTTTTTAAGTGCCTACTATGTGCCAGGTACTACATGAGGTGTTGGAGATATAGAAGCAAAAAAGAAACAGTATCTACTCTCCAGAAGTTTACATGCTATCAGGAAACATATAATATATGGATATATGCATTAAAAAGATAATTTAGGGGAGAGGAAGGAAGCAAGCATCAGTTCTTAGATGAGCAAGAATGAAGAAAGGCTTCATGTAAAAGGTAACACTTGAACAAAGCTTTCAAAAAAAAACTTAAGAGTTGTAGGAAGTGGAGGTAAGAAGGAAATGCATTCCAGGTGTGGAAACAATCTGGGAAAGGTACTGAAAGTAGACAGTGTGTGTCTGGTGAGGAGCAGCAAGGAGGCCATTTTGGCCCAGGCATAAGTGTGTGTAAAGGGAATAATGTATAATCAGTCTGGAAAGGTAGGTTGCTAGCCAGGTTGTGAGGAGATTCAAAAAGCAAACAGGAATTTGTCCTAGACGTAATAGGGAGCCTCTAGAGTTTATTAAGCAGGGGAGAGACATGATCAGGCTGCTGCCTCAGGAAAATCACTTTGGCAGCTGTGTAGGATAGATAGGAGAGAAGAGTAAGAGAGACCAATTAGGAGGGAGGTTATTACTGTAGTCCTGGAGAGAGGTGACTTCTTGGAGGTAGAAACAGACGTTCTCCACTTTCCCCTTTTCCCTAAAGGGTTTTCTCAACATTTTTTAAACTCTTACCCAGTGTTCTTCAGGCTCCAGGTCCTTATTCTCTATCTCTTCAAAGTTCCTACCCTTCTTTCCCCTGTGACCTCGTAAGCCCCTGGCTCTCTTCTCCAATGTCACTCCAGCTCATTCATTCCAATTCTTCCCTAGATTATATCTAAATTACTTTGGGAATTCCATTTAGGAACACGGACACTATAACTTCCGTAGAATTGTATCTGGAAGTCCTGCTCACTGTCTAACTTCAGGCCGTCCCACTTCAGTTTAGAAAAGATGACCATCCTCTACAGAAGCGCAGGAAACAGCCCTAGGGAAGTGCAGGAAACAGTCCTACGGGGCCTTTGCCTGTAAGGGATAGGAGGGCCAAGATTGCGGAAGCCGAAGAGGGCGAAGGGAAGGAGCTGTCCCTTGATGGACTGAAGGCTGTAGCTGAGCTGGAGCCTCCGGCCTAGGTGGCAGCGGCGGCGTCACGAGCACCGGATGATGGATGGAACTGCGGGCAAGGCAGAATCAGCTGAGTCTGGGGTGCCCGCGCCTAATGCAGACAAACCCCTCCGCCACTAGCGAGGGCCCGCTGTCTTAAATATTACCCCGGAGTTTTCAATTATCTCCTATTAATGGATTTGCCGGGGCTCCTTCATCAAGCCCGAGGTGGCTGGGTGTGGGGGTGTGGGGAGCTCGCGGCAAGGGCTGGAGCTGGGAAAATGGCCCATATTTCAATATTAAAGCCCTTTACGATCGTCAGCAGCATGAAAGATGCTGCAAATAAAACGGGGCCGCCCGCGCCAGGCTCTCCATCTCGCAGGTTTTAATTAAAGCTGAGGGGGAAGCGACTGCGGCTGCGGGGAGGGTCCGAACCAGGCTGGAATGATCTGGCGACCGGACAGGAGCCCGAGAGCAGCCCCAAACGGCCTTTTCCATGTAGATCCGGGTTCGGGGAAGCCTCCAGGCCAGACCTGGGGCGGCTTCTAGGTCCACAAAGCATTCCGAGGCTGATTTTGAACTCTACCCGGCTTTTTTGGCAGGCAAGGTTGTTCCTACGCCTGGACTCAGGGGCTAGGGTGGGGGCAGGGAGGGTGGTCCGTTCATCTGACCATTAAACCAACATCATGCAAATGAATGAATGCAAATGAGATGCAATGCCGAATTGATGCGGGGTACGTTGTGGAGCTCACCCCCAAACCGTCCTTCAACGCGTACCCATTCCCATCTGTCCTCTCCTCCATCACTATCAACGTCTGTTGCCATTTCTATGGCCACTGGGGAGGAAGAGAGGGGGTGGGAACTCAAGCTCTTCCCGTGGCCCCAGCTTCTGTGGTTTGGGGCCCCGAGACTCCGTCTGCTTTCTCCATCACCCCCTCCTGCCTCTCCTGGCCCTGGCCCGCGACTCCCAGGCTGGAAGCCGAGGGTACACACACACACAGTAGCTTCACTGTTTCTGCCTTGGCAAAGCTCCTGGCTTGACAGCTTGAGCAAGCCGGGCAGACTCATCAGTCAGGCGGGAAGGACGGATCAACGTCCGGCAGCTTGTGCTGAGGACTCCCTTGGGGGCAACCGCTGGCCCAGGCCCAGCCTCCTTGTTCCCCTCCCTTTCCTCACTCTCCCTGCTTCCTCCACCCCCAGCTGCCAACATGGCACCAGCTGCAAAGGATACTGAACAAGGAAGAAGACAGGAGACCTGAGTTCAACTACTAGCACTGCCACCAATTGACTCTGTGATCCCGGGCAAGGTTCTTCCACTTTCTGAGCCCGCTTTCTCATCTATCAAATTAGAAGTTTGTGTTTCTAAGGTCATTTAGTTAACTCTTGTTTCCCTTTCTCGTGAGATAGGCCTTCCAGAAGGGACCCCATCCAAAACTCCTTACCCCCAATCAGTCTCTAGCTGAACCCAAGTCAGTCAATTAATGCTGGATTAAAGAAGGGGCAGTTTGAAGCAGTTTTCAGACAAAGAAACCAAAGCTACCATAGTCATATGAAAAACTGCTCCAAATCACTGTTAATCAGAGAAATGTGAATTAAAATAATTCTGAGGTACCACTTCACACCTATCAGACTGGCTAATATGATGAGGAAAGGAAAATGTTGGATGTTGGAGGGGGTGTGAGAAAACTAGGATACTGATGCTTTGTTGATGGACTTGTGAACTGATCCAACCATTCAGGAGAGCAATTTGGAACTATGCCCAAAGGGCAACCAAACCTTTGACCCAGCAACATTCAGAATGTTATACTAAGATGACAATTTGTATCCAACCTGTAATAGAGCCTTCTAAACTCAGCTACAGCCAGTCACACTATACACTGACCCCAACGTCGTGATGTCATTTGGTCCTCTTGGAGCAGAAGGACAAACAACAACAATTATTAAGATATCCAAATAAAATAGGATGCATGGGCAGAGTTACATAGATCATAATATGATTAACTCACTCTTTTTATCTCCAGGTAAGATTTCTAGGTCTATATCCCAAAGATATACAAAAAAGAAAGAAAGAAGGCGGGAAAAAGACCTATTTGTACAAAAATATTTATAGCATTTCTTTTTATGGTGACTAAGAACTGGAAATCAAAGGGATGTCTATCAGTGGAGGAGGGGTTGGTTAAACAAGGTGTGGTATAGTATTGAATAGAATATTGTTGTGCTATAAGAAATGTCAAACAGATGATTTCAGAAAATTTTGGAAAGACTTACATGAACTAATGCATAGTGAAGTGAATAGAACCAGAAGAACATTGTACACAGCAATTTTCAGCAATACAGTGATCTAAGGCAATCTCAAAGGACTAATGATGAGGCATACTATCCACTTCCAGAGAAAGAACTGATATTGATTGAATACAGACTGGAATGTGCCATTTTTCATGTTTTTCTTTCATTTTGTTTCTGTAAGTCTCCTTATACAAAAATGACTAATATGAAAATGTTTTACATAATTGCACATGTTTAACCTACATCTAATGGCTTGCCATTTCAATGAGGAAGAGAGGAATAGAATTTGGAATTCAAAATTTTAAATCAAAAGAAATGGGGCAGTGATAAAAACAAGATTTTTAAAAGGACCTGTTTGCAAAGTTCTGTATATGGCACTGAGAGAATAATTACAAAGAACCAAAAATAACCCTTGATCTTTGTCTTGGGGTTTCTTAGAGGTGTTTCCATTAAATTATGTGCTCCCAAAAGAGCAAATGGAAATGGAATTCTAGCTTAGACACTCCAGGGGTCCTGCTGTTTTAAAATGTCTTATGGTGAATCCTAGGTTAAAAAAAAAATGGTTTCTTTTAGGCAATTCTCTAAGACTATAAATTGGCAAGAAAGTGCTGAGATACACTGGAGGGACTTTCCTTATATCAACATTTCCTGTACCAATGAATTCATAGATTCTTTCCCTATCCCCCTTAAACGAGGGGAGAGGAAGAAATAAACATTTATATAATACTATATGCCAGACACTATGCTACGCACTTTACAAATATTGTCTCATTTGATCCTCACAATAACCCTGCTTACTATTATTATCTCCATTTTACAATTGAGGAAACTGAGGCAGACAGCAGTTAAATGACTTTCCTAGAGACACATAGCTAATGTTTTTAAGTGTCTGAATCCAGATTCCTGCTCACCACAAGGCTGGTTATCTTGTACGAGCTTTAGATTTGAATGTATTAATTAATAAGGATTTTTCAAGTCTCTTTCCTCATATATCTAACAAAAATGATTTTATGAGCCTGGAGAATATCCCAATAGTTCATGACTCACCTCTTGCTGAAAAAATCCTAGGGAGTTGTCTAAGACCCACAGAGCTAATAGCCCAGGATTATGCAAGCTACTTGGGAAAATAGGACACAGTTATAGAATGGAAAACTGAAAAGGATTTTAGAGATGTTTGACTCCAACAGTCTCATTTTACACATGAGGAAATTGAGACCCGGAAAGCTTAAATAATGCATCAAAAGTCAACACTACTAGTAACGGATAAAGCTAAAACTAGAAGCCTGACTCCTAAGCTGATACATTAGAATATCACCACTCTCTTCCATGATTTCTATCAACAAATATAAATTAAATATTCTCTAGGAATTTTCAAGGCAGCTAGGTGGTGTATCAAATGGATGGCCAGGCTTGAAGTCAGGAAGACTTATCTTCCTGAGTTCAAATCTGGCCTCAGAAGCTAATTAGCTGTGTGACTAGCTTTAGCTTCCTCACCTGTAAAACGAGCTGGAGAAGGGAATGGCAAATGGCTTTCATATTTTTGCCAAGAAGACTCCAAATGGGGTCATGAAGGATTGCAAACAATTGAAATGACTAAACAACAACAAAATGAAAGGAACGGAAGTAGGATCAGAACCTTGCAGATTTAATAATGGAATACTTCCTGCAAAGGAAGATTTTGAAGGAGAGGAGGCAGATGGGAAAGGAAAGAATTCCTAGGCAGGGGCATTCAGTCTCTGATATAGGTTCAGAAGTAAGAAAGAATAGATATTGTGTTGGAGAACAGGGAGTACCCCCCTCCAAATCGAGAAAATTCAGAATGTTGTACTAAGATACAATTTGTATCCAACCTGTAATAGGGCCTTAAAAACTCAGCTACAGTCAGTATACATTGACCTCAACGCTGTGATGTCATTTTGGTCCTCTTGGAGCAGGACAAACAACGACGATATTGAGATATCCAAATATAATAGGATGAGAAGCATGGGCATAGTTACATAGATCACAACATGGTTAACTCACTCTTTTCATCTCCAGATAAGAGAATAGTGAGGTTGATAGAAATAGATACATAGTCACATAGAGATACAAATATAGAGATATAAAGATACATAAATACAGATACATAGACATAGATAGATACATTAGATAGATAGATAAAGAGATATAGACCCCATAATCCATAGGACGAGTCCCATTCTGGCCCTGGGATTCCTGAAACCACATAGTAAGGAAAATGAGGAGTCAGAAGAGAAGAAGAGAAATGGTACATGACAATAATAGAAAGATACTGATCATACCAGATGAGAGAAGGTAGCAGAGAGAGAGAGAGAAATAAGTTGATTTTCTAAACCAAAGAAGAGAATAATTCACTGGTCTCTATATATTTCGAGGATAATAAGAAATGGAGTTCACATTGCAGCAAAGGAGATTAAAGGTAGACATAAGAAAGAATATAGGGCAAAGTTGTTTTTTTATAGGATTTTATTTTTCCAAATATATAAAAAGATAGTTGTCGACAAAGGACAAAGGTAAATGATAGGTTGTGTGAGTAGAAGAGGGCATGGAATATTCTTTCTTCAGGAACTTTAAATTTAGGTAGAATCATGATCTGGATGAGATATAGGTCAGGAAATGACCTAGGTGACCTGGACCCAAAGATTGATGCTAATAATAGCTTAATTATATAATACCTTAGTTTAGAATGCACAGGGCAACAAAATTATAAAGAAAAGCAATTTTACGAGATCCAAGAACTCTGATCAATGCAATAAACAATCACAAAAAACCAATGGTGAAGTATATTACCTAAGTTTTTTATTTATTTATTGAGGCAATTGGGATTGAATGATTTGCCTAATATCATATAGCTAGTCAGGTTCTCCTGCAAAGCTGATATTCTATCCACTATGCTGTCCAGTTGCCCCATGTTACCTACTTCTTAACAAAGAGGTGATGGATCCAAGATGCACAATAAAACATATTTTTTTCTTAAGGCATTGGGGTTAAGTGACCTGCCTAGGGTCACACAGCTAGGAAGTGTTAAGTGTCTGAGGTCACATTTGAACTCAGGTCCTCCTGACTTCAGGGCTGGTGTTCTATCCACTGAGCTACCCAGTTGCCCCAAAACATACATTTTCTGACCAGATCAATGTGGGGATTTGTTCTGCTTAACCATGCTAAATGAAACCTTTGTTTTTCCTTCCTTTTTTTAATTTTCCAGTAGGTGTATGGGAGGGAGAGAGAGACATAAGGATAATGAAGGAGAGGCAGGAAGAAAAGAGAAGAAAGAAAGAAGGAAGGGAGGAAGGAAGGAAAGAAGGAAGCAAGGAAGGAAGGAAGGAAGGGGAGGAAAGGAGGGAGAAAGAGGAGAGAGGAAAGAAAGGGAGGTCATTGAGGTCCTCATTGTAAATATAGCTATCTCTAAATACAAATGAAATAAAACATTTTATGTAAAATTTAAATTACATAAATTTAAAATATTTAAAGTCATATAAATATATTTTGAATCCACAAGAGATCAGAAGAAAATGAGAAAGTGTTACACAAATCAGGAAATTTTGAAAGCTACAGGTTAAATTTCTTATATATTTTGAGAGAAAAACAAGCAGTATATAACAGATTTGCAATTTTACATACAATCATTTTTTTCTATTCTACTATGTAGATGGAGAAGACTATTTGGTGTTTGTTAAATTCAAAATAAAAAGAAGTATTTAAATACCCCTTACTATGTTTTCTTCATTTCTTCATTCAGAAGTGATAAAAGTAGTATTATCCCCATTTTAGAGATGAAAATACTAAGGAGAAGAGACTTGCTTAAACTCACATAGCTTAGCACATAATAGGCACTTAATAAATGTTAATTGAATTGCATTGAACATAGCCAGTTAAGCCAGCTAATTGAACATGAGCCAGAGATAGAATTTAAATTCAGTTCTCTTGATTCAGACTCAAACCATCTTTATCATGTTACTAAGATTGCTTTCTGTATTCTCCCATTCTCACATTGCCCAAGGCTTGGGGGTATAATGCAGTGCCTAGGAAGGAAGGACCCAATCAGAGAAATTCAGTTGGGAAGTAGGGACTTCAAATGTCATCTAGTTCAGACTCCAAATGAAAAAGAATCCTGACCCTATTCTAAACTTACCTGACAAGTGGTCCTAGAGTTTTTGATTAAAGAACTCTAGTGATGAGAAATCCATCACCCATAAATTGGGCCCATTCCATTTTTGGATAGTTCTAATTGTGAGGATATCTTCCCAGCTAGGTAAGCACAGGATTTAATCAGGAGGACTAAGTTTAATGCACAACTCAGACTTACTAGCTGTGTGACTTTGGCAAGAAGCCCTCATTTTCCTCAAATGTAAAGTCAGGATAATAACATCCTCTACCTCACAGAATTGTTGTGAGATACTAAGGAGATATTTGTAAAGCACTTAGCACAATGTCTGCTACATAGTAGATAATAAATCCTGTTTACTCCTTCTTCTCCCAATAAACTTGAATCGACTGTTTCTATCTACTACTGCTACTTTTGTTCTGTTTTTCAATTCAACAATGATTAAGAGTCTATCCTATGAAAGACACTGTATTGGCCTCTGGGGTTACCAAGATAAAAATATCCAAAATAATTCATCCTAGAATTTATGTTGAGGAGTGGAATATAACGAAATAAAACAAAAAAGGCAAGAAAATATAACAAACAGCAAAACAAAAAAGTAAACAAAACCTCTCACCTCAAGGAAAGACAATATGGATATATGAATATTATATATGTATGTATGTATGTACTCATGTGTGTGTATACACATCCATTCCTATATGTATATATGAGGAAGAAGGCACTAACAAACAACTGGGAGAGCTGGAAATGTTTCATGTGGAAAATGGTACTTGAGCTTTGAAGGAAATTAGGATTCTTCTCAGAGGCAGAGGTGAGGTGGTACAAAGATAGGACAGAGTGTATCTTGGGTTAGCAATATTATAATTGGTTTGAAATATCTACATTGTAATGTATAAGAAGACTGCAAAGCTAGTTTGAAACTAGGTTATAAAGGACTTGAAATGCCAAACAAAATAGTTTCTATCTGACAACAGATAGTAGGGAGCCATAGGGGTTTGTTGAGTGGTGGAGTAACTTGAGTCACACCTGTGCTTTAGGAAAATCAATTTGGTGGCTATAGGAAAAATGGATGGCTTAAAAAGACTTGAGGCAGGAGACCTATTAGGTGGTTATTTAAATAGCTGGAGAGTGGGGAGGAAAGGTGGCTGGGTTAGTAGAGAGGAAAGATATTCCAAAGATACTGGTGAATATAGGAACAAGAAAGTGTGGTAGCTGATGGATACGTAGAGTGAGGAAGAGTAGGGATAGAGAATGACTCCAAGGTTACATTCTAGGTAAGTGGAAGAATGTTGGTGCTCTTGATGGAAAGAGAGGCAGGGTTTTGAAGACAAGATGGTGCTTTGGACTTCTCAAGTTTGAGATGCCTGTGGAAAACCAAAGTGGGAAGTATCCATCCAATAGGCAGGCCTCCCAGCTCTAACCAAGGGATATACTCCCTCTCTTTTATAATAATAGTGATTCTATAACATTGGGAAGGCAGGGTTAAGATAGCCACAGAGAGCAGTAAGGAAGTTTCTAAACTTCCTTTCTTGGTGGGCTTAGAAGAGAAGGGTTATGTTGTGTGAGAAGGCTATTTCTGCAGTCTGACTCAGGTTTCTTCCCCTCCTCCTCCCTGTTCCCCTTCCTCCAAACCTCCCTGGGTCATAGTTTGGAGACAAACCAGGTTTTGAATAAGAGGGAACAGGTGATCTGTCTTTTCAGCTACAGTTGGATTAAAACCAGAGGGAGAAAAAATTACCCCTTTCCTCCTCCCCTTCCTCATTCCCTCCACAACACCTCTGTTTCACCAGTCAAACCAGACAATGGAGTGATTCCAGGGTTTAAAGGACAGGAAAAAGAAAGAAAGAGAAAGAAAGGAAGAAAGGAAGGAAGAAAGAAAGAAAGAGAGGGGGGAGGGAGGAAGGGAGGAAGGGAGGGAAGAAGAGGAGAGACAGGAAGGAAAGATGGAAGAAGGGAAAGAAGGAAAGAGGGAGATAAAAAAAAGAGAAAGAGGGAGAGAGGAAAGCAGGAGAGGGGGGGAGAAAGAAGAATTGGCATGTGGTTATTTGACACAGGGAAGAGAGAAAGATGGGGACTAAGGTGGTGGGATGAGGCTAGGGATGGTGGTAAACTTTCAGGAATCATAGTATTCAAGGCTGCAAAGGCTTTTTCTGGGGAAGTTGTTACTTGGCTGGTCCATAGGGATCAATGTACACTCTGCAGTAGGAGAGACTAATGTGTCTAGGAATGGGTAAATGTGAGAAGCTATGGAATCTTCCTCTGTGTATCTAGAAGAACGATGGGGGAAGGAAACCCTAGTAGTTTGGGGTAGATGAGGAACAATCCTGCCTAGAAGCAAGCAGATAGATAAGAAGGCCCTAATTCAGTGTTCATAAAGGCTGAACTTATCAGGCAATAGCCAGGACAGATACCTGGTTGGTCCCCTTTTTTGTGCTTTTCAGCCTGTTGTGTAGTTTCTCTTAGGCTTGCTGGCTGGCTTTCTGCTAGGCCTGCTGGGTTTCCCCATTACCGGCAAACAACTCGTCCATGTCTGCCTGCCCTCTGTGCCGTGGGCACCCGCAGCCCATTAGCCACTGCTGCAGAGGAGGAGGAGAATGTAATAAGTGATTCCAGGATCATAAAGACCTCGTCAGACTCCCACGCTCCCCAGTTTTGCTTCGCTTCCATATTCATCAACAAGATGGACGGGAGGGGGGCTCTCAAAATTGCATCTTAGGGACTGATTCTCAACCAAATCCAATCACATCTCCACTCTGAGAAGGATGTTAAAATATTATCCGTCTCCCCATATCTCAGATAACACATAGTGTGACCCTCACCCATTATTTCACTGCAACTTCAAACCCAGCTCAGGTCCTTGAGTACCCTCCACCAACTCTACATATGACTATCTTTTTTCAGGAACAAGCCAATGAACAATTCATCCCTCTGTTGGACACTCTTTCCTGTTCCCCCCATATTTCTACCTAAGCCAGGTTTTTCCTATTTTGAACCACTTTACTCCTACAAAAAGCCTATCCTGACCATCAGAACCCCTATTTTCTTTACTGCAACACTGATGTTGATATCTCTATTCCAGATGAGCATTCCTTTTCTCCCCATCAGACTTGGATATAACTGGGATAAACTCCTTCTTTTGGTCTCTTCCTTGTACCCAGGATAGTGCTGCTAACAGGAGCACTACTCTTACTAACAAAATCATCAATCATTTGAAATATAAAATAGTAATTAATAATAATGCTTCCCTTTATAAAGGAGCCTCAAATTTAACCAGGACCCCACAGGTTTGTTTAAAGCAAAAGTTCTTAATTATTTTTTGTGTCATGGCTCAGAATAAAAATATCAAAATATTATTTTTTAAAGTTCATGGGTCCCACATTTAAAAATCAAGATCTAAGGGAATGGTAATTCCATCTATCTCTTCTATCCAAATAAAGAGTAGTAGTTACTGTTCAAGGCAGAGAATAGCATTTCAGCATTGAGAGGGAAGACCTGAGTCACATCTACCTGTGTGACCCTGGACAAGATTACTTCAGTTTCCTCAATTATAAAATAGGGATTATAATAGCATTTATACCCTGAAATTGTTATGAAAAATAGACATTTGCAAACTGTATATATGCCTACTAAAAACTTTTTACAAATATTGTCTTATTTTATCCTCATAATAATCTTTCCATTATATCATGTATTACTACTGTCCCCTGAGCTTCAATTTCTTCATCTGAAAAATGCTGCAAATAATAGGTGCTCTTCTTAGCTCACCTGGTTTTAGAACGATTAAGTATGAGATCAGAGGGAGATTTTTGTTTTAAAAAGACAAAAAGTACTCCACACACACACACACACACACACACACACACACACTCTACATCCATACCCACAAAATGTTCCATTACTAATATTATTGTTATTCTTATGAAAAATCAACATGATTCTTCATCATGCTTCTACTCTTTAGCTCCTAAGGTTATAGAGGGGACACAAGTCTCATTATTCAAAAAATTTATTACAAGATTGGTCATCAGAGGATATTATTTTGACCACAAACACTCACAAAATACCATCTACTAAGAGGTAGAAGTTCTATCAATAGAAATATCAACCAATCACAAATATTTTGAAGCATGGCGAATTATTACTGTAGTCATCATCTGGCAGCCATCTTACAGTGGCTATAGAGCTGACTTAGATGTCAGGAATACCTGAGAAAAACCTCACATATAATCCATAAACATTTATTAAGCACCTACTATGTGCTAGGCACTTAAGACACATACTAGTTGGTCAACACTACTCTCTAAGGCTATAATTTGTAGAACAAACTTTAATTTGCAATGAAAGGGTAAGTTTTCTCTTTGAAAATTCCCTAAGTCAATGCAATCACAGACCTCATTAAAAATGGTGAGGAGGAGGAGGAGGAGGAGGAGGAGGAAGAGGAGAAGAAGAAGGAAGAGAATGACATTGATGATAGAATGACATCCTTAAAAGGTTTCTAGCTGACCTCTATTTAAAAAAAGATAAGGACAAGCCAGGTGATGATAATAATAATGTTGATGATGACAATACATTTTCCATCAGAAGGAGACTCTCTAGTATTCTGCAACTCTCTACTACTCCTAGAGAGTAGGGGAGGAAGGTCCTCTAAGCAAGTGATTAATCTTCCTAATTTCTTTTTCTCAAAAGGATCTATTCCTTTTTTTTTTTTTGGATTGACATATAAGAATTATCTTTTATTAGCAAGTTCAATGGGTATCCATTGAATATTAAGTGTAAGTTTTTTGTTAGCTGTTGGGTTTGCAAATAAAATATATGTGTATAAGTGATAGTTATCCAATTTTTTTTAAATTTTATTTTATTTAATAATAACTTTGTATTGACAGAATCCATGCCAGGATAATTTTTATACAACATTATCCCTTGCAATCGCTTATATTTCGTCTTTTCCCCTCCCTTCCTCCACCCCCCCCAAGATGGCAAGCAGTCCTATATATGTTAAATATGTTGCAGTATAAAAAGGATCTATTCCTTCATAGAACATGAGTTCAGAGAAGCAAGACTAAATATGATGCCTAGATTACCTTCCTAGATATATCAGAATAAGGTGCTGGGTTAACTCACAACCTCAAATACACCCAGAAGATAGAAAGGACACCCAGAGATATAGGATGTGTAACCAAAGGAGTTACATATTGACCACTGCCCTGAGACCTGGTCTTAGGGTCTATCTGCTCTGTCCAACCCAAACAGATCCAAGACAATCAGCTACCTCAATATAAGGGCCTCAATGCCTCTGGAATGGAAATTTGGGGCTTTCATCTTATGGTGAAACCAGGAAGAAGAGAAGGAAAACCCATGTTCTGATAAGAAAGGTGATAGACTCAAGATATAAAATGAGACAAAATTTTTGGAGGACATTAACCATGAGGGCATTTACTTTATTTGACTAAGCATATTTGTTTTGACTGATAATACACATTGCTTTGATTATTCTGGCTTTTCAGTTAGAAAGACCCAAGTTCAAATCCTGTCTCATGCACTATGACCCTGGGCAAGTCACATAACCTCTCAGTGGCAATTAATTTGTTTTTATAATGGAGATAATAATAGCATCTACTTTATAGAGTTGTGAGGATTAAATGAGAATTTTTGCAAAACAATTTTCAAATCTTAAATCAATATATATGCTAGTTATTATTCACTATTATTATTTATTACAAGGGTTTTGTTTTCTCATTTTTTTTCAAAAGGGAGAGAGAAGAGAGAAGAATAGAAAGTAGATTTTTGTTAATTAAAAAATAAGATTTTTTTTTTAAGATGAGGAAGTATGGGCATAGGAAGAGGAACTAAACATCTCTATCTCTACTTATGCCTTAGTCTGGATACTATTGGACAGAGACATTTATATATCTGGCCCAGATTTGAATATTGCATTCCCTTAATTTGTTTGTTTGTTGTTTTTTAATTCCCTTTAATTTAAAAAGTGTTTCCCTCCCACTCCCCCTACTCCCTCCTTACAAGTCATTTTCCCTTGGAGATTTTTAACCTTTATTGTAAAACATGTAATCATCACTGAAAGTGAAGAATTCGTGCACTTAGAAAAAAGTCATATTAAAAATTGTCCCTTGTTGTAACTCTCAGCTAGCTAGAGGGAGGAGACACTGCTATCTAGAGATATATATGATATATATGGCATATATACCATAACTTAAACTTTTTCTACTTGCCACCTCTTTTCACCTGAAAAATGTTTACATGACCCTTGGTATAAAGTAAGTATACAAATCAAACATTCATTGATAATAAATCAAAATTTTGTGACCGCCCCCCCCCCAACATTCAGTTAGGAGAACCCATATGGAATTTAAGAAACTGAGATCTAGACCCTTTGCCTCTCCCTTTGCCTCTCTCTTTCACCTAGCCTGGGTTGTCCAAAAACCAACCTAATACAGTTCATAAGGAAGAATTGACATCATATCCCCTTCACTTTCCCCTTGTCTGAGGACCCCCACAGCATTTGAACGAGATGAAGTCCACAGCTCCATTCTGACTGAGGAGATAGAAGACAATCAAGTTTTTCTGCCTTCACTGTATTCCTCTAACACTGTGATCTTAACTACTTAAGTAATCCAAGGACTTCTGAGCCTTACCATTCACCCTATTATTTATTCACCCTTAGAACTTCCAGCCTTGGAACTTGTCCTTCTACTTGTCCTTTAAGTGATTTTTGTTATGTATTACAGGGACTATCTAGGAACATTCCCAGTACTTAGCACAGTGCTTGGCACATAGTAAGTATGTAATAAATGCTAAATAGTCTTTCATTCATTTATTCGTCAGTGTATTCATTCATGATTTGCATCCTGGGAAATTGACTATCTTGGCTACTCCCTAATCCTCATTTTCTTGAGAGATGTCTTATCTTCTTCACATTTTTCTTGAAAGAGCAGCTGAGGCTGGAAATAGAGAATTGTCCAAAAGAAAAGATTTCTAGGGACCAGGAGGGTTAGTTTGAACCCATTTAGGATCAGGCCATGCAATCTGAGTCAGATCATCCTATGGACTGTTCAAGTCAAGATTAGTCTAGCACAGCCCCCTGTCCAAATCTAACTCAGAACCCCTGAGAGTTGAAATTCCCATTCTTTGGGCTAAGGTCCAAAGAGCAGAAAATCCTTCCTCTGGGTTGTCATTGTCCACAGAAAGAAATATGCACTAGTATGCATGTTATCATAAACCTTGAAGAAATAACACAGTAACCCATTCATAGGAGAGGTAGATGACATGGTGTCTAAATCCAGGAAGATTGAGTTCAAATCCAAGCTCAGACATTTACTGGTTATGTGACCTTGGGGATGTCACTTAACCTTCTTTGTCTCAATTTCCTCATCCATAAAATGAGCTGGAGAAGTAAACTTCAAATCAAATCACTCAGTGCTATTGCCAAGAAAATCCCCAAATGGAGTCACCAAGAGTTGAACAACAAAGACAATAGAAGAGAATTGAATACAAATAGATTCAAATTTAGATGACTTCAGGTCAAACCCTGGCTCTGCTACTCACTACATTAATGAGCTTGGGCAAGCTGTTTAATGTTTCAGAGTCCTTGTCTCTTCATCAATAAAGAGGGGGAGAGTTGGCCTACATGGCTTTTGAGGTCTTATTAAGCTCTAGATCCTATAATTCTATGATGAGTGGCTGAGTATAGAGAAATCATATATTGATAAAAGGGAAGAGAGAAAAAGAAAAACCAAGTCTAGGTATGCCCTACTAGTCAGAGACCAGCAGGAAGAGTATTAGATGATTAGAGGATGAGAAAGGTGCCAAATAGGAAATTTGCCCATGGAGCATAGGACTACGTCTACCAATTTTATATCTGTGCTTCATTCTCACATTATCTCTAGTCCACTCCTAATCTAGCCCCTCTCATCTCATATATGATCCACTCCCCACAGTATGTAATTTAGATAATTTTTTCTGCTTCCTTTTTGGGTAAGGTTTGAGCTGCCTAACATGTGAGATGACCCAATGGGAAATCTCTGGCACTTTTGGGAGAATGGATTCCCTGATATCATCCCCCCACACACACACACACTCTCTAAAATTGTAAATGTGCCACATAAGACAAGCTTCCTTTAATGTAAGTCTTCTCAGGCTTTTCTGAAATCAGCCTGCTCGACATTCCATATGGAACAATAATATTCCATTACATTCATATACCATAACTTATTCAGCTGTTCTCCAATTGATGGGCATCCACTCAGTTTCCAGTTTCTTGTCACTACAAAAGGGGCTGCCACAAACATTTTTGTACATGGGGGTCCTTTCCCCTTTTTTATGATCTCTTTGGGATACTGATAAAGACTCCTTTTCAGTGCCCCAGTGGTCTTCCTCTACGGGCAATGAGGAAGCCTACCTGAATAGCAATAGGTCATAAGATGGCCTCTCTTATTGAATCTTTGAAGAAAAGATTCTCTCTGCTTCACATAGTACTAAACTGAGAGAATAATGGAGCAACTCAGTCTCTGATTTCTGATCTTTCTCCAGCAAAAGTCAACTGATCCAGGCAAGGTGAATTTTCTGTGCAAGACCAAAAGTTCAAGGAGGAAGACCATTGAGGTGATGGGAACAGGATGGGGCTTCCCTTTCTCCCAGCCCACCATTTCCCAAGCTGGTATCTCAAACTCTTTTCCCAGTTTGGAAAGTGGATTATTTATGGTTTATTTTCGACACCAGATCATTGCTGCCTGAATTTCATCAATTTGTCACTGTTTTTATTGTCAGCGATTGCCCATAACTGGAGTGCATTTAAAATGTCATTGATCTTGGTATTATAGTGTCATAATGTGACAGTAATAGGTGTAGCATGAGCAGGAAGCCCAGGCCCTTAGATTGATGGCATTCAGCACACCAATTATAGTCTGTCCGTCTAAGTGATAAAAGAGTACGTAGGAGGCATTCAATAGATAAATTAGATATCGCTCCCAATTATTTCCTTTTATTTTATGGAGTCATATTCTCCCCTAGCAACTTTTTTCTACTCCTTTCGCTCAAGTCAGGAAATATTGATCCTCAAGAACAAGGAATACCTCTCCTCATGTCCACCATATCCCCTGCCTCATCCTCTTTACTAACCTGGGTTCTCTGATGCATCAGCCATCTGCAGGAGTGGGCACAATATATAATGGGACTAGTCAGTGGTAACAGTGCCAGTGTGTAAGTGGCTAGATTTCACACTACATTTGGGATGGGCTGAGGGATTAGTTATTCCTTTTCCTTTATGGAGTACTAGAGGAGCAGGAAAGAGGGGTAGGAAAGTTGAGTGATTTGAGATCTTCCAGTGCCCCAAAGTCAACAGAATCCTTAAATTGGTTTGATCAATAATGATTAATGAAGATGACCTTGAGGAATGGGGAAGGAAAGTGGATGGGGCTCTGAATCTGGAATCAGAAAGACCTGAGTTCAAATCTAGCCTTAATACTTAGCTATATAACCCTGGGGAAAGCAATTAACCTCTGATTGCCTCAATTTCCTCAACTGCAAAATGGGGATAATAACAGCACCTACCTCCCATGACACTCCCAGCTACTGGGGGGGGGGAAAAGGGGGTCAAATAAGATGATATTTGTAAAGTTCTTTGCAAACCTTAAAGTCCATATAAATGCTGGCTATCCTTAGGTCAGATTCAGGGGTCAATTCAGTTGTTCCCTTGTCTCCACACTATTATGTAATTACTAAAAGAAATGGGTGTTTTTCAACCAATTCTCAAAATTCTTTAAAAAAAGAGATTTCCCTGAAATCTCACTCTCTCCTGAAATCCTGATCAGTACAAGAGCTCTTTCTTGCTCAGGTTGTCTTACATTCCTGTTTCTGAAAGATGCTCTCCATTTAACTGGATAGCAAAGGAGTCTTTCCCTCTGCTGAGAGCGAAGGGCACAGAATTTAGAGGGGAAAAGTTCATTCAAAAAAAGGAAATTTCTGGTTTTAAATGGGAGACAGGAGAGAAAGTACAATATCAAGATGAAATTGATGGAGCCCTAAACAGTCAACCTCAAGCTGATTCATCTAAGTCAATTCCTTCTGTCCTCTTCATCCTGTAGCCAGCATGGAAAATAAAAAAAGGAGCCAGAAACACCAAGAAGTAAAAGAAATCCATGTCTATTTATTGAGCTTTGAAAGAGAAAGTGTCCATCTTCTTGGTTGTTATCCCATTGCTTGTTGCCAGTGTGCCTGTTATAAATAACCCCCAGTCCTAAGTGCCCCATTTCATTGCAATGAGGTAGCTCTTATAGTGTGAAATCTGAGAAGGTAGTTTAGGCAGAGGACCAAAGTGGCAGGAGGTGGGAGTGAGAGGGAAGGGTTTGGCTTAAGGAAGGACAGATGAAGGGGTCCATATCTCCTGCCCCAAAGCGTGGTTTCTCAAGTAGACCCCTCAAGTGGTGATGGATGAACTTCTGGAGTAGGGGGTAGTGTTCAGAGTGAAATGTTTATAAGAAATGACACTGATTTAAACAATTTATTGGGCGATAAACACCAGCCAGACAGGGGGAGAGGGCAAAGCAGCAGGTAGAAATCAAAAGCCCCGAGGCCCCTCGTGTTAAGTAGATGTCTGAAACTCTGTTCAAACACACACAGGTTTGAGTCAGAACATGTTTTTAAGAGCTAGTTATGATTTCCTTGAGGGCAGTTCAGATTAAGACCAGAGAGGAGTCCCCAGCTGAGAGGCTTCAATAACTGTCCACCAAGATCTCTTTGGCAAGGGGAGCTGCTTCCTCCTGGCTCGGGGACAGCAGCAACTGGGGAGGTCTGAAGGGCTCCACGATCTGTCAATCTACCAGTCAGCCCTGTCTTGGGCTCACAGAGAAAATCCAGAGGGAAGAGGGAGTAGGGATCTGTGCCTTTCAAGAGCTCTCATTCTGCTGAGGAAGAAAAGCTAGATACTCTCTAGAAATGACTATAAAAATATTTTGGTTGTTAGAAGTCAGTATATACAAGTGAAAGAAAAGGGAACAGGAGAATGTGACAACCTAGAGCCAGAGAGGTTGTTAGTGAGAGGAGGCCTCCCTTGTGAAAATGGGAAATAAAGATAATTGGAATTATGGGGAGGAAGGGATTGATACAATGACTACTAAAGACTCTAAGCAGGTGTTT
Organism: Antechinus flavipes; assembly: GCF_016432865.1. Lineage (NCBI taxonomy): Eukaryota > Metazoa > Chordata > Mammalia > Dasyuromorphia > Dasyuridae > Antechinus > Antechinus flavipes. The sequence continues at coordinate 222,874,668 of NC_067402.1, forward strand.
AGTGCAGAAGGACTCAAGCTGACAGATATATAGAGGCCATGTTAGGAAACTGCTAAAAATAAGAAGTCTAGAATAGAGGAATGAAGCCTGGAAGGGGGACCTAGAAGGGCTAAGCTGATTCAAAGATACATGGAGAGAATCTTTTTTTTTAATTAAGATTTATCTTTATTATTATTTATTGCTCCCACCTATCAGCTGAGGTTTCCATTAGCAACACGATCAAGAAGGCTGCTGGGGTAATATTATTATCAGGATTTGGCCCAATTCCAAATGTTGTGAAGAAAGGAAAGTTAGGGAGAAGTTTGGAGGTTAGGGATAATGTCAAGGAGTCACTGGCAGAGAGTAATGACTTTTTCTATAAACCTAGAAAAAGGACAGGGGACGAGAGTTGAAATTAGGAATTTTGGAAGAGAGGGGAAATAATCATAATAGCTAGTATTTATGTAGCATTCCAAAGTTTGCATGATACTTTACATTTGATCTTCACAACAATCCTGAGAGTTAAGTGCTATTATTATCTCTATTTTACAGTTGAGGAAACTGAGACCATCAGAAGTAAAGCCCAGGGGAACACAGGTAATAAGTGTCTGAAACCCAATTTGAACCCAGATCCTCCTGATTCCAATTAGATCATTCTATCTACTAGGTGACCTAGTTGCTTCTGAAACCAATTCTACTGCAGACAAGGTCCTGGAGGGTTCTTATTCTGAAGAGGTGTTATATTTTCATGAAAAACTGCATAAGAAGAAAGGATTGAAATGAGATATCAGAATTTCACAATAATGGAACAACTATTTGGACAAGGCTGTCCTAGTCCTTCTGGAAGTCTTTGACACAATCAAATGGGGTTGGGAAAACTAGGATGAGCTCAGTATCACTTATGATCCGTGTAAGGGTCATATTTACCTCCCCAGAGACTCCACAGTTTGGATGCAGATGACATCATTGGATCAGGGAGGGAGAAATGTGTCCATCCCTAAGTCTCCAGCCTTCTGCCTGTCATCATTTCCTCTTATCTAGAACCTTTTCTGAAATCCTGAGGTTTTGAACATATCTCCTTAATGCCTGCCTGATCTGATTGTCTCTTGGGGTTGGGAAGGACAAATTTGAGATTGTTCAAAGACCTTACTTTCCTAGATCCATCTTAAGAAATCATGTTATATCAACACTCTTTTCTCTTTCCAGTCAAGGAGTGGTTGACGTATTGATTGGGAAGTGTAGGAAGTGTATCTCATGGATGGCTTGATCTTTGCTCTCTACATCTTACATAAACACACTTTATCTTGCCTCTTTAAAAACACATAGATGAGAGAAAGGTAACATTTCTAATAGAAAGATTTCAGAAAATTGCTCAAAGTTAGCCTAGGAATAAGCATTTATTGATCACCTGCTGAATTTAAAAACACTAATGGAATATTCAGTGCTGGTTTGAGCTCCAAATTTGAATCCTTCTGCCTCTTATTAAGTTCATGACCATAGGCAAATCATTTCATCTTATTAGAATATCAATTGATTACTTAAACTATTTAAGCTTCTTTCTTCTTTTTTTATGTGTGTAAAACTTTTAATATTAATAAAATTAATAGTAATAAAAACATAATAAAATAAATAAAATATAATAAAATTAACATTAATAAAATAAATAACAAAATAACAAAATAATTTGAAAATTTTTAGTTTTTCATGGCTAAGCAGGGCTAATATAATAAAAATTACCATTTAGCCTAAATTAAGTTATACATTCAATATCATCCCACCTGAATTATAAATATATATATATAATTAGAAAAAAAGATATTCATTTGGAAGAACAAAAAAATCAAGAAAATCAAAAGAAATAATAAAAAGTAAAGCAAGGAAATATAACAATACCATATCTTAAACTATAATTATCAAAACTCTCTGGTACTGATTAATAAATAGAAAAATAGATCAATGGAACAGAGTACACATACAATTTAAAGCATAAGCTTCTTTTTTTACCTGGAGATAATCATTCTTGCACTACCTAGCAGTGATGTTGTAAGAAAAGTTCCATGTATATTTTAAAGATAAAGACTGGACTTATGGTGTCATTGACAGAGGGATCTCCCAGATAAGGAAAGCCCCTCTATTATTCGGGTTGAGATTCTCTATACAACTTATAGTCTTAGAGAATTGCCTATTGTCACTGAGAAGTCAAGTCATTTGTCTAAAATAACACAGCCACAATGTGTCAGAGTCAGAATTTGAACCATTCTGCTCACCACTGCTCTACTTTACCATATTTCATCTCAGAGCAGACCTTTTGGCCTTCTCTCCATTCTCTCCTTGTTGTGGCTGAGAACAACTCCACTGGATCAGGAGTGAGCTGAACAGGGCAATATGATGCAAAAAGATGGCTATTACCATCAGATTTCATACTATTTATTGTCAAGATTTCCATGGCATGTACTCACATCATCCAGAGCTATTAAAAATCCTTCCTAGTGAAATAGCTGCTAGAAGATCCAACCAAAACTTTGTATTTAACAGGGCTTTGATTTCCTGAAAAATTATTTTAGATGTAAAATTGAATAATAGCTTTTCTTTTAATCTTTTTTTTTAACTGATCCAAATGTTTTGGAGAGCAATATGAAACTATGCCCAAAGGGCTATCAAACTGTGCATACTCCTAAGAAACAGAGTTGTGGATCAGTGGAATAGATTAGGTACAAATCATATTATAGTAAATGACCATAGTAATTTAGTATATGATAAACCCAAAGTTCCAAACATTTGGAACAAAAACTCGTTATATGATAAAAAAAAAAAACTACTGGGAAAAGTAGAAAACAGTGTTGCAGAAACTAGATATAAATCAACATCTCACAGTGTACATCAAGGTAAGGTCAAAATGTTACATGATTTATACAGAAAGGGTGATACCATAAGCAAGTTAAAAGAAGTCGGAATAATTTACCTGTCAGATATGGGGATAAGAGAAGAATTTAGAATTAAAAAGATAAAGAGAGAATTACAAAATGTAAACTAGATTTCATTTTAATTATATAAAATTTTTAAGTTTTTACACAAGCAAAACCAATGCAACCATAATTAAAAGCAAAGCAGAAAATTGGAGGAATTTTTTACAAGTATCTCTGATAAAAGGCTCATTCTCAAATATATAGAGAACCAAATCAAACTGACAAAAATACAAATCATTCCCCTGTTGATAAATGATCAAAGAATATTAACAGATAGTTTTCAGACAAATAAATAAAAGCTATGTATAGTTAATATGAGAAAAATGCTCTAAATCACTTTTGATCAGTTAGATGCAAATTAAAACAACTTGGAGATATCATCTCACACCTATCAAAGTGACTAATATGACAAAAAATAGAAATGTTGGATGTTGAAGGGGATGTGGGAAAACTAGTACATTATTGTACTGTTGGTGGAGTTGTGAACTGATTCAACTATTCCAGAGAGTAATTTGGGAATCTGCCATAAAACTGCTCATATCTTTTGATCCAGCAATACCACTGCTAAGTCATTATCCCAAAGACATCCAAAAAAAGGAAAAGGACCTATTTGGTTAAAATTCTTATAGCAGCTCTTTTTGTGGTACATAAGAATTGAAAATCAAAGGGGTGTCCATCAGTTGGGGGAAAGTCCTAACCAAACTCGGGCATATGGTTGTAGAATGGTGGGCTTTGATTCTCATGTTCTTGTGCTATAAGAAATGACAAGAGGATGATTTAAGAAAAATCTAGAAAGACTTACATGAACTGATATATAGGGAAGTGAACAGAACTAGGGGAACATTATACACAGTAATAGTAATAAAGTTCAGTAAAGAACTGTGAGTGACTTAGCTACTCTCAACAATAGAGTGATCTAAGACAATCCTTACTGTCTCAAGGAGTAGAGAGAGAGAAGGAAAAGAGGGAGAAACTTTAAATTAAAATGTTTAAAAATTAGGGAAAAGAAGAAATAACTGAGTTGGGTTCAAAACTTTTCCTCCTAAATGACTTCTTTTTATGGTGCCAAATGCACTGATAGCATATATTGAAGACATTTACTGCTGTAGCAATGGGATTTGAACATGCTAGTATGACTGACATACAGTTCCTTGAAGCACTATATCATTGTGAATTATTATTTACAATAATACAGAGCTAGGCAATTTAGATTTAGATTCTTATGCTAATCTTCTCTGATTTGAGAAAAGGATAGACATCATTTTGTCTTTGGACCAGAGAGGATGAGCAATTAGTTTTATGTCACACAGCACTAGAGCCAAAGCAATCCTCAAATTCAGAACTACATTCCCCATCAAGGAGATATTCACCTAATCTTCAATATAAGCTAATTCTGCATTTCGTTTGTATATTTTATGAGCTGGACACATACCCTAATAACTCTTTAGCTATTTCTCTTCTAATCATCTTTCGCAATAGTCCTCTGAGGCGGTTAACACAAGAATTTTCATCTCAACTTCATAGATTAACAAAGTGGCACAGAGAGCCTTCCTATGGTTATATAGATGATATCATAGCCAGGATCTGAACTCAGGTCTCCCAGTCAAATATAATATTTGAAAGAATACTTTCTTTCCATTATACTTTGTTGCATCTCCCAGATAAATAACAGACTCAATAACACCCTTTTTTGGGTGGCAATTTCTTCTCCAAGACTCTTTCTTCTATGCCCCACTTTCCCTCTGCTCTCACTGACACTATCATCCCTCAGATATCCTGAGTAGGGTCCCTGAATTCAAACCCCTGTTACCTAACACATTTGTGGAGAAAATGCTCCCCAATTTCAAAGCTATACCTGGTAATTTTGGTGTCCAGGGCAAGAACTAAAAAAAGGAGAAGTGCACCTTCAACTCAATTTTTAAAAATTTCAGTAGAATGCAGGGAAAGGGGGAGGTGGAATTTTAGATCTCAAGCCACAAGATTTTAGAGAAGGGGGAAGAGAGGAAGAAGAAGTAAGTAGCTTCTATTTTAACTCATTATTCTTGCTAACTAAATACAAGGTTTGGTTATTTTGCCAATGCAAGACACTTGGTTGATGGAGAGGACTCTTTATTAAACTAACATTCCCCAAACAGCTGCTTGGTATAACTAATAAATATTCTTTCTAATACATCTGACTAATAAACACAATCTTGATTAACTCTGTTTATTTCCTTCAACAGAAAAGAAAGTTAATTCCATCAAGTCCTTGGTATAGTCAAATGTTAGAAAATGATATGATTTATATTTCTATCATGTTTAATATATATTGGATTACTAGCCATCTAAGAGAGGGGGTAGGGGAAGGGGGGGGAAATTGGAACACAAGGTTTTGCAAGGGATAATGTTGAAAAATTATCTATGCATGTGTTTTGAAAATAAAAAGCTTTAATAAATAAATAAAAGAAAATGGTATGTTTTTATCAATTGAAATGACATAAAAGAATAATTACCATCTGCTTTGCCACTGCACAAAGGAACACTGGACTTTTCCATCTGACTTGCAGCTATAAACCTTCTATATGAATTGTCTCTGCCATTAGAATGTGAACTTCATGAGGGCACAGTAGTTTGACTTCTATTTCTATCCCCTATACTTAGCACCATACTTTGCACATAGTAAATGCACATAATAATGTTTATTCATTCTTTCTTTCACCTTATATAACATATAAAAATAATGCAGAATACATCAGAACAATTAGGTTAATGAAAGACCTTGAGATTATGCCATGTGTGGTTGAGTTCAGGAACTAGGTACATTTAGCCTTGAGAAGAGTGGATTAGGATGAAAAATACATGGTAGCTTCAAGTATTTGTGAAGTTCTAATGAAGGACAGAAATTAAACTTGCCTGATCTGGAAGTAGAGTTAATGAATGAACATTGCAAAGAAATAGATTTAGATTTGATGAAAGGAAACATTTCCTAACAATGATATTTGTCCAAAAAAGGAATAGGCTGCTTCCCCCTAATTGGAGGTCTTCAAGCAAAATCTGAAAGGTCACATAACTGGATGCTGTAGAAGGAATTCTTAAAATCAAATTAGGACCATACAATCTCTGACGTCCCTTCCAACTTTGAGATCCCGTGTGATGTACCATTTTGACTATGATAATGAATTTTGAGTATCATGAGAGAAATGGATATGGGAATGAGTTTGGAGACAAAGAAATCTTTTCACAAATGAAATCCTGTAGCAAGATAGCAAACGAAATTGTAGAATTCTTTATTGAGGATTAGGTGGAACCAGTTAGGTGCAGTCCTACCCAGAGACAGGGGAATGATATCTTTATCATTAACCTTGTAAGTCCTAAGGATTCTGTGACTATGAAATCCAATAGCTAATATTCCTCTAAAGAAAGAGGAAGACATCTGACCATTCAGACAAAATGAGAAGTCAAAATACTCACACTCCCCATATTCAGGATGATTATATTTTCCACAGAAAGCAAGTTGCAGTAGCAGAGTATTACATCTGGACTCAGGAAGACCTGGGCTCAGATCTTATCTTCAGACAGTTGCTAACAACTGTGTGACCCTGGATAAGTCACCTAATTTCTCTCAGCCTCAGTCTCCTCTCCCAGAAAATGAGGAATAATAATAATAATTATTATTATAATCTCTAAAATGGGGGTAAGGTTAGCTCCAATATTCCAGGATTGTGGGGAACAAATGAGATGATTTATATAAAACGTTTTACAAATCTTAAAACATTTTATGAAAACCAGTCATTAAAATAATTATTATCCCTCCATTTCAGTTTTGGTCTTTATCCTCTAGAGGAGAAAAAAAAGATTAAGGAATGGTAAAAAGAGTGCTGTGCAGCCTCAAACACAGGTCTAATGTATTTCACAAAGGGTGAAGCACTCTTTGAAGTGGAATAAATTTCAAGAATGTGATCTAGTTCCTTCAGAGACTTAACCATTTGAAAGAAAGAGGATACTTCATTTTCCATGATCTTCAGAAAGCCAGGGTTTTCTTCATAAGGCAAATTTATTCAACAAATGGTCAAGAGATCAGTGACCGAGAGTATATTAAAAATATTGAAATTTTTGAATATGCTTTTGAACATAGCAGATCTTGAGTCTGGTATTGAATAGTTGTTGTTTGTCTTTCATTCTCAAACAATATAGAAAAGCAGGTAAGAAGTCAGGAGACCTTGACCTTCTTCTTTAGTCTCCCACTAACTGGCTATGTGAGTTTGAAGTCTCAGTTTCCAAATCTGTAAAGGGATATGATTGAAATAGATAATTATTAATGATCCTTAGTAATTCACACTGAGCACTTTGGAGTTTGCAAAGTCTGTGAGATGGGTAGTGAAATTTTTATTACTGCCATTTTACAAATAGAGAAACTTAGAGAGAAGAGAGATTAAGTGACATGGCTACAAGGGGCCACACTCAATCTGCTCTGACTCCAAGCTCATTCCACAGAGGCACTGATTTAAATAATCTCTAAAATCACTCCCAGCACTAAAATTCGGATTCTGCAACTCTTTCTCATGTTCTATCTTTTTCTTTTTCCACCAGCCTCTATGTCTAATCTCCTTTTCCTCTCTTCTTTTCTCTCTCTTACATTCTTTTTCTTCTTCATTCTGTTCCTTTTCCCATATGTCCCTGTTTTGTATTCCATCTTCCCCCTACTCCTGTCCGCATTCTCTTCCTTTAATATTGACTTTATCCTCCATTACCCTCATCCTTCTCTAGCTTGCATGTTCTGTCTCTTAGGTAATTTCTTCCTCTCTTCTTCTCCCTTCTTTTCTGTTTATCCATTCCAATTTTCTTATATACTGTAGGAACACCAGAAGGGGGAGATTTAGAGAATGGGGTCCTGACGCCTCTTCTTTCCTCCTCCCCAAACAGGGACAGACCAATCCCTTCACTATCCCTCCCATACACACACCTTCAGGGGGCTGCCAAGGAGCCTGGACAGTTTTGCCCCCTCCTCCCAACTGGTGCCACACTACGCCATCTCCCTAGCTAATGCAATCTAGAAAGAGCAGGGCGGTGCACACAGTCTGGGCCGTACTCCGAAGGCAGCTCTGATGGATGATGGTCCCCTGACAGTAATCGCAGAATGACGATGTTGTGGTGACGCTTTTGCCCTGGAGCTGCTTGCTCCCTGGCAGAGTCCCTCCCTACTGCTTTCTAGAATACAGGGGCTAGAATCCATGCATAGCCCTTTCCCCACTGATGCCCAGGGTTTTCAAGAATTAAGAATTGGAGAGGAATAGTAATTACGATCCCCTATATCTTGTCATTCAGTGTATTAGTTTTCTTTTTCTTTTCCTTAATTATGTTCTGTGTGGCTCTAGGAAAGCCATACAGCACCTCTGAATTTTGTTTCCCCTTCTGTGAAATGGAGAGAATTTCTCTCTCTGTCTCTTGGGGGAGAGTGGTGATGCACTTCAATGAGACAAGCCTGATTCATGGTAGAAAGTTTTAACTATTACCATTAGTCAATAGATCATGATGGAGTAGGAAAATGAACCCTGATCTTGGATTAAAAATCTTGGCCCATCCTGAAAAAATGTTTACTACTATGTGATCTCAGACAAAATTTTTTAATTTCTCTAAATTTCAATTTCCCCGACAGTAACATGATAATAGTAACACTATTATCCTCATAAGCATGTAAGGTTTTTGAAATCAAAAAAGGTACTTAGTGGTTAAATGATATGTCCAAGATCACACAGGTAGCAAATAGCAGAGCCAGAATCAAAGAAAGGTCTTTACCCTGCAAATCAATGCTCCCTCCACTAGACCTAAGATTTCCTAGTGAGGAGATTGCTTTGTAAAATCTGAAGTGCTATACAAAATTCAGTTATGAATCTAGGGATATCTGTGTCATAGTAAGAATTGAGTAAAGACAGATATGCAATTATACTATTGAGGCAGCTAAATGGCATATGGATTGAACATTGGAACTAGTGTGAGGAGGATCTTACTTTAAATCTGGCCTCAGAAACTAGCTATGGGACCCTAGGTAAGTGACTTAACCTCTGTTTGCCTCAGGTTCCTCAACTGTAAAAATGAGGATAATAGTAGAACTTATTTCACAAGGTTTTTGTGAGGATCAAATGAGATAAGATGTAAAAAGCTGTTAGCACAGGATCTGGTAGATACTAAATATATATGCTTATTCTCTTCCCCTACCCTTATAATTAGATATATCGCTAGCATCCTCTCTCTGGGTTACATCCCCATATGACAGTTTTTATAGTTTAGAAGGGCAGCTACTACCCTTCAATGTGCAAGGTTCAAGATTCAGGGATACTGCCTGTAGAATCACCTTTCTAAATGATAGCTTATGAGCCCCCTCTGGTGTGCTTCCCATTAATAATCAGTCAGTAGACATAAGTTGCTTTCAACAAAGGTATTTTCTAAGTATTGTAAAAACAATGGCTACAAAACATTTGTTCCAAGATCCTGGTGTGCACTTTCCCACTAATACACATAATATCAGTGAGAAGTATAAGCACAAAGTTAAAATAAAATGGTAATTACATATAAAAGTATACATATATACATATACTTATACATACATATATACATATATACTTATATGTATGTATTATGTGTACATAATTACACATAATACAATATCTATCATATCACTTACAATAATACATGATATATGTTACATATCATATGAGTGTCGAATCATCTCACACTTTTGGTCCTGCAGTTTTTCTCCTCAGGAAATTCACTCTGGAATTTAACTCTCAATTGTAAGAACTAAGTCAGTCTATCTTAAGTCAATAGTTGACTCTCTTCTCCAATACTAGGGGTCACACTTCTTGAAATTATTTCCTGTCTTAAGTTATTTCTATATCACTAACTTTGGCAACTGTCTCTTCTTCCTTAACTTATCTTCACTCTGTCTTCAAGTAACTATATAACCGCTAGATGGGTTGTCTCTTTCTGGGCCAGTAAAGTTACTCCTAGGCACCATGATTGATGGGAGTCTAGGAGGATCTTCTCTCCACATAGGAATCTCCTTCCACAATTGCTTCGGGCCTTGACTGCCTCTAATTCTTGAATTGCTGTATAACTTTCTATTTTAAAAATTAAAAAGGTCTAAGGGATGTGACTGCCTTTTTATCCAAATCACCATTGTTGTTACAATTCATCTAGTGGCCAAAGGCCTTACCTCTTAATTTGACTAAAGAATAGCTTCACGACTTATTGTGATATTAAGTCACATGGGTATATAACAGGAATGCTAAAACACACATTACAGCTGTACTATAAAGAGAATAATTTCAATGTACATGTTTTTCGCTCTGAATAAGTAGATTTTAATATAATGTTCTTCCTTCACTTTCCCTTCCCTCACTTTTCCTTTACTAAGTAGCATAGGGTTGAACTTCAAGAGTTTTCTGGCATGGGGTGGGGGGTAGTCTCTCACTAAAATGCAACCCAACTCCACGCATCTGATGAGTGCTATAATCTCCCAGATTTACCCAGCCACTCTCCACTTTCAAACCCCATAGATCCTGGGCCTTCCCATGGGGCAATGGACTGAAGCAGGAACCTGTTATGATGCTGAGAGCACACCCAGACAATACCTCCTCCCTTTTAACCTTTTCCTCCCATCCAAAGCCAAATTGAGTTAGCCCTGAGTTTTGATTTAATTCCTGAAATGGAACCATAATCCACTTAGTGTCATTTTCCCCAAGTCCCAGAGGGACCAGATGAGGGAGAGCAGGGGCCTCTGATGTCTCCTGAGAACATCCTCACCACTTCATCCCCTACATTATCAAGTAATAGTAAATTTGACCTAGAGTTGAGGAACTAAAATAGAGATCCTGAACAGAGGAAGAAGAGGTAAGAGGATGAGGATAAAGAACAGCATTTACAAGAGGAAGGTAGGGCTTAATAGCAAAGGGAATGGTGTGTCGCAGAGGACAGAGCCGTGAATTTGGAAGAGGCAAAAGATCTGGATTTGAACTTATAAGTTACCTGACTTGGATAAATTACCTCATCTAAATGAACCTCTATTTCTTTATCTGTAAAATGGAAACAATAACACTTGAACCACCTATCTTCACAGGGTTGTAAGGAAAGGACTTTGTAAGTCTTGAAGCATTATCAAAAATGGAAATTGTTATTATATTTATTCATCATAACTTGTTAATAAGGCCAAGCAATGACAGTAGTTCCCTGTACCACAAGACATATACCTCTACGTAATAGTTGGATCAGTGCTAAAACAGTCCGTCAACTTTGCCTCATACACTTTTCCCTTGGTTTTCTCTAGCTGAGAGAAATTATTTTAAAGGTACAGGAAAAAGAAAAGCAATTGGGCACAGAATAGTATTCTTTCTCCCTCTTCTCCCTCTCTCCCCCTTCTTACCAGTCTGTTTTCCCTTTGCTCAAGTTTATGGCCATTAAGTAGAAGAGGAAGAGAAAGTTCAAAATGTCTATGAAATATTTAACAGCTAATTACAATATGCAGATTCCATTTCTGGGGTGATTTATCTTTTTTGGAAATACAGGAAAAGATCTTGGAAACTTGTATCCTAATTGCTTGGTATATTATTGTAGCAACCAAGTAGAAAGTCCATTTGCCATATACCTACAGATTTCCATAGTGCTCAGGGTCCAATGCCTCCTTATGACTATCAGCAAATCACAGTTCCTTTGAATATCAGAGGAGCCACCAAGAAGTCATCTTGTCTATCCTCTTGTTTCTAGATGAGACTATCCCTCTGAATCCTACCAGGATAATCTGAGCACTGAGTGCTCTGAGATAGGTATTGAAAGATCTATCATTATCTCCTTTTATAAATGAGAACACTGGGTCAAAGAAGTTAGTTGACTTACTCAGGGTCACTCAGCTAGAAAGTATCAGAGACCAGATGTCTCTGACATCCAGTGCTGGTGCTTTCCCCACCATCCATTAAGCTGAATAAGAACCTCTGAAATTCTGAGAAAGAAATGGGCATCCCTGCCTCTCCAAACAGTTTCTCTTTCCTCATTGCAATGGAGGACTCTGGGAAACTTATTATTTTTTTATAAAAGTCACGTCTTTTCTTCATTTTCTCCATTGTAACATACATGTACAGGTAGATGTAGGGGAGGGAGATCTTTCTTTCCCTCCTTCCATTAAGTATTTTCTCTATCAAAGTGATAGAAAATGTTGGTAGCCTGGTAAAAGGCTTTAACTATCTACTGACTTTTGTAATCCCAATCTCCATCTTTCTGGAATTAGGGGTAAATCTCCTAATAGGGCTACATTCTTCTCATAAAGATCCTTTCTGATTCCAAATCTCAAAGGAGGGATCTCAAACACTTCACACAGGAGTTGATTCAAGGAGGAAGGAGCATTGGGAAGAAGGAGGAACAAGAGGAGAATAGGAAATAAGAAGGAACAGGAGAAGCAGAAAAAATGAGATAGGACCAATCAGCACAGTTCAAAAAAAGAGTCCTGAGTTTAGAGATAAAGGATCTAATCCTAATCTTCATGACCTTGGAATTGGCTTCTTTGAGTTTCCTCATTTATAAAATAATGAAATTGACCTAGTTGAGTTCTGAGAGAGCTCTTTCAGCTTCAAAACTATGATCCTATGCCAGCTGTCAGAGGCATAGATATAAGAGCAACAGTCCAGCAGAAAAATGGGAATGTGGAGTTGGAAAGAAAAGGACAGAGGGGTAGAAAAAAGGAATAAATTCTAGATAAGTATATTAATAAGAACTAAGGAGAATATCACTTTTTTTTCCTTTTTGATCTGATTTTTCTTGTGCAGCATGATAATTGTGGAAATATGCATAGAACAATTGCACATGTTTAACATATATTGGGTAACTTGCCATCTAAGGAAAGAGGTGGGGAGAAGGGAAAAATTTGGAACACACAGTTTTGCAATGGTGAATGTTGAAAATTATCTATGCTTATGTTTTGAAAATAAAAAGCTTTAATAAAAATAATGACCAGGAGGCATGTTAACTTCCTCAGTCATTAAAGATTATATTTTCTTATAATTACAGAGCCTAATAAATTACGGAAGTGATTTTTTAAAAAGAAATAAAATGCAACATTTTGGGGATCAAAAGAATTTAATAAAGGGATTTATTCCCTCCCCAAAAAAGAGAATTAAGGTGAATAGGGAGTGAGAGAAGAAAGTGGATAGACGACAGAGGTCAAGTAGAAAGTGAAATGGAAAAGGAAGAGAAGGGGGAGACAAGCAGAGACAGTGAAAATCAGAGATTGAGATGGAAGAGGGCAAAGATAGAAAAAAGATGAGGAAGTAGATAAAGGGAAAGGAATATTTAAAGTTGGAGAGAACAGGGATTTAGAAAATGTTGTTTATGAAAGAGAGGATGAAAGGCAGAAAGATATGGAAGGGATTGACAGAGAAGAGTTATATGGGAGATGTTTGATTTTAGAATAGCTAAACAAATTGTGATATATTTATATAATGCTATAAGAAATGAAAAGCATGACTACAGAGAAGCTTGTGAAGACTTATATGAATTGATACAATATAAAGTAAGCAGAAGCAGGAAAACAACATATATGCAATGACTACAACATTGTAAATTGAATCTAAATCCATAAAATAACAGAAACTGAATGTTTTGAAATTATCAGGCCCTAACTTGGCTCCAAAGAAGACATGCAGGAATACACATCCTCCAACTTCTTTGCAGAGGAGAAGAACCATGGACTTATATAATATATATAATGCATTTAATGTCAGATTTTTTTTTTTGATATGTTGGTTTGTTTTGCCTAATAGTTCTTTGTTTCTCTTTTTAATTTTTTATTATGAAGAATGTCTCCCTTGGAGGAAGTGAGGGGAAAGGACAGGAGAGAAAACATAGCTGATATAAAGACAAAAGATAATGAAAATGGATTGAAAAGAGAGAGGGATATAGAACACTGGCCCTGCAAGCAAGAAGCCCTGAATTCAAATCCATCCTCAAATATCTACTAGTCATGAGATCTCCAAGCAAGTCATTTAACCCTGACTGCTTCCAAAAAAGAAAAGAAAAGAGGGATTAGAAGAGAAAAAGGGACAAGGGAAATTGTAGCCAGGGGTATGTGAAATGGAGCACTTTGGACGGTACTATAAGGCATAATGGGATTAGAGAAGATAACTCAGCTGTGTGAAGTTGAGAATGGGGATAGGGATAGAAGGAATATGGTTTGTAGAATTGGTGTGGAAGAGGAGAATGTAAAAGGGATTGGGGGATGAGAAGACCCTGCATTGTACAGGAAGGGACATCATAAGTGCATAGAGAGGATATGGGGGCATGGAGAATGGAAGGTTTTTGGATGGAAGATGTGACTGGGAGACAAGGGTCATGGGGGATAGGGAACAGGGGTCTGCAGAGTGAGGGATGGAGTAGATATGGGGACCTTCAGAGTAAAGGGGGAGGGGTCTTTGTGAGGCATGCAGCAGTGCTGAGTGCCCTGCCATGAATACTAACAGAGAGAAGAAGAAAAAAAGGGCCAGAGGGGCTGGGTGATGTTTAAGCTGCTGGGGTGATTAATGGGGGTGAACGGACGGTGAAACTCAAACCCTCCGATCTGAGATGGAGGGGGAATGGTTTTTCTAAGAACAACAGCACACTGTTTCATTGAGAAAGCCAGTGTCCGGGAAGCAGGGGGGAAACCCCAACACAGTGTTTTGTTTTGTTTTTTCTCTCTCTCGCCTTATTTTTCACCCAACGTCTCTTTCTTTAGCTTAGTAAAGAGTAAAATAAAATATACTCGCTTATATAAGTCAGACACTTGGGCCTGATCATGTGGAGCAGGACCCATCACTGGGCACATCAGGAACTGAAATGTAGGGAAGAAAAGAGATGCAGGTTTAGGATCATGAGGACAGGGAAACCCCTATCTTATGCCTCAGGGCCACATCAGATTTGAAAAAGAGGAAGGGGGGCAGTAGGGCAAAAGAATGGGCAAGCAGGAGGTGTTGAGGTTCAAGGCCTGGAAAGTCATCTGGGGCAGCCCCCTAACTCTGTTTCATTGTGTATGAGAGATTTTCATTGCCAATGCTTAGAAAGAGAAAAGGGGGACAATAAGGGCAGGGAAACTTTGTAGAAGTCTGCATCATTAGTTGTCCCTCTGGATCTCTTGTTTTCTGGGTCTAGGTCTCTAGTTTTTCCTTATAAATATGCGTCTCCCCTCCTTGGTGATGGTGTTTCCTTTTTTATCTCCTTTTCTGTGTTCTGTGTTGGTCTTTATGGAAAGGGGGTGGGGGGAGGCATGAGAACAGGCTCTTGCCCTGAGGGTGTTTGGCTGCTGTGAGGTATTTTCAGTGGAAATGAGCTAATGGAACTGGAGCAATTTTCTCCACTTCCAGGCTTTTACAGATGTCCAACAACTGGCAGATCCCATTGCCCTCACTTTCCCAACCCCTAGCCTTCCCAGAGTAGGATATGCCTTGATACTGGTAATCCCCAAGGGATGGAGAAGGGGGAGTCGGGGAGGGATGTTGGATGTGTGTGGAGGTAATGGGCAAAGAGGCCTAGTTGGGTATATGTCTTGGGACAAATAGACAAGAGATAAGGATACATTAGTCTGGGGTATGAGGCAGTCCTTATTTTACACTAAGAGCCCGAACTGCATGGATTTTATTTTTTCCTCCTTCTATGACCTTTGCTAAGATGATTTGTTTCACTCTTCCTATGGGAAGCAGAGTTGTCATCTAATTATTTCCCCAGGAGCTGAGTCTAAAAAGTGTGTGTGTGTGTGTGTGTTTTTACTGGGGGTTCCCAGGAATTTCTAGTACTTTGTTAAATATTAGCAGGCACACAACCTGATAGGGCTTAAGTTAGTAATTCCATTTCTGCCTCTAGTAGAGACTTGCTATGCAACCTTTGGAGAGATGGTCACCCTGTGTGAGACCATTTACCCCTTTAGAAAACAAAAAGAAATTACTGAGGTTATGCTACCTCATAAGGAAAAAGAACTATGAACCTTATAGTCTTAATTTCAAATTAATCATTCAAAATTTTTCAGACTTACAAATAAACACAAGCCTATTAAACCGATCATGCAGGAAGAGACAATTTTAATGCAATCCCTAGAGGGTGTTTGATCTATTCCTCTGAATCAGGGTGAAACAGTTCCTTACCCAGGTTAAGAGATTTCCTAATTTTCCTTACTAACCAACATGAACTCAAATTTTGTGGGCAAATTAATAGAATACCTCTTCTTTCTAATCCCCATCTGTCTCTTATTGGTTCTCATTCCAGAAGACCTGAAACTAAGATTCAGGGAAAGAGGAAGAATATCTAGTCTGATGATATTCCCTCTTCTATACTCCCCTTCAATCTCCTCCTGTTCCTTCTTGTAAAAAGAGTCTAATTGAGGTTTCATAGAGACAACCCTTCTCGTATAAGTTGAAAGACCTCCCTAAACTCTATGCAAGAAGAAATAGAAGACTAATAATAATTCACATTTGTATAACACTTTAAGTTTTACAGAGTACTTTCTTCAGGTACTGGAAATATTGTTATCGACAGTAATACTGAGGAAACTGAGGCTCAGAAAAATTAAGAAAGTAATTGGTCCAGGCTATTATCAGAGTTGTTGATAGGTTCAGTAGATAAAATTATTGGATCTAGAATCAGGAAGACTCAACTTCCTGAGTCCAAATCCAGCCTGAGACACTTACTAGATGTGTGATCCTGGGTAAGTCACTTAACTGTTTGCCTCAGTTTTCTCACTTATAAAATAAACTGGAGAAGGAAATGGCAAACTACTTCGGTTTCTTTGCCAAGAAAATCCCACAAGGAGTCATGAATAGTCATACACAACTAAACAATTACAACATATTATCAATCAAGATTCAAACCCAATTTCCCCCTGAATTCCTGTCTAGTGTTCTTCTCTATATAAGATTTCCTCTTGTTGTAATAGTAACTTGCATTCATATAGCAATTTGTAGCCTTATATAACACTGCTCCCTCCTCCCCCCAGTCAAACTTGATAGTCTCCCATTCCCATTGGACCTAAAATATAGCTTTGGAGAATAAATGTTTTCTTTAGAAATGTCCAATAGAAGGGGTGGGGGGAAGACTGAGATTCAAGAAGATCCAGGAGTCAATTTTCCCCCTCATGGAAAGGAGAAGACTAATGTTATATTATTGGAGTTGACTAGGCATTCTGATCCTTCTTGGAGTTGTCTTTGCTTTGAAAATTTCTGAAACAAGCTTTGTCTCATAGCCAATTGTCAAACTGCCCCACCTCACAAACATATCAGCTAGTCTCTGCCTTTTTCTCCTTATCAGTGCCTTTATCACTCCCTGTCTTTCTCTTTTTTCACCCGATGGCTAGCTAATTCAGTCTCTTTCTTTAGTTAAAAGAGGGTTTGGGGGAGGGTTCACAAAGGCCATAGCAGAAGATCAAAACCAAATAAGACCCTACAAATCCAGCACTCATATTCACTGGGAATGCAAAAAAGAAAAGACAATAATCTTGTTCCTTTTGATCCCCCAAATTCTAAAACATCAATAAAAGCTTATTTCCCGGACAGCCAAAATGACCCCACAACCTTCATTCCCCCTACCCCAATATCTATGTTATCCAAATCATTAGGAAGGGAAGAGAGGACTTGATGTTGGTGGAAGAATGGGCCAAAGAGGTTTGTGATTGAAAGGGACACCCAATTCAAACTCTGCAGCCTTCCCATCTGCTTTCTTCTCATTTGCATATAATTTAAATGTTAAATTCCTTTCTCCTTCCCAGTTAGAAAATAGCCCCAATTGCATTGGTGTTTCCCTAAATCCCCTGAATGCTTCCCTCTAGCCAGTGTTCAGAGAAGTAATTGAGGAGAGAGAGAATAATAACAGCTAAGATTTGTATAGCACCTATGCCAGGAACTTTACAAATACTATTTCAGTTAATACCTAATAATAATAACAGTGACATTTATATAGTAACTTACTATGTGCTAGGAACTATGGTAATTGAGCTTTTAAAAGGCTGCTTCGTTTGATCCTCACAACAATCTTGAGAGCCTAAGTCCTATTACTATCCTAATTTACAAATAAGATAATTGAGACAAATAAGTTAAGTGACTTGCCCAGCTGTCTGAGGTTGCATTTGAACTCAGGTCTGCCTAACTCTAGGCTCAGTGCTTTTTCCACCAAATCCTGAAGCTGCTACAGCCCTACCATGTCTGAAGAGAAAAGAATATGGGGGCATGATTACTTAAATATAACTATTGTTGAGTTTTCCCTGCCCCAGGAAGAGTGCTGCAGAGGTGAGCATGAGGCTGTGTAGATTATACAAACCAGAGAGCAACTCTCATTGCTCTAGAACCCTTAGATCTTATTTTTCCAACTCCTCGAAGCCTCTTCCTTCCTTCCTTTCCAGATCTGAAGTCTGGACAGAATACTATGATCATTTGAGCTTAAAAAAAAATCTCTTGCCCCTCCTTTCCTATACCCTTCAAAACATTTGACTAGTTTCTACATATGCAAGTGGAGAGCTGAGCAGATCTCTAGAAAACGGTTTCAATACAGAAAGCTTATTGGAATTGCCCAATTCTCTTTCCTTCTCCTTAAACTTTTTCTACTCCAAATACCCTCCTACCCCCTCCCCGCTTTTACACACACATACTCACTTATGGCCCAAGTTATCTGGATAATTGGCTGCTTTAAAAATGGGCTGTTTTTAAAACGCAACTATTCGGGCCTCTGAATATGAGACTTTTAAAGCCCCTCCCCCTCCTTCTTCTCTCCTCTCAACCAGACCAACTTTGCATTTGGGGGAGAGATCTTCCTGACTCTTTCTCATCTCTTCCTATCCCACCCCCAATTTTTTTTTCCTCCTCTGAGCTTCAATTCGTGTCTTAAAAAAAAAAAAAGAGGAAAAGAGAAAGGAGGGAGAGAGTGAAAGAGAGAGAGAGAGAGAGAGAGAGAGAGAGAGAGAGAGAAAGAAGGAATTTTCAATAGTCCCACTTGTCAAGGGAAGACCATCTTTTAACCTTCAACAGCAGCGAAATCCATGTGAACTCTCGGTGAACCAAGATTGAAGTCATAAATCACCCTTACAAAGGCGGTTGTGGATGCTGGCGCGGGCTGCTGCACCTTTAACGCTTTCTGGGGCTGACAAGCGGCCGGCTCCAACTAAAGTTCACAGCACCCAGGGACGGCCCGAGGCTCCCCCCACCCCACCCCGCCCGCCTCCCTTCCCCCCTCCCCCCTTGGCATTCCCCTTCCTCCACTATGGAGCCGGCAGCAGCCACCGCGTTAACAGCTCTGGCTGAGGCCCCCTTTGCACCGCAGTGGAGGGCGAGAAAGGGGGATCTTCTGCATTCCTCCCCAACTACGCCACCTCCGTGTTGCTGCATTCATAGAGCCCAGAGTCAAACATCCAGTTTATTCATACGCGGCCCATTTAAAAAAATGCATTCGGCTTCTTCTATGAGGACCCCAGGGTGTCTCTGTCCATACTGCCATTCGCTCTTCCCCTCCCTCGCCTGTACTGACTGCATTCAGTTAGATCTACACGGCCTCGATTACAGGGATCCTTCAGACCCCAGCTGGGGTTGTGTCCACCGGGCTCAAAGGCTCCAGATAATTGATGGAAAGGCTAAAAAAAAAAAAAACAACAACAACAACAACAACAAAAAACAAACAAACAAACAAAAAAAAACTTAGGCTAGAATTATTCAGATAATTGTCTCCATGTTCCACTTTGGCGGGAGGTTGACAAGAGGGGGGAGGGGGGGTGTTGCAGGGATGGAGAATAAGGGGAAGGAAAATTCCCGAGAGTCCTGGTATCTTTCCTTCTCTCCTTTCCCGGGTCCAACCGCGGGACTCCAAGCAGTGAACCACTAGAACCAGCAACCTTATGCCTGGCCTTCCCTCCCCCACCCTCTTCCCTCTTCCCTCTTCCCTCTCCTACCTCCTTCCAGCAAGCGCATTTCCCCCCTCCCCCCCAATCGCCTTTCTTCATGTAATTAAAGTTCAGGGGACTCTACTTGTCCGTTTCTCTCTCTCTCTCTCTCTCTCTCTCTCACACACACACACACACACACACACACACCACAATATCGTCTCATCACCAACCATAACTGCACAACAGCTTTTGGCAGCCTCCTCTTACCACACCCCAAAGCCTTGCTGGCAAAAGCAACTGGCCAATTGTGACCTTAGATACAGGCTTCTTCTCTATCCTCCCCAAAATCACACACACGCACACACTGTGGATTCTCTTCTCCCTAGCCACTTTTTGGAATTATCTGGGTTTGGGGCTTAGAGGATCTGTTCCAAGACCCTCCTTCGAAAAGAAAAGTTTAGTGGATGAGTACACATGTATACACACACATGCACACACGGAACCACAAATCCACGGTTGACTAATCTGATATGACAAAACCCGTGATGGATTTGGCTTATGTTAATTCACACAATGCCCTTTCCTCCAGAATTTAACTCTAAGTTAATACACACCGGAAACCGCGAGCATACACGCTCGTTAATGGGTTTAGGTATTAGCGACTTCTAACGATGCATACAAATGTGCTTTGCTCTCCATAGGCCCCTTAAGATTTATGGGCCTTGGGCTTCTCTGAATCTGTAAACAAGGAGAAAAAAAGAGGGAGAGAGACAGGGAGAGAGAGACAGAGGCCTCACTCGTCCCTCCAGGTTGTAAGAGAATAGATCTGCAAATTTCGGTTCTTATCTATTTTTCTTTACTTAGATGTGTGGGTAGGCCTGCTTTCGAATCTCTCCACGGGTGTGTATTGGTGTTGGGGCCTATGGTCATGGGTGTGTATCGGGGCCTGCCTGTTGGTTGAGGGGAAGGGGATTCTGTGGAGCCAGAGTTCCGGGTGGGAATTCCATGCTAAGGGGTGGAGAAGGTTGTATGTTTGTGTCTGTGTAGATAAGCATTTACAATATACATTTGCGTGTTTGTGCTTTGCACAGTAGGCTTCCAGGGGCCACCTTCCAATCTCAAACTGCCAGCCCCTGACTCTGGATGAGCAAACCCCTTTTATAACAACAAGCATAATAACAAGAGTTAAAAATTTCTCTTCAGCAGAATAACAAAGACAAAAAAGGGAGATCTGAAAGGAGAAAAAAGAGAGGAGATATATAGCTGGGGGTGGGGGGAAGGTAAAAACATAGGAAAGAAAAAGAAACAGGAAGAAAGTTTCTTTCTTTAGGCGCTTTTGGAAAGTGGAGATTGAAAATTAACACCCTTATACTCGGCTTAACACCTGGACGAGGAGGAGGATAAAGTTTGAGATTGTTCCTTCTCTTTGAGGTTGTTTTAGAAGTGAATGTTAAAGTAGAGACTGTATGTATTGGGGAAACAGAGGCTGGGGACTGTAGGAAGTATTAGGCAAACTAATGTCTGAAGTCCCTTTTCTTAAATGACAGGATAAAATGAGAGGAGAGCAGTATTTGAAGTGCAGAGTTTAAAGAGGGGTGGGGGGAGGAAATGGGGAGGACTTGGAGCTGGACAGTGGAGGTGGAGTGAGTTTTTAGTCCTTGTTCTCATACTCTCTCCCTGGGCACTCCCCTGGAGCGAGTTCTGCTGATCCAAGGGAGGGAAAGAAATCTTTAAGAAACCCCGGCAGTGGGGGGGCCTGGGGCACTCTAGCTGGGATCAGACAAACTTAACCCTTTGCATGACTGTTCGGAAAAGCCGGGGACGCGACTATTTTTCCACAGTGTGTTCAGAAGCCGAGCCTACTTCATTAAAGAAGAAAAGATCATTTCTCCCCGGATAATCCCAACATCCCCCTCGTTCTTTTCAGGTACAATTCTCCTAGAATTCTTTTTTCCTCCTGCTTGGGGACGGGAGGGGGCTGGAGGCAACCCGAGAGATTTTGGTTATCAGAACAGAATTGTGCTATGGGGGTACCCTAATATTTCGAGTACACCGAATACCTCTTCCTTTAAAGCACATATACACACACACAAAAATAAATATAAATAATGGCGATGAAAAATAAACTAGAAAAAATGTAAATCTTACACATTCAAAAATTACTTTGGGAAAAACAAAATCGATCATAAATAAAGAGATTTTAAATGATTGAAACTCTAAGCCCTTTAATAAATAAAAGTTCTTTTTAAATTTCCGGCGATTAGTTTAAACTAACAGTTCAGAGAAACAAGCACATTTACCACTTGTTTTTAAATCAAAAGCAAGTATTCTCTCTCTTTTTTTTTTAATCGAGAGAAAAGCCCAGTCATTCTTTTATATGGGAGGGGGAAAAATTAGTTGGAAAAAGATGCAGCAGCAAATGAGGACATGTTAACAATAAATTTTAAAAGGAAAAAGTCGAAATGGTGAGTTAGCTAGCTGAAGCTGTGTGGTTGAAAACCCCAACAGATTCGGCGGCTGCTCTCCTCCGCAGCGTGGCTGGCGCGGGCTGAAGCTGAAGCCGATCTGAAAGGCACAGCACGGTTAAGCTCGAACAGAGGGCCGAGAAGAGCTAATAGGAAAGGGTAGTCAAGCTTCGGCTTGGGCCTTTGAAAAATAATATAACATAGTAAGCACGCATACTTTGCCGCTGCGATTCTTTGTCTTTCTAAGAGGGACAAGGATTCCAGAGAGACTTATCTCGGATTTTTCTTTCTCTTTTTCTCTTTAACAAAAGAAAGAAAGAAAGAAAGAAAATAATATTTTTCTACTTTTTTTTTTAAACTCTGGACTATTCCCCTCAATCATCCTCCCAAGTGTGGAACTGGACGAACTGGAAGCACTATAGCTTGGGGATAAAGAAGAGCAAAAACTTTCCCCGTGTGGGTGGGTTTTGCTTTTGTTCCCAAGGAGTGCAGCAGTCAGCGTCAACCCTTCTCTGCACGAAATATATGTTATATCTATGTCTATCTACACCAACCAGACATGGATGTTCTGCATAAATTGACATCTGGGAAAATATGTGCAGTTCATATCTCTAGATCTATGTCTGCATCTAGTTATCCCGAAAAATTTAGATCGGTGAAATAAATTTATAGCTATGCCTATAACTATTTCTATAAGGAGAGACTGTAGTTGTTTATATTGACAGACTGATAGCTGGAAAAGACTGTTACATCTCTAACCATACCTAAATAGGATGTGGTTATATTTACAGATTTATGTCCGGAAAAAATATATAATTATATCTGTGTACTTTTATCTGTCCATATACCGTCTTGTTATAGCCCCAGATATTTATATGGAAAGAAATATATAGCTCTATCTATAGCCATCCCCATATAGACATTTGATGCATTGACAGATTTATATCTCGGTAGAGCTATAAAGATAAATGTATATAGTTAGAATTATGCACAGGGAGATATATGTTTACTGGTAGTGATATACAGGAGTTCCAGAATATGGCTCCAGCCATATAAGGTTACGCAGATAGTTCTATGCGATTGCAACTGTATATAGTCATATCTGTTAATAACTACATAGTTACAAAAATATAGATTAAGTATTGATAGTCTTATATGTACACACTGTTATCTCTAGATAGAGTTATAGGAGGTGGCTGGCATCTATAACTCTATAGAGATATCTATATGTATATAAGGTTATAATTATGTAGTGATGGGTGACTATGGCACAGCCTTAGTATATATCTCTATAGAGGCATATTTATACTTAGCGACAGAAAGAGATTTGTACACGAGGCTATTTCTAGATGGCTGGCTCTGGAAGGATGTTCCTAGCTTGCTAGGACGACAGCTACCAGATCTATTTACATGGGGATATATGTAGTTACAGAGGGGCTAAATAAAGTGGTGCATTGAGGCAGCTATCACTTTAGGAGTCGTTAGAAAAGCAAGTAAAAGGAGCAGTATGTTAGCGAGGCTGACTCTAAAGGAGCTTAGAGGGAGAAAAGTGTTGAGTCGCTGGTTGAAGTAGATAGTGAGTCCCGAGTGAATCTCTCTCCCCGGCAGTATTTAAAGAGGGGAAAGAGAGGTGCAGGAAATAGGACTGTGGAGCATATTTTGCTTAACTTTAGTTTCTATCTCGGAGTCTAATGAAGGAAGACAGACAACGATCTTTGGGCAGGTATGGGTAACCGGGAAGACAGGATCTCTGTCTGATCTGCGATCTCTGCCTATTGGTAACGGGAAAAATAAAATATAATCTCCAGAATTAAAAAAAAAAAAAAAAGTTTGCAAGCTTCCCAGGATTCCTGACGGCCTGATTCTGGAGACAAAGCTGAGGTTCAGACGAAGGGGTGGGGGTGGGGGATATTAGACGAATCACTCCGGGTATTGGGGAAAATCTGAATCAAACTGATCACCGATTAATTCGATTCTAATGATGGACCCTCCCGGAGGTTCGGCGGGTGCACATAAGCCCCTGATGATCCGATCCCCTCTCCCTGAGTGACCTCTGTCTTACAGAATGCTTTATTCCGTGCGGACCCAAAAGACCGGATCTTTCTCCCAGTTTCTCCCCCGCTGTGGCGGTTAAGAGGACCCACCCCGGCCTGAGTTAGCATCTGGGATGGGGGATGAGAAAATCAGTCACCCTCTCGACTCATAAACAGTCTCCAGCCGCAGGCCTCATCCCTGAGCTATTCTCCTAGACAGTTTTTCTCTCACCAGCGGGGAGCGTCTACACTCCCTGCGCTACAATCCCTCTCTACTTTTCGCCTTCTGTCTTCACTAAACACCCCTCTACCTCTTAGGTGGATGATCATTCTCGACTTTAAACTTTTCTGGAGAATTTCCTTTTTTATTCCCAGAATAAAGCGTGTCATCTATCCCCTGCCCCAATTTTGAAGAGCCTATGTGACTCTGTGGTGTAGACTTAAGCCGAAATCAAGGTAAGTTTCAACTAGGCCCTGATCACCGTTTTCCTGCTACAGCTCTTACAAACTTTAAGAAGCAAGTTAGAAAAAGGAGGTCGTGGACCCTTGACACAGGGAGGTGCCAACATCAAGGCTACAGCTGTAATAAAGTACAAAAGCAAGAGGTTGGGATGCTGGGGTAGTAGGGACACCTACCAACTGAATTCTAAAACACTTTAATGAAGTCAGACAACAATATTCGGACTTGATTCGACTTTTTGTTAGTTCTCGAAATTCGATGGATCAATAGTATAGTCTCAGGCTAAGAGGTGATTGCAGGTTACCGAGGCAAAAAAAGAGGGAAGTTCAGCGGTTAGCGATGAAAGGAGGGGCCAGCCCTGCTGTCCCGAATGCCTTCTCCGGACCCTTCCTCTCCTGAACCTAGCCCTATAGTCAGATCACCATCAAGAAAGCAAGTAGTAGGATTTCCGCGAAAGGAAACATTCAAGAACAGTCTTTCTCTTCTCCCGCTAAGCCCTTCGCGGCAATCGACCTTCTAGGGCCTGGGGGACTAACACTGAATTGATAACTGCCAGTATCTGTGGTGTGTGCAGCACTGATTCTCCAGGAAATCACCCACAGCCAGCTGGAGACCCTGTCCTAAACGGCTCACTGAACCGAAATCTGGGGGTTTTTTAATGCTAATTTTCTTGCTTTTTAACATATACATGTATGGAGGGGGAGGGAAGATGTACGAAAAGTCAAACGCCAGCATTGTGGGCTATTCGATGCTTGATAAGGGACTTATAGCCCCCTCCCATCTCTTTACAGCTCCAACTGGGTTGTTTTGGCATCCGGTAGACAGAGCTTGTGCCATCCCCAGACACCTTGGCGCCCTGGCCTCAGAGAGCAGGAGCCTGGAGATTGGGGAGTGGGAGGAGGCAGGTTAAGAGATGTTACAATCACTCTCCATTGATTTGGGAATGAAGTAGGATCTGGCAGAGGTGACAGTGAAGGCATACCTTGGCCTTTTTTATGACTCTTCCCGGGCCTCAAGAGTTTACCCCTTCCCATCTCCATTTGTCTTCGGAAAGGACTGGAACAATGCTAATGCAAAACAGGGTAGGGAGAAGCCTATCCCAGATTGGGTTGTTAAGCAAATGTACGGACCCTCTGGAGGCTCAGACTGTTTTCCCTAGGGAAATGCAGTACGGGGGTGCTTACTCATTTGTATAGCTAAGAACTAGAAAGTAGCCAACAGGTGTCTGGGGCCCCTATTACCATCGGGGTATCTCTTAGTAAGCCTAGGAGGAGGCTTTTCTTTAAAAAAAAATTATTATTCAAAAACTGTCTTTTTTGAAGGATGATGCATCTAAGAAAATGTGAAGCAAATTAGAACATTAAGCATCAGGGAATACTAGGTGCTTGTTCCCTCTCTTTGACCCACAGTAGTCCTACCTTTGGTCTAAACTCTTCCAAATGGAGTTTTATGGCCTCCTTTCAGATGATGTTAAGGCTCAGTGAAAATGTTTCACCTCAGTAAAAAGAAAGACAAAGCCCATACCAGAAGTTGCACGAAACCAGATTGTGGACAAGGAAATAGTGTCACCAGGGAGAGGGGGATGCAAGAGGGAGAAATAGCAAATGCACCCAGAATCGTCCCTCAGGAATAAGAATGTTGACCAGTTTCTGATGCTTGGTTTGCACAACCCAATTACCAGATTCCTAGAGAACTGTAGTTTTGCTAAAACACAGGTCTGACCATATCACCCACCCCCCAATCGTTAACCTTTAGTCACTTCTATTATCTCCAGGATCAAATATAAACTCCTGTCACTTAAAACCCTTCACAACTTGGCCCCTTCCTACTTTTCCAATCCTTTTACAAATTGCTCTCCTCCGTGAACTCTACAATTCAACCATACCACCTTATTTACTGCATTTCACATACCATGATCAATGTCCCATCCCCTTGCTTTGGTATTGGCCATACAAATTCCATGCATGGAATTCACTCCTTCCTCATCTGCACCTTTTAGAATCTCTGGTTTTCTTCAAGACTGAACTCAAGCACCAGGAGCTTTTTCAATTCAGGGTATGAGAGATCTTGTAGGATGCAATGGGTGCAAGAATCTTATCAAGTGAGGTACAGGGAACAAATAGTCATATCTTATAAAAATATTCCCAAAGTAGTATTAATGAAAAAAATATATAAATTGTAGAGCTGAGAACTGATGAGGAAGGGCCGAGATAGAAAAGAAAGGGAGAATTATAGCACATCTGAAAAATATGAAAGTGACAGCTGAAGGAATAATTCCTACTGTCTAAAACCAAATGAATGAGGTTTAGCTACAAATGCCTTTTCAAACAGAACCAGGAAAAAATCAACGACAGTGACCTGGTGCTAGGCAGGTTAATTGATCTCCAAAATAACCCAAAATAACTCTGAATTGATTTTCAATCAATAACATTACAAAAATTTTTGGTCTACCTTTGGAGATCTGGATCCCATTCTCACTAAATATGCTTACTAAGTTTTAATTCTATTATAGCATAATTATATATATTATATTTATACATATATTACATATACAAATATATAATTATAACAAACTCATCATCATGGTTTGGGATTCTCAGTCTTGTTTTCAATCAAATTCAAAGCAAGAAAAATACTGGTGGCTAGAGCATAAGATGTGGAAGGCTCTTTCAATAACTATACCAAGAATTAAACTATTGGTTGATGAAAAACAGAAGCAAGACTCTGATAATTTATATGATAATATAAATACAAAATAAATATTTAACCTTATTTTAAAAATATGCTTATATTTTTATGAACAAAATAAGGAAATTATTTTATTATTACATGCACGTTCATGATAAGCACTAAAATTGATTTGTTTTCATACTTGAATGCCAAGAAATATGGGGACCAAAAGGGACTGGAAAACCCTGTTTTTCACACTTTCCTGATTGCTCCAAAATTCCTTTTAGTCATTTTGTTTATTTTGGCGTGTATTTTTAATAATACACCATATGCAATTTTAGTTCAGTTTTAAGTTACTAAAGCTAAAAATAGTACTAAGACTTTTGAAATACCATGCCTATGTATGTATGTATATATACACATTTAATGTATATATATGAATACATATACACAGGTATATATGTCTACAAGATACATGTTATCTCTCTCATTAAATTACAAACTCTTTGAGGGCAGGGATTGTTACACATCTTTTTTTTTTAATCTCCAGCTCTTAGCACTGTTCAGGCACATGATAAGCATCCTAAAATGCTTGACTGTAATTGTGGAAGCTTAGATCTGACTGAAAAGGAAATGATTTTTTCTTCCTTGGTAACTCGGAGGAGAACAAGTTGTAGTTACTATAATAATAGTCATAATAATAACAATAATAATTTATTTAGCACATCATTAGATGTGTATTTACTGCCTTCTCTTTCTCTCCCTATTTTACAAGCAGTTCAGAAAGAATTCTCACAACACCCAGGGGAAATAGTAACTTAGTAATTACCACCCTTCCTGATTGCCTGCTCTTCTCCAAATCCCACACCTACAAAGACATCTAAAGGCTTCTCTGGCTTCTTATTTCTGCTGAACATTTCTTTCTATGGTGTCATCCTCCTTCCCCCTTCCCTATCTCCTCTAAATGAGAAAGGAAAACCTTTTACCATCCACAGAGATCGCCAGAATAATAAGTTTCTGCCACCTCCTCATTTTCCTAGCTATTCCTTCTGAGGAAGAATCAGGAGTAGGAAATACACAAGGAATCGAAGAAGTTGATGGTAGAACAAGAATACTTTATATATGAACCGAGAGCATTAAGATGGAATGTGAAAAGTGTGATTTGTCATTTAACTATTTTGTATACAGGAAGCACCCAGTCTAACCACAACTGTTTGCCACCACAAATGGAAATGTATATACATAGGGTGTCCCAAAAAGCCAACTTGGTGAACCTGTATCAAATTGTTTACCTTCTCAAGTGAAGAAGGGAGAGGGAAGGAGAGAATTTGGAATTCAAAATTTAAAAAAAAATGAATGTTTAAAAAATTTTTTACAAATAATTGGAAAAAAATAAAATATTAAAAAAACCTAAAAAGTCATTCTGGTCATTTCACTGAGATTTGGGGGATAGCTTGTACAGAGGGATAGCTTGTACAGATTAAATAGATATCATGCTGCAGACACTGTAACTCTAACCCTAAATCTACCTCAATACTCTAAGTCAATCCTTTACTAGAAGTGGATTTTACCTCCACCAAGACTTTACAATCCCTCTATGCCTTAGTAGGACTGTTTCAGTACCCTATTCCGCTGTACCCATACCCTGGTGCCCAAACTAGTGAGAAGTGATTCTGAATTTAACTATATTGATCCTCAGATAGTCTCACATAGCCTTCTAGAATCCTGGGTTACCTCTAGGCTACCATAAGATATCAGAACAGGATTTACTAGATTTTAAGATGTGAGTTCAAATCCAGCCTCAGACATTCACTAGCTGTGTGACCCTGAGCAGGTCATCTAACTTCTGTCTGCCTCAGTCAATCAATAAATAGCACCTTTGTGATGCCATCAGTTCTCTTTAAGAATGAGGGAGGAACAACAATATTTATTAAGTACATATTATGGGACAGGCATTGTGCTAAGCATGGAAGATACAAAGAAAAGCAAACAAACAAACAAACAAAATAGTCCCTGCTTTCAAGGAATCTGTGATCTAACAGAGGAGATAATATGTAAACAACTGAACAAATAAGCTCTCTACAAGATAAGTTAGCAACTAAAGGAAGGCATTAGAATTAAGGGGGAACAGGAAATCTTATCTATAAGTGGGGATAATACACTTGCTAGTTTTGTGACCCTAGGCAAGTCACTTAATCCTGTTTGCCTCATTTTCCTCATCTGTAAAATGAGCTGGAGAAAAACATGTCAAACCACTCCAGGATATTTACCAAGAAAGCCCCAAATGAGGTCAGGAAGAGTCAGACACAATGAAATACCTGAACAAATACAGCAACAGAATCCTTATGTAAAACAGGGACAATAATAGGCCAAGCCTCCTCAGCATTGTTGTAAGGGATAACATAGGATGCTATTTGTAAATATTTCATAAAGCTTAAAATGTTTTATAAATGCTGACTATTGTTATTATATTTATATGAATATATGTGAATATATTACTAGGGATTCTATTTTAAAATTAAGAACATATTCAATACATTCACTTCAGTTTTGAAGAGAGATTTAAGCTAACAAATACGGTGATGCCTGTGATATGTAAAAACATCTAGAGCAAAGTTTTAACAAGCTGAGTGATTCCACTGTAAAGAATTTATCGATAAGAATCATGGAGACTGAAAAGTCATGACCGAATTATGCTCTGCACTTATGGAGAGAAAGCCCACGTGGATGAGATCACTGATATGAGTATAAATTAAAGTTTATCAGGAAAAATCAACTTTCAGCACATGCATATGTATGTGTACACATGTACATACATAAGCACACATTTCAGAACCAGACCCCAGACCACCTGGAAGACCTTTATCAAACTACAGACCACATTTTGTAAACTGAAATAATTCAGGCCAGAAATTTGTGATGCCTTTCATGCCTCTATCCTTCAAGTAAAAGTGTGTTCTGGATTTTTCAGATAATATTCTAATGTCTCCAACCCTCCTCCTCCCAACATTATCTATAGTGTTGTAGATAACGCCAGAGATAAAACAGAAATGTCTGTTACAAATCTAACTATACAGAAAATGGCAAAATTGGATGCAATTCATCTTTGTTATTTCTTTTTTCTCTTTTTGGGTTCCTTTCTCTTCATACTCTCTCTCCCAGGGTCTCTCAATAACCTGGAAGTTTTCCCATGGATAGAATCCATTGTTTCCTGGAAGTATTTCATGCTCTGGACTTTTCTTTACTGCAACTCCCATAAAAACCTAAATGTTCTGTGTCCTGTCACTCCCTGGCAATGTTTCCTGACAGGTAGTTCATCTACATATCTTTTATAAAGAATCCATGTGCTAATATTTTGTTATATCTCCTGAGTAGTATGAATAAAATGTGATAAATTTTTTCGAGGAACATTAATAAACAAAACAATCAACAATAGCAGTCTTAATGGTGGAATTTCAGATACCAGAACAAATCAGTGGGAAAGCTATTCGGGAGCAAGTAAGATTTGGTGAAGTTCTTCAAATTCCAGCATAAAGGCAACTAATTATTTTTACCTATGAGTAAAATAGACCTTTCATTTAACCTAGAACAGCCACCTTGTCAACACTGGCCTAAGGCTGTTGTAAACCTTCTTTCTTGCCAGACTTTGAGAAGCAAAGGAGAAGAGAAAAGGGTTTGGGCTTATTCAATCAAGAGCAGACTTCCCCTGAAAATATCCATTTCTATGACAGCTTGGCTTTTGTCCCTGGAAGGTTATTCTCTATTCAGTTTGTAATTTTCTGAAATATAATCACATACTTGACCTAATTCTGTTGGTGCAGAATATTATGGTTGGAGGTACTAGGTTTGAATCTCATTTCTGCCTTGTTGATCTTGGGCAAGTCACTTCTCTACTATGGTTCTTAGTTTTTTCATTGTAAAGAGAGGAGACCATAGATAATATAGTATTCAGATTTCCTTATTATCCTTATTCTAGTAGATTATCTCTGAGATCCCTTTCATTGTGGAACAATAACACTTAGGTGATGTTCTTTCTTTCTTTATTTATTTATTATAGCTTTTTATTGACAAAACATATGCATGGGTAATTTTTCATCATTGACCCTTGCAAAAATTTCTGTTTTAGTTAGCATTTTAAGATTTGCAAAGTTCAATGCTAAGTGAAGTGAACACAGTAGCAACAAGATTATATGATGATCAACTGTGATAGACTTGGCTCTTCTCAACACTGAAGTGATTCAGGCCAATTCCACTAGATTTGGGAAGGAGAGAACAATCTGCATCCAAAGAGAGAACTATGGAAATTGAATGTGGATCACAACATACTATTTTCACTTTTGTTGTTTTTATTTGCTTGCTTGTTTTTTCCTTTCTCATTTTTTCCTCCTTTTGATCTGATTTTTCTTGTGCAGCATGATAAATATGTTTTTAAAAATTGCTCAGGTTTAATCTATATTGGATTACTTACTATCTAGGGGAGAGGAGTGGGGGATGCAGGAAAAAAATTAAAACAATTTTGAAAAAAACATGCAAAGATAGTTTTCAACATTCACTTTGCATGCATTTTGAAAAATAAAAAAAAAACTATTTTTTTTAAAGACTTGCAAAGTTCTCACATTATCTCAGTTGTTACTCAATGTAAATGATTCCTCAGATTTATCTTTTATTTTACAGTCGAGGAAACCGAACTCAAGAAAAGTTCAGTAATTCACCTCTGGTCATGTAGCTAGTAAATATTAGAAGTGAGACTAAACCCAAATCTTCTGGAATTAAACCCAATGTACTTTCTACTATATGGGGAAAAAAGTCAGCAGACCAGAGTTTTAGTGACAGCATTCATGAGCTACATAATTTTGAGCAAAATATTTTGCATCTCACTAAGCCTCAGTTTCCTCCTTTGTGAAAGAAGAGGACTAGATGGTGTCTGAGTTCTTTACCAAGTTCTTTACCTTTATAATTTCATAAAAGAACAATGCCCTGATTTTCAGGTTCAGGAACTCTGACAATCCAGACATCCTAGTCACTGGACTGGTGAGCAACTTCCCAGATTGACACCATGAAAGTTGTTCCTTTGGGAATCCACCTCTCTGTCATAGAGCAGAATGTACAATGTTTTTTGGTGATACATTCAGGCATTTAGTGCCTGATCTCTTGATCTCCCACCTTCCTAACTAGAATCAATACTCGAGGAACTAAGAAAGTAACAATTTGTCTTTTCTTCCTCATCTTCCATTCCTTGAGTCATTTCAGCAAGAACACATACTCAGAGAACCAACGTATCCCCACGGAAAAGCATTGCTTCATACTAGCCTGTCCTTCAATGACTCTGCTGGGAGACCATTTGCATTTTAGGGTAAGTATAGTGGAGTGGATGGAGCACTAGTTTCAGTCAACTAAACCTATATCCAAATCCAACCATGTGACCCTGAGGAAATAATTTAATTTTTTTTAAGTCTCAGTTTCCTCATCTGTAAAATAAAGCTAATCTACCCTACAGAGTTGTTGTGGGGATCAAATGCATATTTGCAAATTTGCAAAATAAAAAATAGAGATGTGAGTTATTATTTTGTAAGAAGAGGCTTCTGAAAGGCAAAATTTAACC
Organism: Antechinus flavipes; assembly: GCF_016432865.1. Taxonomy (NCBI): domain Eukaryota; kingdom Metazoa; phylum Chordata; class Mammalia; order Dasyuromorphia; family Dasyuridae; genus Antechinus; species Antechinus flavipes. The sequence goes on from NC_067402.1 coordinate 222,907,692, forward strand.
AAAATTAATGACTCTCTACTGGTAGAGCTTCAGGCCCCTGTAGTACTTGAGTAGAGGAGAATTTCAGCAGAATTGGAACTTTACCAAGGATCCTCAGATCTCCCTGAATAGATGATTCACTGTAATTCATTCACCTCAGACTGGTTCTAATGGGTGCCAAACAAAAGCTATAAAATTCTATTTATTATCTGTACATAGGAAAATACTGAATTTGAGAAAAACTGAGAATAGGCTGAGATTTTTTTCATTTTCATCTGGATAATGGGCATCATTTAGATGATACACAGTCTCTATCTCCCAATCCCACTGTCCTTCATCTTCTGTCTAGGGGTTGAGCCTTCCAGAAAGCAAACAAACAAACAAAAAACCATGATCTCTTGGCACGTCCATCGGTGTTTGTTCAAAAGGTAGGATGCCAAATACAAATCCACCATAGGTGAAAATAGTCCCCTTGAATGGAGTGAAGAGAAGGGGTTTTCAATTCCTGTTTCAAGTTAGAGAAAGATACATAATCCATCTTTGAATTTACTAAAAAGATAAAGGATGCTTTTCCTCTCCAATCTTGTGCTTGGAATAACAGAACTTGGACAGAGACAGGATTAATCAATAAACATTTATAAAGTACCTGCTGCATTCCAGGATCTGTACTAAGTGAGAGGTATGCAAAGACAAACATAAAAGAAGGAGATGATTGCTTTAACCTATCCTGGAAAGACAACATGTACATAAGAATGGATATTAGCTAGTCTTGGGGAGAGGACAGCTAAGTGGCAAAGTAGATAGAGAACTGAGCCTAGATTCTAAAAGACTTATCTTCTTCTGGCCTAAGATACTTACTGGCTGTATCACCCTGGTCAAGGTACTTAATCCTGTTTGCCTCAGTTTCTTCACCTGTAAAATGAGCTGGAGAAGGAAATGATAGAGGACTAGTATCTTTGCCAAGAAAATCACAAAAAGGGCCTTAAAGAGTGGGAACATGCCTGGAAAATACCTAAGCAGCAAATCTTGGGCAGAAGAGAAAATACAAAAAGATTTCCTAAAGGATATGTTGATACTAATTCACTGCTAGTGGCCCACTGAATTGACCCAGTCATTTTGGAAAGATATTTTATAACTATCACCTCACAATCATTATTGGGTGCTTACCCTTTCATCCAAGAAGATCACAAATGGGCCCTATATTTCCTAAAGAAATCAACAAAATAGGCAGAGAACACAGTCAAAAATATTTAGAGCAATTCTTTTTTGTAGTTCCAGAGATCCCCAAGGCATGCCCATCACTTGAAAGCTTTGACTACAAGCAAGGGGATAAACAAAATAAGGATCCTTTCAGGTCCTAATATCAAGTTCTAGTCCTTAATACAGATCCCCTTTCCTAAGATCCTTTAGCTTAGTGGGCCTTTTCAACTCAAGACCACCTGTAAAGTCTGGACTAGCTCTCAGGAGGACCTTGGGATCAGCCCGCGTCTTTGGTCTTAGTGGAGGAGCGAAGGAGGCAGGAGAGCCACCACGAGGCTGGTCAAAGATGGAATCTAGCGTCTGAAGTCTGGAGCCTGAAGTCTTCTCTGTGTCTGTGGCTGAGAGAGCCTTCTGTGTCTAAGACTCCCTTAAAAAGCTCAGTATGATTACATCACTACAATACACTGAGCAGGAGCAACCATTACATCACCATAGAGAACCATTATTTCCCCTTGAGTAGGGGCTTGATTATAAGCACCATGCTGATCTAGATTCAAGTACAGTTTTTCAGAGTTCCAGCCCTCTACAGCCACCATCTTATGACATGCTTTCTGCTTCATATCTACTTAAGGATTTACATTTCAAGTTGTTTGAATTTTGCATTTGCAAAATAAAAAATAAAACAAGAAAGCAACAACAATAATTTGATTAATGTGCAAACCAATAGAATCAAGAAATCTGAGTTGTTTAGTTCCACCCTGCCACAATTCACTGTATGATGTTAAACAAGCCATTTATCTCTCTGAAAATAGGTTTTCTCATCTCTAATACTAAAAGAATTGAAAAATATGGTTATTAGGGTCCCTTCCAACTCTGAGACTCATGGTTTTATATAAAGGAAAAAACCCTGATGGTTCAAATAAACATGGCACTTTTCAACCAATTGTGTTTGCTTCCTATAAATACAGTTTCAGATATCATGAGTCTATATACATACATATATATGCACAATTTAGAATTATGGAAGCTTTTTAAATAGATGGGATTTGGAGTAGCCTCAAGAACATTGCTTCAATCTCTTAATCCTAATGCTAACTACCCAATAACCTACTGTCACACAAAACCACCAAATTCAAGATTTGCATCTCTAGCATACTATAATTTATTCAAAAGGGAAAAGTTGGGTCTGATCTCTACAAGGCCAAATGAGTTGCCTGATTTTCCCCCACTCAAGTCCATTTAAAACTTAGTTCCCCAATTGGGTTGTGAGCATCAACCAATTCTCTTGACTCTTATGAATAAAGCTTCATATTCACATCATGACTGAGTCTATTTGAGACCAAAATACATAGTTCACTTTGGGGAAAACTTTGATCAAATAAATTCTTTGGCTGAATTGCTCTGTACATTGGGATTAAACAATTAACCTGGTAAACCTAACTGTTCACATAGACTCGTGAAGATACTAAAAAATAGAACTGTAAGCCTAGATGCCAAGACACTAGCTCAATTCAATTTAAGAGGCTGAAAACTGACTAGAGTAAGAAAAGAAAAACAGTGGATTGATTGACATTTACACCTCTCAATTCTTAAATTTGGCAAGTTATAAAAACAGCATGTCCTCAAATTTCCACTATTATCACTACTATAATGCTAATATGTATCAGACTATAATGCTAATATGTATCAGACTATAATATTTTTAGGAGTGGTTTTATTTATTGCATTTGTATCTATAGTGCCTAACACAGTGGTTGGAATATTATAGGAATTTAATAAATGCTTGTTGGTTAATTGATTTATGAATTATGATAAATGATTATGAGAATAAGTATATATTCTCAAGAACACAAGAAAACATTCACAAATATGCACATAATCTCAAAGTCACAACCATTTTCTACATTATCCAAAACTTGTTATACTGGATGCCTCACTTAGGGAGTCACACCTTGTAAAATGAGAGGGCCAGGGGATAAAAGAATGAGGCCTGGAGTAAAGGGGCTACTGGACGACAGATCCCTGAAGTACATTATATCTATTAGCACTGAGACATCAATAAGCACTGAAGTCAACCCAGTTGTGGCCAGCTCCACATCATGCTGTTCCTCCTTCAGCTACCATTATCATCTTCCACCATCCAGATCTTGGACTACACTTCTGGCATACCTAGCCCTGAGAAGTGAGCTTTTTGCCTTACCTTCCTTTGGAATAAGTCTCCACAACACACTAAGTGAGCTGGTTCATTATTACTCCTCTGTTCCACAACTCTCCTTTATATGTTGGTTTTTTGGATTCTCCCATTAGAATGTAAGCTCCTTGAGGACAAACTTTGACTTGCTTCCTTGGATTTGTATCTCTAATGCTTAGGAGAGTATCTAGCACATAGTAAATCCTAAGAAATGTGTGCTTTGTCTCTCTATTCTGTGTGTGTGTGTGTGTGTGTGTCTGTCTGTCTGTCTGTCTGTCTCTCTCTGTCTCTGTTTCTGTCTCTGTCTCTCTGTCTCTGTCTCTCTGTCTCTCTATCTTTCTCCGTCTCTGTCTCTGTCTCTGTCTCTGTCTCTGTCTCTGTCTCTCTCTCTCTCTATATATATATATATAATGTACACACACACACACACATATATATGTATGTATGTATGTATATAATGATATAATGTGGGTGTGAGAGTATGTATATGGTCAGTTTACTGAAGGGAATATTTATTGGGAGGATGCACCAAACTGCTTACTTAACTAAATGGCCTGGTTGATTAAGTAGTCCTATGGTATCCTGTGGGCCTTCTTCTTCCTCTCCTACCTGTTCCCTAATATCTTAAACTTCATTCTAGGACTCTTTGTACTGGATCATGACTTGTCATGAAAACACAGATATATGTAATCCCTGCTTTAAAACACCAGTAGATTAGTGAATGAAAGTTCCTGATACAAAAAAGTTCTGTGTATATCAAAACAACAGATATGTAAGCATCCAGTGGTCTCATATTTACATTGGTAAAAAAAAATTTACAGAATTATGTTTCTTATTTGTATACTTAAAAACTAAAGTGTTAAGAGAAAATTTTATAGACTGTCACTCACATACTCCTCTGGAAGGCCAAATTATATGCATATTCTGTATCTTTATTAATATGGAAATCAAAAAAAAGCAGGCTTTAACTGGACATGTCATGCCTATATCAGTATATAGGAAGAGTATAGTTTTATGAGTTAATGAAAACACTGACATATTGGTCATCTTGTACCTCTTTGCAAAGTTACTAAGGCAAGCTGCTGCCTATGCTGGCCTTTCTGTGTTCAGATAAACAACCAAATTTATTCATTTCCTGTCCAGTCACCTAAACACAAGTACACATTTGTAGATCTGAAGTTAGCATGTGGGTAAAGAGCAATGATCTATAAGTCACCAGTCTTGGCTTGGAGTACTAATTTAGTCACTTCCCAGCCCTGTGATCTCAGGCAAATGATTTGCCCTCTCCTCATCCATAAAAGTAAAATAATCAGACCTGCCCTATCTATTTTGAAGAGTCCTTATAATGATCAAATTACAATGTGCAAGGTTGTTTTGAAAACAGTAAAGTACCTTACAAATGTACGTCATTACTTTATTATCATGTTGTGTATGGATAGAATGTTATTAGCTCAGTTGATAAGAATTTGGTATTAATGAAGGTGATGAGATTGAGAGTTAAAGCAAACTTTAGCAGCCATCTAATCCCCAGCTTCTTAAACTATGGTTCTTGACCCTATATGGTGTTTTATAACTAAATGTTGGGGTCACAAAATTCTGATTTATTATCATAAATTTTTGATTTGTACACCTGTTTTATGTACGGGTATATTCAGAGTCATGTAAAAATTTCTCAGGGCAAAAAGGGTCATGAGTGGAAAAAGTTTAAGAAGCGCTGATCTAATCCACTCCATTAATAATAGACTTCTAGGAGGCAGCTAGGTGGCAAGTGGACGGGAGGACCTGAGTTCAAATCTAGTCTCAGACATTTAGCACTTCCTAGCTATGTGATCCTGGGCAAGTCACTTAACCCCAAGTGCCTCAGAGGGGAAAATAGGCAGAAAAGGATCCCATCAAAGTCAGTAACTTTAATAAAGGGAAATGCATCAAATAACAAAGCAATACCAACTGGCAGATACCATCACCACTGATGAAGTAAGGATGAATGAGACAAAATATCAACACTGCAGAAGTCACTTAAATCCATGTTAATGGTGTCAAGAGGACATCTAGGTGGCATGGTGGACAGAGCACCAGGACTGGAACCAGAAAGACTCCTGAGTTTAAGTCTGGCCTCAGATGCTTACTAACTTGTGATCCTGGGCAAGATACTTAACCTTATTTGCCTCAGTTTTCTCATCTGTAAAATGAGCTGGAGAAGGAAATGGCAAAGTACTCTGGTATTTCTGCCAAGAAAATGCCAAATAGGGTTACAAAGAGGTGTACTGAATGGACTGAAATGACTAAATGATAACAACAGTGATATCAGGTCATAAGCATTGATCCCACTGCTCTAAGGAGGAATATGAATGTATTAGTACCTAATACAATATTAAATGACTTATAAATATCTGTTTATTTGATTTGTGGTGGAACTATAAAGAAAGGAAACCACTAGTAGAGGGTAGTTTGTGGATTCTTCTTAAAAACAGAGTCAGAACTAGCCATATGTGTTCAAATTATGGCTCCATTAGGTATGTGGATTTCTTTGTGGATCAGTACTTGAATTGTAATTCTTTACCTTTTTTGTATGCTAGACAATTATTGCAATCTGGTAAAGTCTATGGAGCCCTTCTCAGAAGTAAGTTCTTAAATGCATTAAATAAAATACATAGTATCACAAAGAAAACCAATTATATTGAAATATAGTTCATATAATATTTTCTAAATTAAGTTCACAAACCCTAGATTTGGAATGTCTCCTAAAAAAAAAATGGCAACAGCAGTATACTAAGGACTGAAGTCATTAAGTCAAAGAATACTTCATAGTATTCTGAATGAAGAACTCCATCATACATCTGTCTATTTGGTTCTCCTTCTCTTCCCCTTCCCACAATTACACACATTATTCCTTGTACATTATTAGAGCTAACCTTCAAAAAGAATGTCAACAATACATATAAATATCCAAATATCAGAAATGTGTTTGCATACATGGATTGCATAAATATGTGTTATACATATGTGATATATACATGTGTCATTTGCATGTGCATAGGTAAGGAACAATGACCATAGATAAAAAGTAAAGCCTCATTTGAAGCTTTTCTCCTCTTTTTTTCTTTTGAGTTTGTTGTAATATGATAATAAAGATAGTGTTTCTCCACCCCTTTCTTGGGTTGGGCTCTCCCAGAACACACTGCTGGCCCAGACTCTGAGGCCAGGTAGGGAAGGGAGTGCAAGATAGTGCTGGGGGCAGGGAAGGAGCCTTGTTACCTCTCTCATTGCCATGGAGACCAAATCAAGGAAATACCACAGATATGAATCAAAGGTTTGTGGCCAATAGCCCGCTCTTCAAGGATCCTCAATAATCTTTGGAGAGATGACTGGATTTGGAGAGATGACCGGATTTGAGAGAGGGAAAGGCAAAGCTTGTGGAGCCCCTAGTAATTCTGGGAGAAAGAAAATAGAGTTGTAGAGCAATTTCTAGGTTCCAGTCAGATGCTATAGCTAAGTTCACAATTTGTGAGGGGAAAGGAAAACCCTAAGGGGTAACCCCAAGGTAAAAACTGGTACCAGAAGGAAAACTCCATCTCTATGGGATAGTTGGAACCAATCTATTCAGGCTCTGAAGAAATAGGGGAGATTTGTAAGATCTCTGAAAGCCAAGCCAGACCTACAAGTGTAGCAAGAACCTCCCTTTCTCACGTAAGTCATTTTTCAATCTGACTGTGACTTTTTGTGGAGTTTGCGTGTCAAAGATACTATTTTCTTCTCTAGCTCATTTTATAGAGGCGGAACTGAGGCAAACAGGATCGAGTGACTTGCCCTCTGTCACCGAAAGTGTCTGAGTCTGAATTTGAACTCAGGAGATGAGTCTTCTTGATTCCAAGACCAGTGTAATATCTAGTGCGCCACCTAGCTGCCCTACCTACGCTGTTAACATTAATCAAACCTACATGCTCTCTCTACCTCCAACACAAATGTGGTAGCAAGCAATCTATTTCATTTTAAATGCCTTGGTTTTCTTAGGTGATGATCACTTTTAGGGAAAAAGTCAGGGTCAGGGTAGGGAGTATGTCCTTATCCCCTTATTTGCTCCAGAGGGGCCTCAAAGAAAAAAGATAGGACAGAAGGGAGTAGTAGTAGTAGATAGAGTGGGATTGATATGATCACAAATTTGGAGTTAGAAGGAACCTTAGAAATCACTACTTTACAGAGGAGGTCATTGATTTCCAGACTAGTCACGTGACTTGTCCAAAAATTGTAGGGGTATGAAGATTCTGGGTAGGCTCTTGGGTATTCCTCCAAATCCTGTGCTTTCCACTCCAAGTTAGGTAAAAAGCTAATCTACCTCTCTAAAGATTAAAATAGAAGTTACAATCTAATATTGTAGGGCTCCAAAAGAACAGAGATGTGGACCAATTATTGAAATCATTCAGAAAAAAAAAACTATTAGCCACTTTCTAAAAATTGTTTTTGCCTGAATTAGGTGAATAATTATCTGTGCCCAGAGGAGTCTCAAATACTTAAGAGTGAGATCTGGTCTATACAGCTTTAATTTCCTCAGGAATTTGAGGGAGGGGTTAAAAACAATCTTAATTACAGAATCAGGGACTCTCACGAAGACAAGATAGAATACTTCTTTGGTCTAATTGCAGGGCTTGAAGGAGGCAGGAAGGAAAGCACTATTTATGGTCACTCAAGGCCCCCCTCAATATTCTTCCATTTTGGGGGCCTCTCTGCCTCCCTTGGTGTGGAATGAGGGGATGTGGGGGAGGGGCAGGGAGGAGCAGATGCTTTAAGATCTAAAGAAACAATTTGATGGGGGGGAGAGGAAGGATCAAACGGAGGAAGAGAAGGGGGAGGAGGGGAAGAGGGAGAGAACAAAGCTGCAGAGGAGATTGGGGCCTTGGGGCGGCCAGAAAGATAAAGGGGCATCCCGGGAGAAAGTGGTTCCTTCAACATCTGCTGAAAGGGCTATAAAATGGTGTTGTTTGCCCCAGGAAAGCACGCTGCTCCCCAATCCCCCAGTAAAATGTTCTGTGGGCGGCTCTGGCCCCTCACTCCAGCCTGGGAACCTTTGAACCTCAGCAGACCCTGAGGCCAACCAGGCCAGCTCTCTCTTCACACACCCCAATCCCAAGCCATTTGGCTCCTCTTTCTCTGCTTTCAAGGTGGTATTGGAGGATATTGCGCCCTCCCAACTTGGGTCTAAAGAAGAAGGCTGAAATAGAGAAGCATTTTTGAAAATATTGGGATGGGAACTCAGAGAGAAAAAAGTATGAGAAGAAATATTCAGGAGATATAAAGAGAAGCAGTAAGCCAAAGTGAGACAAGGACAGATTGGCAGACACCAAGGGGAAGAAGGAAACTTTCCCCCTAAATTGCTAGGAACAATCTGCAACACAAGCTTTGGAGGCTGAACCTCAATTACAGTGTTCTCCTTGGTCCTAGAGACCAATAACTTATAGGTTTCGCTCTGAGCTCTGAATCCTTCTGCATTTAGGAAGCCCTACTCCTATTATTTTCCTTTTGAAACTCTGATCTCTTAAAAAAAAAAAAAAAGGTGAAAGGAATGAGATAGATACTACTCAAAAACTCTGGCACAATCACACTTTCAGTCCTTGCCTCCCCAAATCCAATAGATCCTCAATCATCGCTTACCCTTCCCTCTGCCAAAATTCAAAATTCTATAGATCCCCTCAAATTTCCTAGTTCCCAAATGCAACTGTTCATTTGTAACTCTCCAGATCACACCTACATTTTTTTCCCTCTAGCTCAGGCACCAGGCTTTTTAGGCTGACTGGGGAGTCGAAACTAAGTTCCATCCAGGCTAGGCTGATCTGATTCACAAGTTAGAAAAGAGGCCAAAAAGATTGAAATAAGGTGGAGGTATTACTTTGACATGGGTGATGGTTGATGGGGCAGAAGAAAGATTCCCTCAATAAAATCCTTTCCGAAGAGAAAGGCTATTTGGGAAGGCTTCCTCTAAATGATAACATCCCCTTCCACTCTGGTCCCCCTCTCAACACAAATCTATCATGCTTTCCCTATATTTGTTTTAGTTAGTTTTTATTTTTGTTTTACTGTTCAAAACAAGAGAATTCTAGTCTCAGTCCCATTTTCCTGACAAAATCCTTGGCCACTCAGGAAGGTTGGGGTAATTATCTGGATAATTCATTCTTAGCCTCTTTTATGACTAATATAAACCAGATCAAGAAAATGCTTTATCTGGTGTCCTGATTTATCCAGATTCTTTTCAGTCCCTTTATATTAGGTATAACCTATGGTCAAGGGGATCCAGTGATTCCTATAATCCACAATCGAACTTCCTCTTTAGGCTCTGCTCTAGGGAGAAAGCTCAACTGACAGCCACTCTAATAGTCATCCTTTATGTATATAAGGGGGGAAAAATCGCAATATATGGATGGGGAGACTGCAGATAAAGGGCCTATTCCATTTTTAGGGGGGGGAATGGACAGCATATTTTTAAGCATCAGAGAAAAGTAAAAGGAGTTGCAGAAGGCTCAACCCCAGGGCTGAATGCAATGGGATTCACAGGCAATGGAATTCACCACTCAACGAACCTGCTCTAGGCGCCTGTTCCCGCTCACCCACCTCGGCTGCCCCTGCTCAACTCACTATTGTCCTGCTGTCCAAAGCTGGGGTCGTGACCCAGAAGAATGCAAAGGCAGCCCTCCCAGCAGACACTGGAATGGAAGGTAGGTGCCCCAGAAACTTTGGAGGAGGAGCCTGTGGAATCTAAGAAGAAGGCTCATCTTGAAGCACTTGGAGAATCCCCAGGCTTCCTTCTTAGCCCTGGGCCTCTTAAACTCCAATCTTACAAAATATGGGATACCCCTAAGGAAGGTAGTGCAATGTTAATTTAATCAAGAGAGACCATATCCTGTCATATTTTCCCTCCTAAGGTTCCCCCCAAGAAATCAGTCACCATTTAGAAGGAACCAAGAGCAGGAAGGAACCTGCCTCCTACAGGTGCGGTTTTCAGTACCAGTATTTCTACCAGTACAAACAAAAATAGATCCTTCTCTCCCTCTGCCTATCCTGGGACAAAGAGAGGATAAACGGAAGGCCAGAGATAGTGAGGGAATTGGATACCGTTGTTTTTTAATTTTTGTTTTTGTTTTTCTTGATTCCCCTCATTTAGGTCTCCACTTCAGGCTGGACAAAGCAAGAGGGTGTTTTTCCAATCATGGGCATTTTCTAACATCGATTGAGAATTAAGATTATTCCCCACATTTCTATCTGACCCTATAACCTCTCTGCAGTGTCCTACAATGTACTTTCCACATGATTTTAAAAGGAATTTTACTACATCATCTCCCTTCTTTCTGAACCATCAACTTTTTGGACCACCATCGAGGGCCAGAAAGGAGCAAGATGAAATCATGATAGCCTGACAGAGGAGATATTGAAATGGAATGGGAGTTGATAAGATGCAGAAGGGGAGGTGTTCTGTCTGTTTCTGGGAGACTTAGAGCTGGTTTGGAAAAGGAGAGTAGAAAAACCTAGATCAAAAGACTTAGAAAGAAACTGCTTGCTGGTCGGTCCACTGGGGATGTTGAAATAATTAAGGGAACTAGCAGCCTAGAAGTTGGGAAAGGGGGAGAATGAACCTAGAGGGAGATTCCTGTGGTGGAGAAAACTGGCAATAAAGTAAGGATTTTTGACTTTCTCTTCTTATGGCAATCCAAAGTAGAAATGGGTCAAAGAGAGAGAATGAAGATTGATTTAGAGAAAGCAATTCTTTCAGTCTTTTGCTACAATCATCTTTCTCTATTTTTAATTCCTCCAAAAAAGTAATGGGAGTCCAAGGCAATCAGAGATCTAGGCCTTCACTGAGGGTGAGAAAATAGGAAAAAAAAAAACCCGGGGCATGAGTGGGAAAAAGGGGATATAGAATCAGACTCAAGTGGGACTCATTCTAATAGGAGAATTGTTTGGCAAAAAATTCTCCTTTCACCAAAGACCCCAAATGTTTAGCTTGGGCCCCTGCCCATCCAGATAAATCAAGACGACAGATTAGGAAGTTCATAAAATTCTATCTGTGGATAATGACATTCAGAGTGCTAACAAATATCCCCTCTAGCTCTGGTGGTCGGGGGTGGTGCATGTATGTGGGGATAAATGTGGGTAACAGTGCTCTGGTCCTTAGCCTGAGTGGGGAGAATCAGTTTTTAATTAAAGTTAACCTCTCTCTAAGGTATGGGGTTGGATGGGGGAAGAAAGCTGCTGAAGATCAGGAAATACCTGAGAAAGGTAAACTGGGGAGACAGGAGGTAAGGCTTTCCCTGAATAAGATAGAAAGGGCAATTGTGTGTGTGTGGGAGGGAAGATGTGAGAACCTAATTCCTCCTATACCAGCATGATTTCCTTAATCTCTTTCAACTCCAGGAATATATAACCTTCTCATTAAACCATATCCAAGTCAAAATATTCAGTTCTCCTTTAATTGTAAGGAGGCAACAGAAAGCAATGAGTACCTGGAATGGGTAGCCCCAGCTTCCATCTGATTCACCCCTGCCCTCCTTTATTTTCTCAAGAAATGGAAGATTTTCTAGCTTCCCTCTGTTCTAGCGCCTCTAGGAAGGAGGCTGGCCCAAACAGAAGGAGACGGAAGCTTGGTAGGGAAATCCTTAGAAAGAGTACCAGAGGCAACCGGAGGGAAGCAGCCAGCCAGGGCTCCTCTTTCTATTTCTCTTCCTCTCTCAACATTTTCCTGATGACTTTTAACATCAGAGAATTATGCTTCTCTCTATTACTGGGGACAAGGGATGTGGCTCGAGCTCTGCCACATTGATCGGACACTTCCTTTCTCTATTCCCTCTTTCTCTTCTTCCCTCTTAATCCTTCTACTCTTTCGTTGGAGTAGCGATGAAATTTGGAGGGGGAAAAATGTATTTATGTTGCTTCCATCCCACCCTCAAACAAATCTAAATGCTAACTACTTACATGTCAAGCGAATTTTTGACCTGTTGGGGATCACCAGGCTCTTGGAGAAGGACCTTGGACGAATTGGTCGTCGCTTCAACCACATCTTCTTTTTTATTTAGCCATTCGAGAGAGACACAATGCAATAATATGCATTCAGCTCGACTTGGCTCTCCCCCCACCCCACCCCATTACTATGAGGGGAAAAAAATCCACAACCTTACAAAAGCTTCGAGACCCGGGGATGGTACATGGTGCAGAGCCCAGAGGGTCAGAGAAGGGGGGAGAGGTCAGGGCAGCTGTGGAATATAAAAGCGATGGCAGAGAAAATGTGTCCTCTCCGTGAACCTGAGTTGCATTTTCCCCTTTGCCTTTCCCCTCTTCTCCACCCAACTTCAATAAAACCCCACTGCTTTCCTCTTCAACGGGAAGGCAACCAGAATGAAAAAGTTCCATTGGTGAGGAGAAAGAGCCAGCCTTGGAGCTCCAAGCCCCATTCCCGATTCCTTCACCCACTATCCCTTCGGGAAAGTCTCTTCCTGATTCCTGCTGGTCATGTCCAATGCAAAGGGGGAAATTTGACAACAAGAAGAAGACAGGCAAACTAGTAAAAATAGGGCCAGAAGCCAAAGCTACCTTGGGCATAAACTTAAAATAATTGATATTATTATTGATGATAATAATATTTATTATTATTATAATCTATGATGTTTCTCCTCTGATCCTAACAGAGAGAAAAAAAGGAAGAGGAAACAAGAGATCAAAGGAGTGAAAGAAAAAAATAAATGTCCCCACTTCTGTCCCTATTTGATTCTAAATCTCCTCCTATTTGGAACTGAGGTCCCTGTGCTGAAATGATCTTCATTGAGTAAGTTCAGGCAAAGCCAGAAATGAGAATTATGGTGGGGGGGTTTAATCTCCTTTCTCTAACTTTCAGAAAAAGAAAAAAAATCTCCCAAAGAATAATGTTCTCCTAGATAGATTTAGGGATACTATTTCTCTATCCCCACCACTCCTGCACTCATGCTTTTCACTTTAGTTTTATTATAAGCTTTAAAAGGCACTCCTATACACTCTTCACAAGTTCTCTTGCCTAACCCTGTGGAACATGCAAATCTTATCCCCTTCTGACCCCAAACCAATTGCCTCGAAATGACGAGATTTCTGCTGTGATTTGGTTGCAAATTCACTTGATTACATAAAAATAACTTAGAATAATTATTAGTCTGCACTCCTGGAGCTGGATGAAAGAGGCAGTTTTGGTATCTCTAGAGTATGATCAAGGGTGGAGAAAAGAGGCCTCCAGGACCATTCTGCTCACCCAACCTACATCTCAACAACCACCCTACTACCAGCAAGTGGATTCGAGAGGTGGGGGGGAGACAGAGGGGAAAAAACCACAACAACCACACACATATATTCCTCTACAACTTGATTTCTCTATTCAGAGAGGCCTTTATCTGGTCCTGTCACCTTTCATCCTAAGATATGGTAAAGGAGAACAAGATTTTTATGTAAGCCAAATCAGAATGATTCTTCTCCTTCCCTTTTTAAAAGAATACAGCTTCTGAGATCCCTTAATGTCCTAAAATTTCGACAGGCTTCCTGGCAAGGAAAGGTCTGTGAGTTTTATGGAAGATAATTGTCACAACAACCAAGTAAATTCAGATACTGTTCTTCCAATAAGTAAATAAAATATGTGCTTGGAGGTTTCTTGGGCCTAGTCTACAATACTAAAAATTACTGGTTAAAATTATTCATATGATAGGGAGGGGAAAATGCTTATTTATTTTTCATACATTTCTTCTTGAATTTCTAATTTTATTATAAACAGAAAACTGCTCATTTTTTTCCCACAAGCCTGCCATGGCCTAGATTGGTGTGGGGGAGAAGAGAGCAATGAGATCTTTCTCTCTGTGGGCCTTTACCCCACACCTGGCTGGTCTGTGAGAGGAGTTTTGGGGGGGGAGGTCCATTACTGTCCAACACAAGGCTTTGAGGCCTAACCATGGAAGGAAGCCCTCTTGAACCTCTGTCTTTCCCTTCCCCCTCCATTCTTAGTCTAAACAAACAGAAAAAGTCTGAAGTTTCCCTTAAACTGCCTTTAAAATGACTTTTTAAGTGTGGGATTGTTGGAGGCACATCTCCCTTATGCCCCTTCAGTCACAAAATAACCCTATGAGAGATGGAAGGTAGAATTGCACAATAAATGCCTTGAATTCAGAAAGAATTGAGTTTAGAGATGTACTGAGTTTAGGTACATGCCCCAGATACAAACTGAGTGAACCTGGGTAAATCACTTGTCCCCAAGCAATGCTCTAAGGGTTTATCTGCATTGTTAGGAGTCTGTTACTGGAAGTTCTCCATTCTCTCAAAGTTACAGGTCTCATTTAAAAGCAAAATAAAGCAAAAATTGAGGATACTATCCTAGTCCAAGTCTGCCTATCTGAAACCAAGCTCTACTTAAGACAAGGGTAGGGAGGAGAGAGACCAAGTGGAGGCATTTGCTGTCTGAAAATAAGACACCCTCTGCCTCCCAACTCTTCTGTTCTCACCCCCAGAAGATGCCTTCCTCTCTGAAAACTCAGATTGAGGAGAGGTGAAAAGAAAATTCAATCCTAATGTCCCACTTAAACCTTCTAGTTGAATTAACACATACAACACATACTCTCTCTCTTTCTCACATAGACACACAAACACACACACACACACATACACACACACATACACACACACACACACACACACACACACACACACACACACTGCTTCCTTTCCCTTCCTGGTCCTAAGGACACTGGAAAACTGGAGTTGAGAGTTAAGGTTCATATGTTTGCTTAGAGTAAACTTAGCAAGCAACTAGGGAGAAGGTGGGATTTTACCAGCAGAAGCCCAAGTCCACTGGAGGAGAAGGGGAATAAAAAAGAAACCATCAGACATTAAGTAAAACTAATTCACATTCACTGGTTTATTATTGATCACGGGGCACTTCACATCAACACTAAAATTCTTTATTGCAAGTTTTACAATAACCAAGTAAATTCAGTCCAAAAACCACAATGATCACAAGGGGGGTGAAAAATCTACCTAAGGTTTGGAGTTTCCGTCTCAGAACTGAAAGTTCTTTTTGATATTCTTTTGGCTCCTCAAACTGAACAGCTAGGAGAGGCTCCCGAGATGCATTTAGCTTTGTCTGCTGCCTTTCCCCCCCTTCTCCTCCCACCCCCCCCCACAATGATACAAAAGAACTTCATAGCTTTGTTCTCCTTAAAATGACTTCCCCCTCCCTCACCTCCCCTGATGCATTTTTCAATGCAAAAGGCCTAAGGGGGAAAAAAGGAAAAGAAGAAACAGAAGAATTGGCCTAAAAATGTCTCTTTCCTTTTTCTTCCCTCTTTCCCCCTGAAAATTAACCAGAACTGGACCATCGCACCTTGCAATATATAATCTTTTTTTTTTGCTGCTTTTTTTTCTTAAAAAATAAATAAAACCCCCAAACGGCCTAAAAAAAGCCCCGCAGGTACCATGCTAAGACAACATCACATGCTTAAAAGGGTCCTTAACAGTGGAAGGGAGAAAAGGGGAGGGGGGGGCTTGTTTCCATGTATCTGTTGTTTCTGTTTGGAATAAGCAAAGGACTAGAGATGGGGAGAAGAAAGAACCAAAATATATATATATATATTAGATTCTATAAATAAGAGTCAATTTGTGTGTGGGGGGTGGGGGAGTGGGTATGGGGGCGAAGGGGTGTGATTTATGTTTTATAACCTGGTAATGTCCTCTGCTCGCTGCTCCTGTGGTGTTGAGCTTTGGGAATGGTCTTCAGTAGGGCCGGGGGTGGTTGCGGGCAGGGAGCTGGGCGCCGCTCCGGCTGGTGGGGCGGATCTGACTTTGGTGTTGGGGAGTCGGTGGTCCTTCTTCCATTTCATCCGACGGTTTTGGAACCAAATTTTGATCTGCCGCTCGGAGAGACACAGCGAATGGGCGATCTCGATCCTTCTCCTCCGGGTCAGGTAGCGGTTGTAATGAAACTCTTTTTCTAATTCCAAGACCTGCTGGCGGGTGTAGGCTGTCCTCGAACGCTTGGGTTCCCCTCCATTATAATTGGGGTTCACTAGGGGGAGGGGTGGGGGAGGGGAAAAGCAGATAGGGGGTTCAGAGGCAGCAGGCTTTCCTGACCCCCAACCCCCACCCCCTTCTCAGCTCGGAGGAGCAGGAGGGGGAAAATAATAAAGTCATCGAACTAAATGGGTTATAAAGAACTTGAGGGACGCTGAAGACTTTGTAGTCTAATAAGAGGGGAATCCTCATTGTAACGCCACTGAATTATTTATGCGCCCTTAGAAAGCGAGCAGAGTTTTCTCACATACATAACAGATCCTAGCACATGGCTCGGACTGCCCAGAGTAGCTAAGCCATAAAATTTATGGGGGATGTAATTACCCATTCTCGCTCGTAAATCCAGTTCAATTGTGCTAACCCAGAGACGCTCCTAGAGAGAGAGAGGGGGAAGGAGAGAAAGGAGGACGGGAGCCGGAGGGGGACTGAGGAGGGTGGGAAGTGTAGGGGAAGAGGGGAGGGAGGAGGAGAGCAAAAAAGCAAAGTTGCCTACCCGTGCTAACGTGGATTTTTTTCATCCATGGATACACTATGGGCTGCTTGGATGCGGCGCTGGAGGGATGGTCTGGGGCTGGCTGGCTGCAGGCTGGCGGGGCTGGGGAGGGGGAAGTGGAGGAGCCGGAGAGAGGAGCTGGCTCGCAGAGCGGCTGCGATTTCTCGGGGTGATGGTGCCCCGCCTGAGCCGGCCCGTGGCCTCTCGGATTGCCCGGTCCCTGGAGACTGGTACAGCTATATTGGCGCTCGGGATAGCTAGACCGTGGAGGTGGTGGTGGGTACAGCTCTTGATGGTGATGCTGAAATCCTGATTCCCTGGTCCGGCCGTAATATTCCGGACTATGCTCAGGGATGTAGCTATTTTGCGAATATTCCTCGCATGGAGGAAATTTCGGATCGATGTAGTTAGAGTCCATCAAATAGGAGCTCATGATCATTAATTTCTGGAGTGGAAAATAATTTTTCTCGCTTTGTCGTTTTTCTGCTCCATAAAGCCCTCCTACTAGCTAGCGACCCTGTAAAGTTACTTTCACCATGTGACTCCGCCGGCCAATCACGCCAAGCAACCTAGTCCCCGGATAAGGAACAGAATCGCTTTATTCAAAATGTATCCAATTTTTTTCCTGGTGGTGGTGGTGTGGGGGTGAGTGGGGGGCTTTGTGAAGGGGAGACTAGACCCAGACTGACTGGAGCTAGGATGTCTTCCTTCAACCCCTCAGTGAGTTTGTTTTCTTCAGCTTGAGAAGGCAAGTGTACCCTCCCCCCAGTCCCTCTCAGAGAGAAGTAGGATCTGATTTGGGGCGTTGGAAGATTGTGTGGGAGAGCCCCCAAATCCAATCATGTTGTGTTTCCTTGTTTGTGTGTGTTTTTTCCCAAATGAAGCCATTAATGGTTGTATGTTTCAGTCTGTCTAGATCGAGAACCAATGAGGAGTGAAGTTGGAGCAAGAGCATGGGTTGGGAGAGGGCACCAAGCTGAGCAAGACGCTGGTGTACCACAAGTCTAAGAAGATCAGAACCCATGCCCTTTTCTGCCCCGCTTTTAAAACACACTCTTCCAAACTTCCCCTTCCCACTCTCCCCCCCCCCCCCAACTTCTCCTCCGACTGTTGGGAGAGAAGATGAGCTAAAGAATTTTACCTGACAGGTAGAGCTGGCTGTATGCAAATGACTGTCATGCCTGAAGGTCTGGATGCCCTTAACTTGGTTGGAGAGAGATGCTATGTCTTTGGAAAAAGGCAGAATTCAGAACTCTTCCTCTTCAATTTGCCATTCTCTCAGCCTCTCCCCCCTAGAACCAGAACTTCTCCTTTACATTCTCACTGTTGGGACTTTTCCAGTGTCCTACCTACCTTGGCTTTCCAACTCTTGAAAATAAATCATCTAAAAGGACTGCATCTGGGATTTTGGAAGGAAAAAAAAAACTGATAACATTTACAGAACTCTATCAATATTGACCATATCTCCATTGCTGACCTATGTCCATAGCTATTACCCAGTAGATGTAGGGTATCTCTATAAGTAGAGATAAGTAACTTTTGATGTGATAGAATGCTTGTCTCTGCTCACTGTGTGTGTTGTTTTATGTGTAAACCTGACTGTTAGGTGTGAGGCAATATCTATGGTACGACTGTGTAAACACACTTCCACAAACATCCCAGAACACCCTTAGCTTAAGGCTGAGTCACAAGAGCAAAACTTCCTCCTGTCCTCCCAGCAGCCAGAGTTTTGGAGTAGAGGAGGGGTAGAGAAATGGGTTCCTTTGGAGAGTGGGAATTGGAAAACAGGGACAGGTGAAGATTCTGTTCCTCCAAGACTAAGTTATAACTTGCCTGGGCCTGTAGGGAGAAGGGAAGGGATAAGAAGGAAGACAGAAGGGAGACAGGTATTAGGAGCCGGGAGAAGGACCTTAATATACTCCTGCTGATGTCCTTATCCAGTCACATTCTCTCCCCCCCCCCCAAATTAGACTATCCCGGATAGTTTTCAGAAGGCAGAATGGAGAGATAAGTGGAAACCTCACCAAGAAGGGAGAAATGAGGGCCCAATACAACATACCCTTGCCAGAGCTAAAGAAGCCACTTCTTGACATCGATTACAATTAACTGCCCCTGGATAAGTCATAGTTTACTTGAGGGGGGAGGGGGCAGGGGCCAGGGGAGGGAAGAGGAGAAGACAGGGGAAGGGAGGGAGCCGGATCCCCTTGTTGTACTTGATAACAATTATAGTTTAAAATCATAGCTTGCCGGGCCCAGCTATATTTTACTTGATAACAATAAAAGTGACACATAAAGTTAACTGTTTATGTTTTATTTATTAGACTAAATCTGCCAGCGGTGGTAGGAGCGTTTGCCTCGTCGCTGCAGCTTTTATAGGGCTGTAAAACGTCATAAATCAGTCTAGGGGAATCGCCGAGGCTCTTTGTGTCGGAGTAGGCGTGCTGCTGGCGGCCGCTGCCTGCTCCCTTCTTTCCACGAAAAGTCATAATGTGATTTTTTTTCCCCCTCTGATTTTATTATGATCGCCGCCGTGATTAGTCAATCTACCTTTAATTCGCCACCCTGCGCTGCCACCGCCACTACCGCTGCCTCCCCTCCCCTCCCGGCCTGGTTGACACTTGAATTAGTACCTTTTAAAACAGCATAACAACTATTTGAGGGTTTAATTAGAACATCTGCAATTAAGGGAATGGGAAGGAGAAAAAGAAGAGAGGAGCTGAGAGAGAGGAAGAGGCTAGAGCAGAGAGACTCAGGGCTCATCCTTTCTGCTTCTAGAACTTGGGTGGGGGGAGGGTGAAAAGTCTCCTCTTCCCCCCAAATTAAGCCCCCTCCCTCTCATCAAGAGATTGAGAGAGAAAAGGGGAGGAGAGAGGGGAGAATAAGAAGAGAGCAAATTAAACCTCTGAATTGCAGCTATCCACTGCTATGTTCTTGATTGCCAAATTTATTCTTTCTTTAAAGTGCTAACCATTCCAATTTTCCTCTTTTTATTTCTTCTTAGTCTAGTCTAGGACTTCAAATTAAGGAGTTTTATAATCTATCTCTACCAAACTGCCCCACCACAACTAAATCTATATTCTTCTGCAGGAAAGCTGTGTATACTATAGAAAAGGAACTTTGGTTATACTTGGGTGTAGTGTGTATATATATACACCTTCCTGGAAAAGAGCACATTCCTTCTCTCTGATGGAGAGAGAAAGCACCTTTCTGTGCACACACATACACACCCTCAATGGGATTGGGGTGGGATGTTTGAATCCCCTGGAACAGTGAATAATCCATTAGGGAAATTAGAGCCTGAGTTTCCAAACTTGGTTGAAAACTAACTGGGGGTACTTACTGGTGGGAGTGAGGAAGTTGATTTGAGCTGCTTAAGCCCGAGTAGGGAGGTAATGTAAATTAATTGGGGAAAAGAAGATCCTATTGATTTAAAACTACTGGTTTGGGAAGGAGGAGGTAAGCAATATAATTCCAAGTTACGGCAGAGATGTGATCTGGAAATCAGCTTTCTCCACTGGGACATTGAAAAGTCAGGAAGATACCAAGTGGGACTGAAAAGTGAAGGCGAAAGTATCCACAAATATTTAGAATCTCCTTTCTAGGCCTGGTAGTCTGCCTCTTGATCTTTGTCAGCCTTCTGGATACATGCATACATGCACGCAAACAAACGTACACAGATAGATTTTTTTTTGCATATACAGATATATGCATCCAGAATAATATATCTATGTATCTGTACATAAATATATGTATGTATAAATATTTTCCTCTTCACCTGTGATTTCATTCAGTTTCTCAGTGAGGAAACTTCTTTACAAATGCAGAGATCCTTTAGGAATCTCTGTCACTCTGCTTTTCTAGTCCCAGCCTTCTGTCCGCCAAACTTTTCTTCCTGTTTCCAAAGATTAGCCTCTATTATAGCCTCCAATAAATAGAATTAATTATCTACATGGACCACTCAGATGCACAACCTCAAAGCTTTCTATTTATGCAGGTAAGTTTGCATTATAGAGACTACCCTATACACAGAGCCAGGGATTGAATTTAACTCTGCATTTAGCTAATATTAACTACCTTGTTAGCTAACAATATACACACAAACATAATGCTAAATGCCAGCATGTGTGCCATAAAGATGCACACACACAGGGATTTAATACCATATTTGTACATCTCATTGAATTTTTGGATGTGAAAAGGAATCTATGTGCTTATACACATACACTTGGACTTCCATAGGACTTTTGTATATGTGTGTGTATTTAAATAGATCCACACACACTTTCCCTATCCTTCCAAAATTATTTGTGAGAAAGCACATATATCTGCCCTTCACTTCTAATAATCATACATATTTTATCTATAGAATATTCTATATATTCTAACTTGTTCCCTTCCATAGATTTCCTGTTTGCATAGAGGAGCCACTGGGGTTTCCAAGGCGTGTGAAAAACACTTCTATACTAACCTCCTCAATCCTTTTGTATTCCCCCCCTCTGTCTTCCTACCCCCATGGCCAGCTAGATTCATTCTCCTCCCCCCCTTGCCTTGTCCTAACCCAGCTATCTCTCACCCCAGCCATACATAAACACATCGTACTATTTCCTAATTTTATTTTTATGTTTGCTGCATTTCCCCCCGCATTTAGTCTGTATCACCCCCCCAATCCCCGTCTCCGTCGCCTTTCTCTACGTCTAGATCTAGTTTCTCTTTTCGGAAACATGTTTCAGTACAAAGCGCTTCCCTTCTGACAGTACTGAAGAAAAATAAGTGTTCATTGTGTGTGTGGCGTTATTGTGTCCGGCATTACCATATTGACCGTTGGATAACCTATATTCGCTCCCCCCTCCCATTAACAATCTGCGGCGGAGAACATAAGTAGCTCTTGAGACTTTGTGATGCTTTTAAAAATCTCAGTCCTTAGACTTGCCCCATTCCCTCCTTTTCCAGGGGAGAAAGTGTGTGTATGTGAGGGCAGGGAGTGTATTTCAAGATTTTTTTTTTTTTTTTGTCTTTTTTGGTTGGAGGAAAAGAATGGGAGAGAAGATCATGGTCATCCCCTCCCCCACCCCACAAACTGCAGGATTTTTTGAAAGAAAAGAGACTTCCACAGCCCTCCCTCTTTTTCCTTTCCAAATAAGTTGACTTCTAGATGACATGTAATTAATTCCATTTTAATTTCTCTCTCCCCCCCCCCCAAACAACTTGAAAGCTCCAAACTGAAGCGAGGTCCCCTTCTGGTTTTGTTCCTTTATGACGCCTGGCAGACAGAACTAATGTATGCAAAGGAATATGCAAATGCTTAATTGATTTTTTCTTAAATCTCTTGTCAGTAAAAGTAATGAATTGGTCTAAAATGATTTTAATAACCCGGACATGTCACTAGAAAATGCTCAACCTTCCCCACCCCCCACAATCGCCTATAGTCTCAAAAAAAAAAAAAAAAAAACCAATTATGGACCCGTTCATTTCCCCTCTTTTAAAATATTAAAGATGAATTCCTCTTGTTTGTTTGGAGATCACGGACAAGGTCCTCTTCTGGATTGTTTCCCCCTTCCCATTCCTTTCCCCGGAATTCAATTTTCTTCAAATCTCGTTTAAAGTGGCTTTTTAAAAAGTGGACGCATTTTAATATTGGTTAGACAGAGTGACCCGCATTTCACCTCGGTTGTTTGACTTGTTCCAATAGGTCACTGCCATAGAGTTATTGATGGGGAAACTCCATTGAAATTTGTCTCTTCGCAAATGGCCTTTAGATCTTCCAGTGAGTTCAATAACTAGTTATAATGTGGAAAGGGAAAAATGAAGGCCCTGGGCTAACGAATTTGATGTTTCATTTTTATGCTGGAGAAATTGTTGGTTTGGGCTTTGATTTCTGCTTTTTCCCCTTCCCCCCCTCCAGCTTTATCCCCTCCCCCATGCAGGTCTACTGAATTCCACCCTCCTTTTAACCTTAGCTTCTGCTCTTGACCCCCCTCCCTTACTTTTTTTTTTTTTAAATTTCATTTTTACTTTTAAAATCTCCGACACTTGGAAGGAGGAAGCTGAAGCTACTGGAGGTCTGTAACTCAAACTTTCGTTCTTGGAATGAGAAAGACTTTTACTTTTTAAAGGGTGTGTGTGGGGGGGTGGGGGGTGGGAATGCTGTTGTGTCTTTTAAAAGCCTGAGAAAAAGCTTGGCTTTAGAACAGCTTAGTACAGATGCTCCTAACCTTTGCTGGCTCTTGCAGCTAAGCAGAAAAATGTAGCGAGCTCGCTGAAGACTCTTTTCTACCCATTAAATATGGCAAAAACTGCGAAACAGGATCAATTTTGGCCCCATTTCTGATAGGGAAAAACCGACGGGTTCTGGGGATAGGGAGTGTTTTAAAGGAGGCGCTGGAAGGGAGGGAAACCGGCTTCTTTTCAAGGCCTCAGTGCCAAAATGACTCTTTCCAGCGACTTGCTGACTGGGAATTGGCTGGGGGGGGGGGGTCATCCATTTGTTGAATTTTGCCTTTTCTTAGCCATCACTGCATTCTCCTGGGGAAGCCTTGAAGCCCAGGAAAAGGTGAAATTTAGTAGGCTCAATAAGACTGATGCAGAGGGGGCCCAGAGAAATGAATGGGATCTGAGGAGGGGACCTAGTTTCTGCATTAGGTTTCATCAGGAGAAAGGAGATTCCTTAAGCTTCCTCTAAAATTAAAAAATAGAAAAGTTGGTGGGGAAAGTCTTAGGCTCTCTGCAGAAATATAACTGGAGAATGGATAATGTATTGCACTCTAAGCTCTCTGCAATTCTATCTCCCTCACAGATGACCCCCAGTCTAACCAACTTACATCTCTATCAACATTATTATTAATGGTAATAATAGTAACAATAGCATTTTTCTATCAGTAGATCAGAGCACCCTGTTTTTCCCTTAACATTTTTCTCTATTTCAAGCAGCAGTTTTTTCTTCTTTTCGAAGAGAAAGTAAACAGATCCTCTAGGCCAGCTCTCCCAGCCTTAGGGTCCCCCTTTTAAAATATGTCATTATAACCTTTATAACCTCTTTAACCACCCCCAATTAATCCCCAAATCCCTGTATTTCCCATTTTCCAGAAAGAGGACAGATGAACAAATCTAAGCACTCTCTCAGTGAGAATTAAGACCCCAACCCCCTCCCCCAGTACCTCCAGATAAGGTTGCTCCGGCTCGATTTAGATCATAGATAGGTTCTTTCAGTGACAAACCAATCTCCCCTCAGTAGTCTCCGGGGATCAGTACCCCAGTTCCCAAGACCCAGGCCCGTTAGAACCAACCAAACAACCAAAAAAAAAAAAAAAAACCCAAAACAAAAAACAAAACAAACCCCCTCCTCCCTCCAAAAAAAAAAAAAAAAAAAAAAAACAAGGGGGAAGGGATAAGAATGGTAGAGACCAAGGCCTGAAGCAAGCCGGACTTCTGAGAAAAGACATCCTATGTCTTCTCCGGCCAGGCGGGGAAATGAATCAATAGTGATCGGTTAATCAACTTGATAGAAATCCCTCTAGCTTTCCTTTTTCTGTCTCTGCCTGGGCTGTGCGCACCTCTCTCCCTACAAGCTAGAGAATTCAAATCTGCCTCTTAAGCACTCTCCCTCATTTTCTGAACCCGAAAACTTCCTACCTTAGAAACAGAAAGAATACTTGCCAGAAGTACACTGGGGATGATTCATTCTTTATGTTTTTTTAAAATGTTTTTTAGTTTAGTCTGCCTCTACTTAGATTTCCCCATTTCACTTTAGTATTTTTGTCTCTGCTCTGAATCATCTAATTTATTTAGCATCACTCCTATTTCCACATTCTGATGTTTTCCCTTCAATACAATTCGCTGTCTTTTACCCGAATTATTCCATTTTGTTCCAGCGTCCAAAAATAAAATAAAATTAATTCCACCTTCTGTCTTTTCTTTGGGTATCCTACATTATCCCAAATTGTATTCCCGTTACAGTAGCCCTCTACTCCCTTCCAGGTTTGACTATAACTGTGTTTCATATTATGTTATTCTGTCATCCCAAAATATATGCAAATGTAGACATTTCTATTTGCCCCTGTATTGGAGATTAGAGATACACATTTTATGTATTTGTGTATGAAGATCCATTCTGATTTTTAGACACCTATAAGTATAGAGATGAGATAGACACATCTATATGGGTTTTTCCTTTGTAGTGTTGGCATAAGTATGTTATTTTCCTACACATTGTTTACTCTTGTGTTCTATACAGTTCAGCGTGTACATTAGCACACATTGGAGTTGGGTCTCGAGTAAAAAGGTCTCCAGCTATGACCTCTGCAGGCACAAATGCAGACACACACCTCTGCAGAGAAGATAAAACAGCTTCCCAATAAATGTTCACTCCCTATTATTTATGGATAATGAAAAGACGTAGGTGTAAAGAAATACAGTCGTAAATAGAACACTGAAGAGCGGGTACAGACAAAAACAGAAAGATGGTAATCTGGGTTTCATTCCCCTCCTCCCCCCGCATGCCTTCCCATACCTCTTCAAGGTGTACTCGGACCTGCTCAGGAAAACCGAGTAGAGATCTTTCTTTCATTGGGTGCCCCCACCCTCACCCCCCACCCCAGGAAACTGTGTTCCCCCGGCAGAAACAAATACCTGAAGTCATTGAATCTACCCAGTCCATGGGTAGGGGGATTTAAAGAGGGGAGAAATCCAGGGTGGAAGAGAACTGCATTATTTTGGAAGGTGGGAAAGAATATAAAATAGGGAATGGAGATAACCTTTTGCCGCGCTGACTTTCTCTCTTTCGTCCTACAAAAAAACTATTTGATCGGCCATCAGCGTATTTTTCCAGTTTAATTTCTCATCTGTTTACACCTAATAAACGCTTCTCGCTTATTCCCTCACGTCCTTTTCATTCTCTGATCCCTTCCAACACCGCAGCCATTAGTTACTATTATTGGTATTTTTATGAGGCTCTTTTCCCGAGCCCGGGGGGCTGGGGGTGGGGCGCCTGGTTTTTTGACTGGAGAAAAACTTCAGCGAAACTTCACTTAGTTACAATCTTGTTCCCCTTTCCCGCCCCTAAGACTGAATCCCCCAGTCCCAGTCCCGCTTCTCAGAGCAGAAATGTTGCAGGGTAAATAAGAGTTCGCCTGCTCTTGGTTATTAGAATTCTGAAGACGTTGGCATGTGTAGCGATCATTAGTCAAAGCCGTGGAAGCCAAAGGAACCGAGGAGTTGGACAGAAGAAATCTTGGAAATGATATACAGGAGCCGGCTGGAGCATCAATTCAGGCCGATAAGAGCGGGGCTGCTGGAAGCTGGGGCAGGGAAGGTGTTTAATTGGGCTCTGGGTACCTTTCATAATTGGTGAGGAGGAAGGGGGCATTGAAAACCCCAAAGGGGAGACGTTGCACCCTTTTTTAAAGGTCAACCAATGAAAACCGTGTAGATTCGTGCACACCTTGAATCTCTTCTCCAAATACTTTGAGATCCAGAGGCAAGAAAAAAAAGAAGGGTAACCCTACTGCATACCCAGGAGGAGTCCAAAACTAGATTTGGGTACAAGTGATGAGAGGGGAGGGAGGAAGAAAATTTTAGGATTTTACTAAACATCTCGGGATTTTCCCTCCCATCATTCCATCTTTTCAGAAAAAGCTAGCTAGGGTGAAGGACTCCAATGATTAGGGTCAGAGGACAATTGGGTGAAATGAGAGCTTAGGCCAAGGATATATAGGAAAATAGGATGAACGGGAAGGTATCTGGGGGGAAATATAACCATTCCCCTCTTCTCATTTGGGCTCCAGCACTCATTCTGGAGGTTGAAGGGCAAGAATGCAAAGATTGGGTTAGGTCATATTTAGTGACCAGGGAGCAATTTAGTAAAATGAGTAAATACTCCAGAAAAATACTTCTCTTCTCTCCCCCTTCATAGCAGAACCAAAATAGAGAAGAAAAAAGATAGTCACCCCCCCCACAAGGCATCTATGTTTAGATAAGGATCATATCTAAATCAGTCTAAATACACAATTATGCAGTCATACTATGAAGAAGTCCAAATAGAGGTATAATGAAGAACATTTGAAACCTACCAATCACATAACAAAACAGACATCTATAACTACCAGTTTTATGCATTAGATTACTAAATATTCATTTACGTTTCTAAAGGGAGGTTAATAAATAACACCAGCAAATTAATGTGTATACACAATCCATACACTAGCAAAAGGCTATCAATATAGATTTGAATTTAATGAGATGTACAAATATGCACCCAGTTGTATACCCATCCACTATAGAAAGGACTATAATGTACACTCAGGTATAATAAAGAGAAATATCTAGTCCCTAGTGAAAGATCCATCAACATGCATTTAAAGTTGTAGTAGGAAAGTATGTAAAATAGTTTTTGATTGTATACCCCCAGGAGGATCTTTAAATACAGAACCACATATACCGAACTCTCTCTAGAAAGGCACATTTTTCTCTGGACACGAATGTCTAGCTTAATGTGTTTCTGACATCTATAGGTATCAAATGCAGACACATCTCCAAGCCAGGTAAGAGACACTGGGTTTGACCGACATACAAAGATCCCAGAAATGGAGAAATATATATATCTTCATTTATACCATATAGGGTAAGTCGGGAGTGGGGGGACAGGGAAGCATGGCATTACTTCTGGTGAAGGTGAAACTGAGGCCTCAGGTGAGGAATTCATCTGGCTCTATCCCTTACTCACTCTCTCTCTCTCTCTCTCTCTCTCTCTCTCTCTCTCTCTCTCTCTCTCTCTCCTCTCTCTCCCTCTCCCCCACCCTCTACTCCACTCCCACCCCCTCACCACAAGACCAAGGGAAAAGCTCTTCCGACATGGGACTCAGAGACTCCTCAGGCAGACTCAGAGGCAGCAGGGGGCTCCGGGTGTCACGAGGGGAAGGCTCGTTAACATTACGAAATGGGGTCATTTGTATAAAATATGATTTTGTTTGGAGGCAGCTCCACAGAGAGGAGACATCAGGCGTGTACAGCCCGAAACCGCCTAGGAAAAAGGGCTACATACACTCAGTCTCGTTCACTCTCACACACGCACACACAGCTCTTAATTACTCTGCACCACAGCCCCAGAGCACTAGCTTGAATCAGCTAGAAGCTTGCATTTCCCCTCCCCCTCTCACCCCCACAGTGATTTTCCTTTTTTGATCACACAAGCTCTAATGTAAACCTCAGAAATCCTATATGGGGGGGAGGGGGTGATTTTATATTTGGAGGAAGGGGTTATATGGAGACAAGAAGTCCCTTGAAAATGGAAACCTTGCTGATGTATATACCCTGCTCCTGGTCCATCCCAGTACACCCAGATTTCTAATACCAATAGCTTTCCCATCCAGCCACCCTGTTAGGTTTGGTGTTATTTGAGAAGACTGCCTTGATGAGTATGGAGTTTTTGTGTCTTTTGGAAGTAAAGCGATAGGAAAAGGCAAGACAAATCCAGTCAAAAAAAAAAAAAAAAAAACAGATAAAAGAGTTGGAGCAGCTCTTCCTTCTGAGTGGGGGGGAGGGGGGGAGATTTTTTTTTCTTTCTCCACAAAAGACTAGCCAATTCGGGGGCCAAGAGAGAATGGAAGATTACGTGCATGACTGTTCTAGTTTTCCACTTTATATCTCTTGTGTAGGCCACAAAGTGGCAAAATGACCACCAAAGAGAGACAGAGACAGACACACTCACAGAGGCACATAGGCAAGAGACAGAAACAGAACTCTTCCTGTCTAGGTGTGCTGGAGGGCTGAGAATCAGAACACAGGGCTTCCTTCTTGTTTCCTCTTTAATTGGGTTTTATTGGGGGGTGAGCTTGGTGGGGAGGGACAATAATGGGGACTTGGGGAGTGAAATGCCATTTAGATAGCAGGCTGAGGAACATTTACAAAGCAAAGCTTCAGATGCCATTTCCTGGGAAGGGACTAGATCAAAACAACCTCCTCTTGGCGTTTATGACCCTGTCTCTCCTCCTGGCGGAAAAGTGCCTTCAATAAAACTTCAGCTTACACCCTACCACATTCCCCCAACTCCCCCCCAACCCCCACACAACACTCCTTCACCAGGAGAATGGAAAAGCAAAGAAGCCCAATTCAAAACGGTATAGACAGTAAGTTACCCTCCTCACCCTTTCCTTATCCCTGACTTTCCAACTGGTTAAAAAATTACCTCTTGTTCTTCTTTTTTTAAGTACTTACTGAAAAAGATTTTCTCCAATGTCTGTGTAATTAAGAAGTCCAAGAGGATTTAAATGACAGATATTCCAATGAGACAGTTCCCCAGCAATAGGTAGGAGAAGGAAGAGGAGAGCAAAGGAAAATAGAGCTTTCCCTTTTGCCATTAACCTAATTTAGCCACTATAATCCTGGCCAGGACAGAAATAAGACATGAAAGGTCACTCAAGGGAAAGGATCTGTTGCCACTGGGGTCTGCTAGGTAGGTTTGGATTTCTCAGGCACAAAATTAGAAAGGACTGGGAATTTCCAGGGAAATGGGGATAGGTAAGAAGGGAAAGAGAGAGGAGGTGGGAAAAGAAGACTGGTTTAAATGGTTGGGGGGGGGTGTGTTTAAGTTTCTGCCCATTGAAGAAACTGGAATCTTTGATACCTACACAAATCTATAGACACAAACCTGCTCAAACGTATACACCCAACCACACATTTGGTGCTACAAAGAGATTTATAGTTATATATGATATATTCACCCATTTTTATGTGAACATATAGTGCTACTTGCTGGGAATATCTTTACTCATCTGGGAGCTGAAGTATAAATAAACACATCCCCTTACACACAGGAATACATTAACATTGTATGCAATATATTACATTACAGACCAGATGTTATGTTTGATATCTGCAGTTACACCTGGGATTCCTTATCCTGAAATTCCTAAAGTATGTTCTAAATCAGATGTTGAGCCTGGTATGGAGTTCTTCCTAGGGTATATGGATGATGTAAAAAAAGGATCTTGGGACAGCAACAGTGCAGAATAGCTCCAAAACCATCTAGTACACACTGGGCAATATGTTAATCTATCATGTTTTGCGATACAGTAGATGCACATTCTGAATAGCTTTGGGAGATAATCTAATCCAATCATTTTTAATTTATGAATGAGGAAACTGAGGCTCAGAGGGAGCAAACATGTAGTAGGACATATTGTTGCACAACTAGGATTTGAATGTATATCCTTCGATTCCAAATCTTTCCACTATGTTATGTACTTTTTTTTTTTTTTGACTGAGTTTCTTTCTCCATTTCCCAGGGAACATTGGGAAAAGGAAGAGCTGGATCCCTGAAGGAATAGGGAAGCACTTGAGCAAAAATTCATTTCACCTTTCAGCGTGTCCCTCACTTTCTACTCTGTTTCGAACAGTCTTCCCCCAAGTGAGGAAGACCTTCCCAGACCTTTACCATTGGCATAAAGGAAAACTCCTGAGCAGGCATTCCTAACACATAGATAGGCTCCATAAGAAAAAGGAAGAACAGGGAACATTAGCAAAAAAGAAAATTCCTGAGCAGACATTCCTGACATATAAATAGGCTCCATAAGAAAGAGGAAGAACAGGGGTACTAGAGAAGGACATCTCCTTTCCATCCAATTTTCTTTCCTTGACTTCTCAACAAAACTTTCTCAAGAAATCCCTCAATATCCTCTTTTCAAAATTAGATTTACCCCCTACCATCCAATATAACCAAAGTGTTGAATTTAGAGCCTTTCTCTTGAAGAAAGATGTCTATGTAGGCACAACAAAAATCTATAAACTAAAGCCTTCAAACAAACAAAAATCTCATCTGTACCCCTCTCCCTTCAAAGCTACTAATCCTGTTGGAGAGTGAAAGTTGGTTTAACTTAAACAATCTCCAGAGCCTATCTTTACTGGATTGAAATTCTCCAGATAAAACATTTCCCTGTGACAAGATCAACATGATTTACTGTACTCTTCTTCCAACCGCACCTTTCACAGATTTGGCTACCCGAAATTCAATTTGGTGATGCTAGATAGTGAGAATCCAGTACCTTACAAACTTCCTCCCTCACCCCCTCCCTCAAATAAAACCACTTAATAGTAAAGAGGGGAGTTTGTTTGGGTAATTAGAGGATCTGCAGAGGATAGGTTTTGGATTAAAGATTCAATTTCTCCCTTTACCTTCCCTCCTCCTTTTTTTCCCATTTTTTTTCACCTAATCTTTTTACCTGACCTCAGAGGTCCTGGCCATGTGGGTATTTGTCTTCCCCATCCCCCTTCTTAGAAAAGCAAATAAATACAGGGAACAAGCCAAGTAATGGACCAATGGACACTCCAACTTTCTCTCCATTTATTCAATTAGGAATCCTCCCTCTTACAGAGTCCAACTTTAAGAAGGGGAGAGAATTCCTTCCAGAGGGAAGAGAGACAGTTTCACTTGAACTTTTATATCTAAAGTGAGAAGTGGTGGGAAATGAGGGGAGAAAGAGATAGTTTTCCTTTACTGGTGGCCTCCATAGGAGTTGAACAAGGGGAAATGTTCCTGTGACATAATTTTGAGAAATGCAGTTTAAATTCTGAGGCAAAGAAGAACCTAGGTCTCTCTGTATTCCCCTGGTTTTTTTTTTATTACAAGACAGGTATTTTGCAGACTGAGTCATTCACTTTCCTTTCTCTCATAGATTCTCTCACACATAAACTCTTGTTGAATATATAGATACTTAAATGGTGCACTCACATCCCATACACAACGCATTAATTGCACCATCATTCACCCTGATATGCAGAGATAGTCTCTCTACAATGCATATGCATCCTGTTAGACTTGTACACACATATACAAATACACATATTCTCTTTTATATTGATTCACATTCTTTTCTAGATAAATTAACCTTAAATCAAATCGTTTTTTAAAGAGAAAAGGTGGGAAGAATTAACAGTTCAAACAGATAGATGGTTTACATCAGGAGGTTTATGGAATATCCACTTGGCTATTGCCCCTTTCTGGACTTTCTGGCCTGTTTCCCCCATTTCCAATTAATTAATTAATTCTACCCCCCAAAGACTCACCACATCCCACCTTTACAAAATCTTCACTCCTCTCTTTTTCTCTGTAAACATTTATTTCCACTCGCTGAGTCTTACTCATTTCTACCACAAACCCTTGCCTCAGCTTTGAGGACAGTGACCAGAAAGGCCACCAGAGTCTTACTTAAAAAGCAAGGTATCTCTCTTTATCCTCACTATCACCACATCGAACAAAACTAGCTTTTATCCTGGGTCACTGACAAAAGTGAAAACTTGAGGGAAACCGAACATTTGTGAGATTATTCTTTTAAAAGTCTGCATTTAGATTAAGGAAATGGAAGGTTTCAGACCTATTCTTGCTTGGAAAATGGAATCCACGAAAACTCACAATCCAGCACAAAGGGGTCAGATCCACACTAGAAATCATTCAGACAATTCCTTCCCACCCACCCTTTAGCCTCAATAACCTTTTAGAAATCTGATTTGGATCAGAGACCCTTAGTTCTCAAAATATGAGCTCAGTGCTCCCTAAGATGGTATGAGGGCAAATGGGAGAGAGAGTCACAAAGAAAGGCAGCACCATTCACGGAGTAATATGGCTCCCAGTGTTGCCCATTGGTGAGGGTAGATTAATGTTGGGGGTGGGGGGGAAGGCGAGTGTGGGGGACTATGGAAAGACATGGGGGGAGAGGAGGGAACAGAGAAAGAGACCCAAGGACTTTTTGTTGATTGGCTGACGGGGGGGCATGTGACCCTGCTTAGCGCATGCCTGATTGGTTGCTTGACCTCTTCTTGGGTTAGAGACCTAGGAACAAAAATACAAGCATTCCCTCCTGCTGCATTGAGGATACCTTGGCACCTGATGAAAGGACAAGCGCTATTTAATGCCCCTCCTCCTCTATAGAAAGGAGCCAAGTTCATGCAGAGGTGGCTCGGGGCGGTAGAAAGACCAAGAAACAGTCCCGATTCGCACGTTCCTGTTTCCCTGGTGAAAAGGACTAAAACAGTGAATCTGACCAATGCAAAGTGCAGGAGGGGAGTGGGGGCAGGGAAGTCCAATGGGACCGCTGTGCCCAGGTAAGGGAGAAAGAGCCCTGGTGAGTTAGACAAGAGCCTTCGCTCGCCTTGGTGTGTAAAACACCCGACACACGCACATGCTGGTATGCCATGTTTACGGCTGTTTGTACTGGTGCTTGGGTGCCCATGTTTGTCTTACTCCCAGATCTCCTGACCCTAGCCTTTCCTCACTTCCGTCAAAGACGTGGGGAGAAGCAACGAATTCAGAGCAAGTCGGAGGAGGGGGAGGTGATAGGTAATATACCCCAAGCATCGATTCTAGCCCAGCGCTCCCGGGAGACCTGCACCTACCGCTTCGAATTTTGGGACATCCCCCCAAAGGTGGAATTAGAGTAAGAGAAGAGTAGAAGGAATGAATAGGAGAGGAAGAAGTATACTCAGAGGTGAGGAAGGAAGCAAAAAGTGGGCAGAGATTCATGTGTATAAATGATTATCAATAAACAGTTATTAATAGCAAAATTAGCCAAGGAGTCATGTCGAAGAAACGATTGCCTGATAATTAGCCTGGAGATCCCAATCTGAGGGTCAGAGAGGCTGAGTTTCCTAACCTTCCAACTGAAGGAAAGAGGGGGTATTTGGAGCTTTCGTGGACCAGATCTCAGTCATAAACTAGAGCAGTGTGGTGGGGATAAAGCAGAGAGTAAGAATTCTTAAAATATACATTCCTGTGGCACTCATTTGCTGTAGAAATAAACTTAAGACTGATAGCTAGAGTGATTCCCCAAATAATTCCCTTTGACTCTATCTCCCTGCCTATGGCTTTTTTTTTCCCCCTGCCTATATCTTTATTCTCTTCTTTACTCTCTCTGGGTTACTGCTTTTGTCTCTCTGGGTCTCTATCTATTTCCCTCTCCCACTTCAAACTTTTGGTTTGCTCTGAGTCTGCACTAACACATCCCCTTCTGGCATCCCCTCCACCTTCACTATCCAGTATCCTACCCCTTGTCTTCAAATAGGTTGATGTCATGTCTCTCCCCTTTTACTTCCCTTCCCCTTCTCCTTCTGATTACCCGTTCTGCTGGTCCATTTGGGGAAGTCTTTTTTTTTTTTTTTTTTATGAGCACTTACAACTTACTCCAATCCCTCTGGGATGGAGACTCCTCCAGAACATAAACTCACCTAGACTCCACGTGTGCACGCTTTTGCTACGTAACATATCATGACGCATAATGGGGGAGGGGAGAGCATGTGCTCTCAGGTGTGTGGGGACACGTGCCTCCGATACCCAAACTTGTACACTTTTTTCTTTCACCTCCTCCAATACAGAGACCCTGTAAGTCAGATTTTAGGGCAGGGTCAGAACTCCAAGCGCTAGATACTATTATCTTTGAACTACCTATTCATCAGAGCAGGGTGTTCCTGGCAGAGGATTCTTTCTCTCTGTTCAAATCCATTCCTTCTAGATTCACAGGGCTCACAGGAAACAAAACAAAACAAAACCTTTCATTGAATTAACCTAATTTCCTCAAGCTCCTGGGACCTGACCACACTAAAAGCTAAGAAGGGAAGGCAGAATATCTTAGATAGCTTGAGAGAATAGCTGGGAATGCATGCTTCTTCCCTCAGACTATCATGACATTGAATTCTGAAAGAAGACAGCTCCTTCCTCTTCCATCTCAACTCCTCGTTTGGCCTAAAGAATACAGAGGGAAGGATGAGTGGAGTTTAGAGTTGTTTTCCTGAATCTTGGGACCATTCTACCTCCTTTTCCTTAGCTCATCCTGAAAGCTCAGAAGCCCCCTCAAAAGCCCCCTGAAGATGGAGAAAAAAAAACACTCCTAGGGGACCAGATCTACCAGGGAAAGGAAAAAGCAGATAATTTCCCATTCTTTCTTCTTGCCTCCCTCTCAATTCAACCAGTGCTCTGTCTTCAAGATAATGTAATACAGCAAAGTTTTGACATCAACTAATTATAATCAAGGGCCAGGGTGGGGAAAGCGGGTAGGGGAAGGAGTAAAAAGGAGTAGGGGGAAAAGAGGAAAGTTTGCACTTAGAATATAAAGATTCCAACAAGCAGCCAACACAACTCTGTCACCATCTAGGCTTTTCGATCTTCCCAGACAAAATGGGAAGGTTAGGTAAGGGAGATAAATTTACTGAAGTATGTCTTCTCTTCCTGAAATCCCTTATAAGAATGAGATAGAAGGAGATCAAAGAACTTAGCTTACCCCCTCCCCCCCAATCTTATCCTATAACTCTGCAAGTACTACAGCTCTTCTTAACCATCCCCAAACCCAATCTTCCTTTTCTCTCCTTTTCAGGGGACCTCTTCCCTTTTATCTCCCTTTAATTGTGTTCATAACTAGTGAGGGGAATTTTGTGGGTAAAACGGAGAAAGAGAGGAAAGAGGGAGGGAGAGAATAAGGAGAGAGAGAGAGAGAGGGAGAGAGAGAGGGAGAGAGAGAGAGAGAGAGAGAAAGAGAGAGAGAGAGAGAGAGAGAGAGAGAGAGAGAGAGAGAGAGAGAGAGAGAGAGAGAGAGAGAATATGAGAATTAACTTACAGCGTTCGCCTGGGATTCATTTGCGAAGATGTAACCTCTCTTAACATCATCCCCAGCCGCCGTAATCCCCTCTAACTGCCTGGCTCTCTGTCCTAGCATTAAACCTCACCAGCAGCTGCGTTGCTGGACAGTTAAGATTATATATGATGTAAATATATTGTGGGTTTGTCAGCTCTCCCTACACCATAAAACTTGGTTTAATGACATCACGTGGTCCCCCAAGAGCCACTCACGGGCCTGCCTTCGGGCCATTCACATAAATAACCTCCAAAAGTTTCAAACTCCTAAATTCACATAGAAGCCATGCGTTATTTCTCGAATGCTCACTTACACTTAAAAAGCCTTCTTTGCTTCCTCCCTTTCCCCAACCCCGCACCCCTTGCATGGTGGGGGGGGAGGGGAGGGTGGGTCCTTATTTATTTATTTACTTACTTATTTACTGACTTATTTTCATAAGGACCTGTCGCCTTCCGTGGTCGCGTGATTTTTTTCCTCCTTTTTTTTTTTTTCTCCTCTCTCCTCTTATTCCTCAGAATGGGCCCGTGCCCTCCCTCCCCACTCCCTCGGGAAGGTAAGTCATGCTTCTTCCCCTTTTTTTTTCTTGCTGCCAGAAGGGTTGGGCTCCAGGGAGAAGGGAGGGGGCAGGGGAGAGAAGTGATCTGTGGTCTCCGTTTGGGACTCATATGCATCCCCCTCATCTCCAAGCAACTCTCTAGAGAGAAGCAAAAGTCAAACATTTAGATATTGTCTAGAGCTGACAAGATGCCCTGGTCCCTAGCCCTGAGGCTGGTGAGAGGAGTGTAGGGAAGCAGAGAGTCCTTGGCCTTGCTTGCCAAATCCCCTCCCCAAGCAAGCAGAGGAAGGAGTAAAGGAATAGAGAAGGAAGCTTTGAATATTTTAATCTGGGGAACAAAGAAATAGAGAGATTGTGTGTTAGGAGGAGGGAAGGCCCAAGGCCACCATGACAGAAAGCTGAGCAAAAGGAGAGTCTGGAACTGACTTGAGCAGACAGCAGCTGAATCTATGCAGGCCTAGAGGGATAAGAAAGTGAAAAGGGACTTTGGTTCTTTCAAGTAGAACAAGAATAACCACTTGGAAGGAGGAAGTCTTTGACTTTCAGTCCTTACAGGTTTCCTGAGATTCTATTGAGAGCTACATCTCCCACTCCCCTGAGTGACCCTGAGTCCAGGCAGCTAAGGAGGGCCCCACTGGACAGACAGGGGCTGGGGAGCAAGCGCCGCGTCCTCTTTCTTAGTTAACTGCTACCCATCAGGAGACAACAGTGATTTTCCTTGCTTCAGCGATCGCCCAATAGTTTTACTCAGCATGGAGAAAAAATTAAAATAACTCCCTGAAGAAAATTATACATTTTATTTCAGAGCAAAAGCAAGCTAGCGAGACAGATAATTTGAAGGATCACAGGCAGGGAATGCAGGTCCAGGAACCCCAGAGGAGGGAGTCACAACACCAGCCAAACCTTCATTTAGAACTGGGTGTTCAGATAGAATTAAATGGCCTGGAAGGGGACATAGAAAAGGATACATAAGGAGAAAGGACCCCTTAGATCCCTTCGCAGAAATTAAAAACAAAAACAGGATAGGCTGTGCTGAAAGAAAGAGGAGTGAACAGAGAGGATTGTAAAATACATCCAAAAAGCTTCATCATTAATAATCACAGATATCTTCCTTCCCTTCCCTCCTCCCCAACCCTCTCTGCCTCTGGCCTTCACTTCCTTGTATCTTTTTCCTTGGGACCTTTAGCAAGTTGAGGCCCAGTTCCTAGGATTTCCCCTCCCCCTCCATCCCAGGCAGTTTTGTCGAGTGGGGAACGGTGGGATAGCATTAGGCTCAAACTCAGGAAATTACCCCCATTGTAGATACTGAAGAGGAAATGCTATAAACTTTTATGGGGGCTTAGACTGCTGCTACATTTGTTTCTACTGTACATTGCTTCCTCATCCTTCTACCGTTCTCATGTCCCTGCTGTCTAGGGAGGAGAATCCACAGTATGTTTGTCTGGTCCGTTCTACAGCCACCACCACTGGGGGAATTTTGCCTTCTTTCTCCTGAATGAACCCTAAAGGACATGCATCAATATGTACATCAATAAACAAAAAATAGATTTGAGCCAGGAAGGCTTGCCTGTACTATTCGAATTAGCCAGATAATTAGCATGTCTGCATAGCCCTTTGCTCAGCAAATGGAGAGACAGACCTAACAGAACCATTTTATACCATACAGACACAATGCAGACCATCCCATCTCTCTCCCTTCCCCATCTTCATACAAACACAAATTTATATATTCTTCCCAAGAAGATTTTAGAGGGGAAGTCACCCTCTCTTTTTTTCCCTTATTATCACAAACGTGCCAAGTGTACCCCTTTAGCCTAGGAGATAGATACAATTTAAGGAGCAGTCTGAGTTTCATTATGGACATATTACGTCTTTTGTAGGTCCAGATCTTCCTATCTCCTTTTCCCCCATTCCTAACAGTGTGTGCCAAGGGATTCAAGAAAAGAAACCTGCTGTCCAGTCCTCAAAGAAACCAAGAGCGAATGAATCTTCAGCTACTTTTTAGCAGAGCTTAGATTTTCAACAGGGTCCAGGGAAGGGTAACTCCAGATACAGAGTACTTATATAAACACAGAGCTTATATCATATATTCATAAAGAACATATACATATGCTAGAACATTTATATCTTTTTCTCTTCAAATGTAGCCCCCAACTAAGCCAAGTGCAGAGTGCTTCTCCAACTCCCAAGGCCTAGCAATCTAAGATTCCTTTTTCCTCATCTCCAGCTAACTTCAACATCCCCAAATCTGGTCTTAAAAACCCCTCTTTAGGAATGACTCCCAAAAGTAAAGAGGACCCCTCAAGAAACCTCTATAAAAAGTTTAGAGACCTCCTCACCCATTTTCCCTCTCCCTTCCCGATCAAGAAAGAGAGGATTCCGTGTCTGTCTTCGGATTTTATGTCTATTGGTCTTTATTCAATATGACAAAATATAGTTTCATAATGGACCCGGAGTCAATAAATAGGTGGGTGACGGGGGAATTTCCCCCAAAAAAAGTTGCCAGGAAAGGACTACATGGTCACCAAGAGTTGATACTGGAGTCAGAGAGCATATCACATGAAAGTAGACCCCAATACATACAAACAGTGCAGGGACTCCGGGGAGACGGCCCTTGGCATGCGGGGAACTGGTTTGGGGTGTCCGTTTTTCCCAAAACTGAAAGGAAGAATGCTTAGGGACATTGAGAGGGCCCAAAGAGGGAGTCCAAAGTTCATTAAAATTTTTCCCCTTTCATATGTAAATCATAAAAAAATAATGAAAATCTAGTTTAACAAACAAAATACCCCCCCAGAAAATAACCCACTCACGCACACAATCAGACCATCACCCATACGCACTGAGGAAAAGATACGGCCTGGGCCTGGTCCCAACGCCAGCTCTGTAGCAGGGCCCCCTCGAACAAAGAAAGGCTGGAGGTCGACTGAAGGGGGGGGGGGTTAACACATTTCGAGCCCAAAGGAGGTGACTCTGCCCCAAAGAAGTTGCAGGGACGGAGTTGAAATCACCCAACCCCGAACAGACCACTGCCAGCCTCTCCGTCAGGAAATGTAGCCAGAGATGAAGGGGACAAGATGCTGGGGGTAGGGGGTTCTTGGCTGCTTCCTTAACTGGTGGCGGCGAGATTCGGGAAAAGGATTTCGAAGGCAAAGAGTTCTCTCTTTCCCCACACTTAGCCATCAGACAGTCCCGGTCTGATATGTCTAGATAATTTTAGTTAGACCCCCTACGGAGATTTCACTGGGTTATTGGGTCGCCCGGAGGATTTAGGGAGACAGACTGAAGAAGTGAATGAACACAACTGCACACTCTGAGCCAAGCTGCAGTTGGAAAGCTGAATGCTAATCGAAAACCGCTTTTGTCTGCAGGGTTGGGAGAGTCCGTGACAAATCCTCCCAGCTCCAACACACACACATATACCTCTACTCCCACTCCTAAAAAATTTTCACACACACACACGCACACACACACACAAAACAAACAAACAAACAACAACAAGAAAAAAAAAACAGGAAAAAAGAAAATGAAAAGTTTCCCCAAGGTAGATTCAAGCCAACTAGAGAAACTATTTGAAGGGATTGTCATATCCCACATCTCCCTCTTCCCTTTAAAGAGCCTCTTTGCTTTTTAATTTGGAATCCTTCTTCCATTTCATCCTTCGGTTCTGGAACCAGATCTTGATCTGTCTCTCGTTGAGACACAAGTTGTTGGCGATCTCAATTCGCCTTCGGCGGGTGAGGTAGCGGTTAAAGTGAAATTCTTTCTCTAATTCCAAAGTCTGGTAGCGCGTGTAACTGGTTCTGGATCGCTTGCCGTCTGTCTCTGGAATATAAACCCCACCCCAGCAAGTGCAGGAACGGGTGAATAGTTTTTAAAAAGTC
Organism: Antechinus flavipes; assembly: GCF_016432865.1. Classification (NCBI taxonomy): domain Eukaryota; kingdom Metazoa; phylum Chordata; class Mammalia; order Dasyuromorphia; family Dasyuridae; genus Antechinus; species Antechinus flavipes. The sequence goes on from NC_067402.1 coordinate 222,947,653, forward strand.
CCACCGTCTCCCTACCCCACCCCCACTCCCCACCCCTAAGATCGGTCTCAGAACTAGCCCCAGTTAACTAAAGAACTGGGCAGGCGGGCAAAGGGGGTAAGGGAGGGGATGAAAACGGCCCCTGATCCTAGGGAGAGGCGACACTTGCTAGGGAAACTTTCCGCTCCGACACTCACTTACCCAGAAGGGTGAGGGGGGGTGAGGAGGGAGACCCGGACTCCAGAGAGACAATGAGACCTCCAGACCCGGACACAAGGGGATCCCCCTCCTTTATCCTCCCCTGCTTCCTCCCTCCCTTCCTCCTGACTGGGAAAGCCTCCTCAATCCCCCCAAATGAGAATCATTTCTCTAATAATGGGGGTGATGTTGAAGGGGGGATCCCCTCTCTATAAGGCCGGTGTACCTTACCCTTCAGATCCCTATATTTTTTTAACTCCCTCCCTCCCCCCCAAAAATTGAATATTGCCTTTTATACACGTTTTGTTCCTATGATCCAATTATGTCGTCGTAAATTTGGGCGCATACAGCCTCTAAGCCTTTTAGTGGACAGTTTTACGAGCAATTGATGCCTGCACCGTAAAATTTATGGCCGCAGGTTTTTTCTTTTTATTTGCCCCGTATGGCCTATAAAACCCAGGCGGACCCGAGCGCACAAAATGAAGCCCTAAAGTTTACCGTGGCTCATGTGGAGTTTGGTCATCCACGGGTATATTTGTGGCGGGGCCGGTGGCTGGCTCAGTCCTGCGGGCTGCCCAGTCTGAGCCTGTTCTTCCTTGATCTCCCCACTCCCCTTAGATCTGTCCTCCAGCGCCGGGCGAGCCGCCTTCTGATTGTACATCCCGGGGTTTAGAGGAGCCGGTTCGTCTCTGCCCAGAGCGTGTCCCGGAGCTGCCACCGTGGTACAGGCGGGTCGGTCTGGGTGAGGTCTAGGAGTGGCAGCCATGTCTAACCCGTGAAGAGAGTTGGAAGGAGCAGGCGGTGGGAAAGTGATGCTTAAGTCCAATCCACTGTAGCAGTACCTGGATGGCTGCACCTCTGAGACAGATCCATAGTTCCCACAAGTTTGCATGCTATAGGCAGGAATATTAGGGCTTTGCTTATAGAATGAATTGGCTACGTAGGAGCTCATGGCGGGGAGGGACGAAAAAAATTTCTGCACCCTTTTTGATTAAGGGTGATTTGTGACTCTTTGAAGTTGAGGGGTTTTTTGTTCTCCAAAGTGCACAATTTATAGGTGGAGATATCTCTTTCTTTATCCTATGCGCGCTTTCCAAATAAGGGATCCTTAAATAGAGTCACGTGACTCGGGCGGCCACTCATAAATTTGGCTTGATGACCTCCGGGAGGTTAGTGATGGAAGCCGGCGAAACGCATCTTGATATGTTGGCACAGCCCAACCGAGGGGAGAGGGATCGAGAGAAAGGGAGAGAAGGGGGAGAAAAAAAAAAATGGTTGGTGGAATTAGGGGGTAGCGGGGACAACGAGTCCACAGCGACACCTGGCGTAGGCTCGGCAGTATTGCATCCTGGCTTGTCATCCTCGCCTCTCCTGGGTGGATTTTTCTACCCTAGCGAAGAGAAGCTGTGCTGTTTTACACAAACCCCCCTGAGTTGGCCTTTTAAATTGTATTTAATTTTAAGGAAAGATGGGGCCTCATTTAGGATGCGCAGAGGGGCTTTTCTGAATAGATCGTCGCCCCTCCCTTCCCCAGGGCCTTCTAGGTTCGCTGGAATGAGCTAGTTTACAGGAATTTGTGCGTGTGTTGGAGAAGGGGGAAGAATTGAAAGGGGAGTAGATGCTAAACCCTTCATTTAGTGGGGAAGTGGATCTATTTCCCCGTTTCCTAATTAAAAGGACCTAAATCTTTTGCCTTGGGAAAGGAGGAGGAACAAAAAGAGCTGATTAGGTTTCCAAAACGACAAGATTTGGAAGGGGGAGTCCAGCCACTCAGGGATATTTGGGGAAGGGGAATGCCGGGTTCTATAAGAGTTGGGGAAGCTGAGGTGGGTGTTGTGAAAGCCAAAGTAGACTGAGAGGATGTCTAACAAGGGCTTGGAGGTAAGGAGAAAATCATTTTGATTAGACGTCACTCTACACATACTCATATCCAAACCCACAGTAGGAATTAGAGTAATTTAGTGATGGTACTATAGGTGATGGGTGTTTTATGAGAAGTCAGACACAAAAGCCTGTAAACGAATGTGGTTTGAATAAAGAAAGTGGTATCAATGTGAATGTAACACACATGTATTCAATGTGTATTTATATGCATAGAAAATAGATATTATGTGAAGTCACAGGAAAATGGGATTTGCAAAAATCCCCATAAATATTTTCTACCCTTCGGGGCAGGTGTCTGCAGGCAGACACTTCCTAAGGCCTAAGGTCTTCTGGAGTAGATCCCTAAAAGTCAAACTCTACAAAGTGTGGGTTTCTTTGGAGAAAGAGGGGGGGAACATGATAGAGAAGGGAGACGACTTTGGGGAGCAGAGAGATCTGGGGGAGCAGCCAGCCAGAAGAGGTCCCAAATCAAGAAGGGCAGGGCATAATTTCTGAGTTGGAGGAGATCCCATTAGGGTATTTGTTGGTTTTCATTCCTTTTCCCCCAACTCCAAATCACATTCTTTCCTTCCTTCCTTCCTTCCTTCCTTCCTTCCTTCCTTCCTTCCTTCCTTCCTTCCTTCCTTCCTTCCTTCCTTCCTTCCTTCCTTCCTTCCTTCCTTCCTTCCTTCTTTCCTTCCTTCCCGAATCTCTGCCCTGGATTGAGAAAAATCAAAGCTCTGGTAGCTGCCTGGGATGTCTGGAGTTTGGGGAATCTTCTTGGCTTTTCATTCCTCTTGAAGACCCCATCTCAACATTCCAATTCACTGGGGAAAGGATTTCCTCCCCAATTTGGATCAGGATTTCTAAGCAAGGCAGGAGGGAAGCCCAGCAGGGAGAAAGACCGGGGTGAACTTTGCTCTTCAACCAGATTTAGGAGTGTGAAGGGGAATCTGAGAGAGAAGGAGGATTGGGGTGCTGATGAGGGGCAAGTGAAGAAAGATGTATTTTTGCCCTTATAGCTGAGTCCCAGCAGAAGAAAACTCAATGTCCAGGCTTTAGTTTTTTAAGCGTCCTTGAATTGCCAGATCCTTTGCGAAATAACTCCAAATCTTTTCTTCACCTTTCTCTGCCTCCGACACATTTCGCCTCAGCTGGCCCCTAGTTCAGGGGTCAGCTTGCCAGCTCTTTCTCTCTTCTGGGAAGCTCTGCGCCTGGAGGGAACTTCTTTTTTTTTCCCGGATTTTATTTTTTTGGGGGGGAAGGTGGGGTCAGGAGGTAAATCTTCAAGATTTGGAGTCTTTAAGGAAACTCTGGGAATGGGGTTTGATTCCAACCCGAATTAATTGACTTTTAGAAAGCATTTTTCCAATGAAAAATTCGATATTTTTCTTGCGGGGGGAGGGTGGGAATTGAAGACTGCCTTTTCCCGGGAAAGGGAGAGAAGGGAGCTTTTCTTAGCTCAGAGTAGGACAAAGAGGAAGCCGAGAGAGAATGTTTCGGGGATCCTGCTTCTGGGGTTTCTGAGAGGAAACCAGAAGGGAATGGGAGTTTGCAGGGACTGGAACTGGGGCTGGGGGAAAGCAGCCGCCAGGGGAGGCATAGAGACGCAGCAAGGATTCGGCGCCAGCACCAACTTTCGCCCACGATGTACAGGAGATGGGGCGAGCGAATGAGCAGAAATCAAGATATAAACTTTTAAAAATAATATCAGTTTTATTAAATACTCGAGGAGCGGTCTGGGAGACGGATTTATACAGGAGGGTAACACGAGGGGCATTTTTCTTTTTTTTGTATTTTTCTCTCTCTCTTTTTTTTTTTTCCTACTGGCTAAACAAACTTCATTCATATTTTTTTTCTCCTTTCAGTTTTCCCCTCCCCCCTTTTAAAATTTGGGATTGGAACATTGACGGCGCTAAACATAAATATAAATACAGAGACCACAAATACAGCTAAAAATATTCACACAGAAACTGTCACAGTTTGTTATATGCCATAATGACCCCCGAGGATTCTTTAAATACGATTGGGCTAAGCTGGAAAATATGTCGGAGCTTCGGGGGGACTGAGCTGGGGTACTGGGAGTGGAACTGGGACCAGCAAGGGTTGAAAGGGGGGGAAGCTTCCTGCCCACTCCAACAGCCCCATGGGTTGTTTTAGACTCAGCAGTGTCGCTACGCAGGGCCTCGCTGACTCACTCGGCTTTAGAACCCCTCTCGCCTCTGGGGAGGCTGAATGGGAAATTGGCGCCTTGTGGGTCGGCTCTTTGCTGCTGGGCCCTAGAGTGGGGATTGGGGTGGAGGAGGGAGGAAGATCCAGTCCTCATTCAAAGTGAGCCCAATGGTATCCGAATCGAGGTTCAGAGACCTAGGCCCCCAAGGCCGGCGGGATCAGGGAAGTAAAGGGAGAGGAGGCCGAAGAAAGAAAGGGAATAAGGAGAGGGTGTTCAGGGAGAGGGAACAAGGACGAGATCTGACTTGAAGGTCCACATTTGACTCCCTATTCTTCCAGAGGGAGTCAAAATATAAATTGTGCCAGTGATAAATATAGGGGATGTGAGAAAGGAGGGGAGCAAAAGGTCTGGGGAGGAAGAGGAGAGGAGTGAACTGGGTAATAGAGGGAAGTGGGGGGAAGCGAGACAGTTTTCACTCTTTCTGTTTTTCTTCTTCTGTCTCTTCCCGCTTCTCCTCCTTGCCGCCTAGGCTGTCGGCCGCGGCCCCTCCGCCGCCCCCAGACAGCGTGGAAGTGAGATTAGATTCTTTTTTCCATTTCATCCGGCGGTTCTGGAACCAAATTTTGATCTGTCTCTCGGTCAGGCAGAGCGCATTGGCGATCTCGATCCGCCGGCGCCGGGTTAGGTAACGGTTGAAGTGAAATTCTTTTTCCAGCTCCAAGGTCTGGTATCGAGAGTAGATCTGCCGGCCGCGTCTCCTGTCCGCCCCATAGCCGACCCCTAGAGATCCGGACACAAAGCAAACTAAAAACAATTAGTAAAGGGGAATAATCCTACTAATACATACAAGGAAAAAAAAAAAGTGTCTCTGTCCCGCCCAACTCCCTCTGCACCCCTCACTCTTCGCCTCTGCCCCACCCCCATCTTTATTCCTCGAAGCCTTTCGGGAGGGGGGGACTTGAACCCCAACTTCCTCCTAGGTCCCCAATGTAGAGGATAGGTATTGTCCTGGAGGTGAGGGGATTAAGAAAAGGGTGAAGTGATATCAAGCTGAAGGAAAAAAATCTTAAACCTTAGTTTGAAGAGGGGGAAACCCTAATTGCTAAGGGATGGGGGGAGAGAGGAGAACCCTCTAGAAGTGTATTTGACTTGATTTTCCCTACTTTCTCAGGTTCCCTCGGCTTCGTTCCCTCTCCTGCCCTTTAGAAACTTCTCCCCTTCTCTTCTTCTCTTTCCCCTCCCCCTTCACTCTTCCACTCTGCCTGGGCTCCACTTTCAAGGGTTCCCCCAATCCTTCCCATTCTCTGTTCCCATCCTTAGCCTCACTCCCCCCTAGCTCGCCTGCGACCCCTCCAATCTATCAGGGGAGAGGGGAGCTAAGGAAAGGGAAGGAGGAGGGGGAAAAAGGAGGAGAAGAGGGGGCCCTGTCTCGACGCCGAGGAGAGGAACGTGATTGTTTTTATGGCGCTATAAAAAAAAAAAAAAAAAAAAAAAAAACTCTCTCCGCCTGTTCTTCTAGGGAAGCTGCTCATAACGCCAGTTCACTTTATTTAATTTATATCTTGGAGCTGTAAAACTCACCACTGTGCGAATTCATTCGCTGCATCCAGGGGTAGATCTGGATACTGGTTTTCTGGTCTTGGGGAGCAGTCCTGCTTTGCTCAGAGCTAAAGTCCTGGGCCATTGAGGTCTGTGTGTTGTGTGCTAAGGTGTTCTGCCTGCAATTTGAGAGCATGTCTTTTTCCTGGTAAAAGGAATTAGATCCATAGTCATACGGCCCCCGGCTCGAACTGAACACGACATTCTCTTGTGGCGAATAAAAGGGAGACGAGTAGATCCGGTTCTGTGCCACCGCCGCTCCATAGGTCGAGAAATGTCTCACTGGATCATAGGCGGTGGAATTGAGGGCGACGTTGGGGAGAACGTCCTGACCCCCGGCGAGATGGCACGATAAGGACGGGTTAGTGAAATAGGAATTCATCCCTTCGCCTTTACCTGGTCGGGCTATGATTTCTTTAATATTTATTTCTGTCTCCAGTTTGTACTCGGAACTAGATGGTTATAGGGACGGCTCCAATCCAGGACAGACAAAATGACAAAGTCAGCTGACCCCCTCGGAGCCAATCGGAAGCTAGATGTCAAGAAGGGGGAAAAAAATCGCTCCTGCTTCTGTTGATTCCCTAGTTGAGACTAAGTGTGTGCATTCAAAGTAAGACTTGGATTTCTCTTAATATATATTATATTCATATATAATATATATTGGTATAGGAAACCAGCTTTGGGGAACAGAGGAAGAGGGAGGAGGGGCAAGGTAGGCCCTTGAGCCAGCTAGAGAAGGAGAAAGTCCCCTCAGGAAAATCCCACATCCAGTGTTAACCCAGATTAGATTTGTCCAGAAACTGGCCTGACGAAATCAATGCATTTTTATCTGATTGTATTACACGTGTGGTCGCACTTCTTTCCCTAAAATTGTCCCTGCCCAATTCAAGGAAGAGTCCCTGGTAGGTGACAGGAATCACCTAAAGCACCCAATCCTATTTTCCCCCGCTCCCTATGAGTGGGAGCTCAGACAGAATACGATGTGTCTTTCGACTGATTAAAAAACAAAAACATTTCAGGGGTAGAAAGGAATTCTATTAAATACACTGGCCAGTGGAAGTAGAATGGGAATGACAATCTTGGCTATGGGGTGCATTTGGAGGAGCAATTCAAAGCCCAAGTAAGAGATTAGGAGCCCTCAACTTCATAGGGAGATGAGAAGTTATAGAGCTGAGTTGGAGTAAAGGGGAGCTGGCGTGTGCCTCTCCTCTGCTACCCCAGCTTTCTCCTAGGGTCTCTTCTTGGGACTCTTAAGAATATTTTTCCTAAAAGGGAGCAATTTGTTTATAGGGTTGTTTTAGTGTTGTGTCTTGTTTTGTTTTGTTTTAAGAAAAGAAAAGAAAGAGAGAGAGAGAGAGAGAGAGAGAGAGAGAGAGAGAGAGAGAGAGAGAGTCTTTCTGTGAGGCTTTCTGGAGACATCAACTATGTTTATATTGGAGAGAATTTATGATATGGAAAAGGTTGGAGCTGGTGGGATAGCTCATCGAAAATCAGCTAGGAAGAATGTTCTTGGAGAATATAAGATCTGCTAAAGCTAAGGGCTGTCCGACCCCAAATCTGCAGCTCCAAATCCCCCTCTGGACCTGCTGCTTGTCAGTACATAAGCACCCAAATTCTAGCTTTCAGGATTTGGATCACAACCCAGTAGAAAATACCCCTCCAAACCCTCTCAGCAATCTTCATCCTCCATCTATTCCCCTATTTTCTTTCCAACTTAGTGCATTGGGCAGAGGAAGGAAAGGAAAGGAGTCGAAGGCTTCAGAAGGAATAGGAGTGAGAGAACATATATAGCGGAAGGTGTCGTGATGAGGTTTCTCTTCTGTTTAAGTCAAACTTAATTCAATGTCGGCGACATAACCCAGAGATTCTTTGATTTGACAAAAGGGGGGCTGAGGCAGAGGGTGGGTTGGGGGAAAGAGCCCATATTTTTCTCCCTCTTTTTGGCTATAACAAGAACCCGGATGTCGAAGGATTTTATGATCTTTTCCTTCTGTGTAACAAAGCGAAGTAATCAATGGGTAGCAATAAAGCCATAAACGGGACTATACTGGGAGAAAAAAAAAAAAAAAACTCGTTAATTCATCTTCTATAACATTAAGGTTTCCCTGGAGTGTCGCTGGGAGGAAAAATAAAGTTTGTAAGCGAAAAAGAGTGTAGTAGCTAAAGGAGAGAACATGTTAGTTAACATATGTACCTCGTTACTCGATTGACGTGTCTTCCTGTGAAGTAACTTAGGTTGCCTACTTAAAAAAAAAAAAAAAAATGCATTCCCATTCCAGATAGTAGAGACAGACGATTGACTAGTATTTAGACTAGGGGGGAAACTTCAATTGTTTGGGGATGTCCTCATGGCCTTCATGCTTTCTCTCCTCAGAGGTGGAGGAGAAAAGATGGGATAAGGGAGGGGTTATAAATTAAGAAAAAATGTTGACACGTGTTATCTCATTTTTAATAACACACTAGCACACACGCGTGTATTGTGTTCCCCTCTCTAGTATCCAGCTGCCCCCAAATTCATGGCATGCCTAAGCAGTGGTTTGCAACAGCTGGCTGGGTCTCCAGGCTCCTGTAGGGTAGGAAAAGGCAGAGAGAAAGACAGAGAGAGAAGGGAGGGGGAGACGAGGGACTAGTGGTGAGGCAGGAGACAGATCTTAGAACCCTCAGAATGTAGGGCTACACTTGGTGGATCCCCCCTCCCTTCTGCTTGAAGAGCAGCGGTGTAACAAGTAGAAGTGGCCGGAAGAGAGAGTAAATTCTTCCCCATTCCAGAGAGTGATTGCTAACAGAGATAAATCATGTCAATGATATTTCCTTCAAGATATTAAATTGTTGCAATGTACAACAAATTGAATGATATAAGATTGGATGTTTTAATTAGGTTTCATTTTGAATGAGTCTTGCTTTTTTTACGTATTTTAAAAAATCTTCTCCTTTTATGGATGGGGGCGGGGAGGAAGTCCTCGAACCTTGAAAGGGCTTCTGGGGGAGCTCCGAGGTGAACCTCCCAGCCCGGATGCTCAGCCCCCACCCCACCCAACTCTAGACTTCTCCCAGGTCTAAAGAGGGTGTGAGAGAATCTCTGCAAAGTAAAAGAAGATTCTTTGGGCCCTAGGTGCTGGCCGGCAGGGGTGGAAGACCTGAGCGTTAAGAATGTAAGTCTCAGTCGTGGAAAGTTAAGTGTTTTATTACATCCCTAAACAGAGGGCAAAGACTTAAAGGTCTGGTGGATTTATAATGAACAGAAAGCAGCTGCTGGGGATGGGGTGGGGGGAGAGTGGAAAAAGGCATAAATGTTGGAAGGGGGATAGAGGAAGGAAAAATTTAAATAAATACAAATAAATTCCTAACCACTAAACAGTCACAGGAATATTAATTTAAAAGCCCATACCTCCTTCACCTTAGCTTCCTGAGGGACCGAGTCTCCCCCTTCCAATTACATCTCTAATTACACTGCTGAATTTTGCTGGAGGGATTCACAGAGAGAGAAGGAGAGGTTTTGGCTTGAGTGGATGTTCTCCCTAATCTGATTTCTTTTTTTTCCCCCTATTCTATTTCTAATTTTCTGGCAAAAGAAAACCTGTCTATGGGGTAGAGCTGGGATTTTGAGTTTTTCCTCTCCATATTTATTTTTCCCCGTTAAATTTGTCTGAAAACAATTATGGAAACTCATCAGCAGAAACAAGAACAGATGTTTTATTAAAACTGCAGCTCAGCTCTGTAAATATGCAGAAGTCCCGGAAAGAGAGGGGTGGGCACAAAGGGGGGGTATTGGAATTGGCGATGGTGGGGGTGGGAATTTGCTCTTTGTTGCTACAAACCAGACTGGGAAAAATTATCAAATAACCTTCACCAAAAAGGGTCCCCTTTCTCCCTGTCCTTCTCCCCTCTACCCTACTTCTCCCAAATAGGCGTTCACTGGGGAAATACGTGCGGAGTAGAACACATTCAAAGCTGGCTCCTTCTCCCCGCGGTAATTAGCGGATTGATGAGCTGAGTTCAAAAAACCCAGAAAAGGGAAAAGAGAGAGAAAAATCTCTCACTTCCCCACAACCTCCCCCTCAATCTCCAAACCACATGCTTTCTATGATCACCAATTATAGGAGAGAAGCTAACTTTAGACGCCTGGGCCTGGAGATTGGAGAACAAGTCTTTCAGTTTGAACTTTATGCATATAGGTAAATGTGGATATTATTGGGGGAGAGGGATGTCTTTCCGAGGCTGAATTCAAGCGCACTTGAATTCTACTAATTCAATCTACTTTGCCCGAATTTGTCCAACAGAAAGGTAGTTAATAGTACTGAGCTTCTCCTTAACTTGAGATTTGCCGAAGGGGCAAGAGACTGGAAAGCCCTTAGGGGGTCAGAAGCGACACCCACCCCAAAGAGGATAATTCCTATGCAGCAAACTTGATTCAAACTGTATTTTCTCCCTGGTTTCCCGCATCCGTTTGCCTTTGGCTTCTCTTTTTAATGAGTAGGACCCCCAGCGATGAAGTTAAGGGGTGCTGAGGCTTAAAGGGTTTCTGAATCTACTCAAGATAAACTCTGGAATTTGTATTTTATAGCTTGCCTCCCCCCTCCCATTACTAAACTATGTAACAATCTTCGCAACTGTAAATTCCCTAAGCATAGGCAGACAGACAGACGCACACACTCTCTCCCTTCCTCCGAGGGCCTCTTGCCGTAGCCTCAGAGCCTCTGCAAAACTGTATTGTGTCTCCCTCGACACTTGCTGCAGTAATGAGGGGGGTGTCAGCTTCTTTGCTTTCATCCTTAAGGCTAAACCGGAGGTGTCCCTCTCCTAACCCCCTAGATGAGCCCCACCTCGAAATCCTCTCTTATTAGGGCTTTAGGAGCCACGGGCCAAGTCTATTTTTGTGCCACAGGGTTGCAACTGAAATCCCTCTTCTAGAGAACGGCCAGATCAATAACTGTTCAGGCTCATCTCAGCATTTCATTATTTGCTTAAGGCTCAGCTATTCTTGGCGCTTCTACGGAGCTGACTCGATTTGAATATGATGTGATTTTTTTTTAAAGGAGGTGGGAAAAGGCCTACCGAAGTCCTCTGAGTTCTGTACACAAATCCCTTTGATCCGAGTGCTCAGAGAAGATCGAAAAGATCATCCTGAGGCTGCAGCTAGGAATCAAAGAGGAGGGAGACTAAATCGGAACCTTGGCGTCCTAATACCTACATATTGGACATTCAGGATTTTAAAAGTATAGGAGTAAAATAAAGGAGAACGTTCCAACCCCTAGCTCACCCATTCCATTTGGGGGAATTAAAATTCTCCCTTCCTCCCCCTCTCCACCTTCCCCCCTACCCCAGTTTAAGAGATGAGAAGTTAAAATGTGGTGGAACTTTGACATCCCTAACCTAGAAATGGAGCCTTTTCTTCAGTGATTTTATCCAATTAATTTCCCCATCTCATCAATGTGTGAGATGAGGATCTCCTGGAACTTGGAGGAGAATGGGTAAAGGGAGAGGCTGAATTCTGGATCCTGTCAGAATACACAGGAAATCGGGAAACACCTCCGTGGCCCTCGTTAATTTGCTCCTTATTTCGAGCAAAGGGGGGGAGGGAAGAGCAATCTTGGAGCTGTTTTTGCTTTACTTGCAACTAAACAGAGTAGGGTTTAATGAAGAACCTCTCATAGTATACAAAATTTCCCTTCTATCTGCTCCCCCCTACCTCCAGTTCTTCTCTATCCAGGTTTCCTTTCTCTCTCTATAGCTCCCCATAAAATTTCCTCTACCCAAAATTCAGAATTCTATTTTCTTAGACATTTTTAGTTCTCTGGTTCCCAGTTGAACAATATAATATAGCAGAGACTTATTCACTCTTTCTTCTCACATACATATCCACGCTTTATACTCGATTCCTGGAAACCACAATAAAGCTGTGCTTCCTCCTCTCTACTTCTTTTTTTGCCTATTATATCTAAATAATATAATAATGGGGGGAGGTAAGAGTGGCGGCTGCAGCAATAGAATGAATCTACAAATAGGAAACCTTATCATGACACTCCGCCTTCCGTTTTGGGGGAGAGAGAACAGCTTGGAGACAGTGGAATCGCTATGTAGAATCAGGGAAAATGACCTTTCCATCCTAACCACAGAAAAGAGGGAAATCACCGGGTATTTCCATATCCCAACCTAATTTCAGGTTGGGATCACTCAAACGTGGAAAAAAAATTTGGGGAGCTAGGCAGCTCTGATTCTGCTCTTTGCCAACTCTCACTACTACCCGTCTCGCCACCCCCCCCCCCATCCTAGTATTCGCCCTCCGTCCCGGTGACTTTCATGACTTCCCTTGAATGCAAGTGTCGCCTGTCCCCATTTCAGGAGGGTTTATGGGAATTATAAAATTCAAGAACCCAGCGTTTATGACGTCACAGTGAGTTGTCATGAGGAAATTGTAAATGTCGTAAAAGTTATATACAGCGGGAGTTTTGTGTATGTGTTTCCTCCCTTCATCCTCCTACTCCCCCTCTCCCCCTTTTCTTTTCTTTGGTCTTAAGTTTTGCTGCTCGAAAATAAAATGTTATTATGTTCTGGAACGATAAGCCAACAATGAAGCATCGTCTTCATTTCCCTATAAATAATTTTATCCTTTATTGTTTGCAGACCTGAAAGAACCATTTAATCTGCGCTGGCAAAAGGGGGAGAGATATGGGGAAGGGGGGGAATTAATTCCAGAAACGAGAATATTACTTACTTCGATGATGCTCTTTTAGATTTGATAGCTAGGAGCAAAATTAAAGGCGAGGAGCGGGCTCTCCGACTCCACACCTGGCGAGATTGGAGATTTATTGGATCTTTAGCGAAGGGGCAATTTAATTTTGTAGGATTTGCTTAAATTCACTGCTATTTTGGGGGGCTGGGAAAAGAGGGAAGGGAGGGGAGAACGATACGCTTTATCTAGCTTTATGAATCCTCCGACATTACCCTGATTTAAAACTCAACAACCTGCATCTCAGGGAAAATTCCTGCCAAAAGTAATGGGGGAATGGGAGGTGGGGTAGAGAAATAAAACTTTCTCAATGATTCGATCTTGTTCCAGGGTTTGTTACTAGCAGAGAGAAAAGAAAGTGGAGATGGGGGGGGGGGGGGCAGCTGGCGGAAGCTTTATTCCCTATCCCCTCCAACTTCTGTACATTCAGAGGTTTATTGTGTCCCAATAATTCCCTCAATCCTATAAACAGCTACAGCTTTTAGGGCGCCAGTGATCTCACCCACTTCAAGGAAGTGGGCCCTGACGGTGGTGAGGGTCACTGCGGCACAAAGGTTCTCCCAAGCTAGCCGCTGGTTTGGCGGGTTTCTAACACAGGGTGGCAGCAGACCAAACAAATAAACAACACAGACACAATAAAAACGGGGCGGCTGCCAACAGCAGGGGAGGTGAAGCAGTTCTCAGTAGCGGCTGGCCTGGGTTAGGGACCATGGAGAGGGGAGGCCTTGTTAGCCAGGGTACCCCCAGTTCTTTTGAGAAGCAAGTCTTGAAAACCTGTCAGGTCTCCATAGCTAGCTCTCGGAAGAGTAAACTTCTAATTCTGAAGGGAGCTCCTTCAACGTGTCTCAACATGATAGCCAGGGGGAGAAACAGGATTTCCCAGGAAGTGGGGGGAGAAAAATCCTGGCCCTTCAGCTAAGCTGTGCCTTTATGTGGTGTGTATGTGTGTGTGTGTAATGTATGTCTATGTGTGTCTGTGATTGTGTGTGTTTTAAGTGAAATATATAATTTCCTTTCTTCCTCTGCTATTTACCCGAACTCCAACCCTAGTCTCTGTTAGGCCCAAAGGAAGAGAAGGGGTTCTTTCAGTGTCCCAGCACTCTGCCAAGGAGGGTCTCCCAATACAAGATCCCTCAACTCTCTTTCATACCAGAATCCCAGAAGTCTCTTGAAAGAAGTAGGTCCCAGCCCCTGTTCTCTAGCAGCTAGCCTCTCCTTTCTGGCCCTGGCACTGGCACAGCCTCCTATGGAGGATTAAAATGGTATCCACAGCAGTAACAAGATATTTGTCTTTCAGCTCTGCTCCATAAATTCCCTAATCCCCCTCATTGCTGCAGCAAATCTGGAGAGAGAGGGAGACTTATTTTCTTCCTTCCACAAACTGGCTACCTCTTTATCTATTCCCCTTTCTTGCCTATTCCAATTTCCATTCAAAGACCTGCCTACTGTTCTGGTAGCCAGAGTCCAAATACCCCAGACTGAAAGTCCCATTCAGAGTAGTCTTTACTGCCCCAATCAACACCATTAAGAGTAGCAATATCACTACGGACATCCCCATGTCAACCCTCCAACGGAGTAGGGATCTCCAAGTTTGAACAGCTAGAACTCCCAATAAAGCTGAAATATTTGTCCAACTGGTTCCCTTGCTCCAGTACCAGTCCCCTTAGCCAGCTTGCACAACGACCCCAGAAGAAAATAAGAGATTTGCAACAAAATAGGGTTCATCAGGAATGTGGGAACCCTCCAGTTAATTTTGTTTCTCTTTAGAAAATAATATAAAAGCCAGGAAATAATCCAGAAAATGTTTGGAGAAGCAGAACATATCCAGATATTTCTATATTCATGGGACAACTGGATATACTTCTGTATTATTCCATGTCTGCATATGTTTAGCCATATAAACACATATCTATACAATACACACGAATATCTCTCCATGTGCCAAGCATTCTGTGCCGAGGTTATATATAACATAATACAAAATATAAGTTACAAACATAATACAGAACAAAAGCACAAGAATATAAGATCAAAATTCATAATTATCCTTGGAAGAAATGCACACCTGCTTCTATCTATCTATCTATTTATCTATCTGTCTGTCTATATATCTTCATAGGTGTGTGCATTTGTACTCACATATAATCATACTCTCTGATCAGAAGAAAGCAACATACAAAAAATATATAATCTCAAATATAGATAATAATAAAATGTTCTCTTTGTAGGAAAAAAAATTCTTTTCTTTACACAGTTCTGCACCAAAGAGAATTTTAACAAATTCAAATGAAAATTAAATACTAGTATAACAATGACGATAATCCCTTGAAGACCTGCCTATAACAGGATAGGCCTTGATTATAGTAATATATTTCTATTACTATGTACAAGCATTTTATAATAAACAGAATATATGGGCGCCTACAAAAGAATGTACCGTGTTCTCCGAAACAGACACAATATATACAGGTCTTTACATGCATTTATACAAAAGTTGTTTCACTTACAGTGTTATTTCATCTTCATAGCTTTTGATATTATAAACATATCATTAATCTATTCTCTAATTAATTTTTTGCATCAATACCATGTCCATATATGTATATATAAAATGATAGGATAAACACATCTACACGCTACATAGGTGCTCTGTATACACTCTTTTTACGACGACAAAGGACATTTAAACCACAGGACCCGGATATTTAAGTGTTCATGTGTTAAGCAGTGGAAGATAATAGAAAAGGAGAGCAAAAGAGGGCTGGTAGAAAAAAGGCCCAGAGGGGCGTTTTCTTGGCTGTTGGGCCCGAGTTTATACCCCCTAGTTCAGAGGCCAAAGCAAGGGCTGAACAATCGCCACAGTTGCCTCGATTTCCCAGCTCCCTCCTCCTAACACCCAGTCTGGTGGGGGTTGGGGGGCGGTAGTCTGCAGAATGACTTCGAAATAGGTTGGGGGAGGGAGGAAATAAGCAACTCCGAAATGGTGGAGAGCGAGGGAGAGAGACAGAGAAGAAAATCAACGGATTCAAAAAGAATTTCGGCATCACTGCCAACGGAGGGAAAAATGCCTGCAGCCTTTTGGTATCTTTTCAGTCCTTCTCTATGCCCCTCACGGCACCAACCAGACACCTTTATATAAACACACACCTACAATTCCAATATATTCATCCAGACAGTGATAGGGAGATAAAGTCCACAAGAACTAGAATGAAGGAAACACACACATACACCAGTAGAAGTTTTCTGATTTTACAGGTAAATTTCCATTTTACCCAATGGACTTCAGGTCACATCGATTAGAGAGAATAGTCTCAGCCAAACAATGGGAGATAGTGACCCCAGTGTCTCACAAGACATTAGTTCAGAGTCCTCTCAATGTCGAGCCCCTACAAATAATTTCAAACGAAAGAAAAATAGAGAAAGACTTCTCACCGGAATGCAGCTTCCACTTTAATTCTTGAAAAAGGCCCATTTTCTGTCCACCACAGCTGGCCAATCCAGGTTCCCATCATGTGCCAGCCCGTAGCCTTAGCCACAGCCCCAAGACACCAAGGCTTTAGGGAGCTAAGGAGGGAATAGAGACTAGAAGGCAAAGCCCGACTCCCCAGGGCGCGGCCAGCTTCTCTTACCCTGAGCGGGTGAAACAGCAGAGGAAGGCAGCAGAGCTGCGGCCTCGGGCCCATTTGGAAAGAGCTTAGCCCTTTTCTAGCTCGTAAACAAGAAACAAGAAATTAGCCCCTCAGCCCTGACGCCTTTGCTGACACACAATTCCTATGGGGAGGGGAGAAGGGGGAAGAGAGAAAAATCCCATTTCTTTCCCCCAGAGACCACCATAAAGGCCTTTATGTCTGGTGCAGAGTGGAGAATATTTGGGGGTGGGGGGGTGGGAGGGGAAGGGATCACTTGGGATTAGGGGAAGGAGTTCCAAGAATTTGGACAAACAAAAATAGCTTAAATTGAATTAGACTAAATAGCATTTATATTTTTAATTTTCACCAAAAAAGGGGACCATTTTTCTCCCCTGGACCTTTCCCCCCTTGGTTCAAATTGAACTAACCACTATGTATGGGAACAAGAAAGAGACCAGGAGCTGGGCCACACCTCCCCCACCCCATCCTGAAGACATAAACCACAGTACAGGTCCTGAGAAGAGGATACATGGGGTGAAAAGTTGGGGGGAGGGGAAAGAATAGTTCTTGGAGTTAAATTGAAGGAGACCTGTGTGTGATTGTGCCAATCTTCCAGCTCTTAGTGATTGCCAGAAATCCTAGTAAATAAATATAGGTTCCCCCAATAGTTAAGCTTTTGGGGGATGAGTACTTTTATGGGCACAGACATAACCATAAGGGAGCCAGTATATAGCAATGTCCCAGTTTTACCAATCTTTGGAACATGGGGGGGGGGGGATGCCATATATCATATCTCAACACATTCATGGGAATGGACATTTGGAAGAAATTAAGCCTCTGTGTTATGAAACCATATGTGTTAAGTTAAAGACTATACAACATGCCATTAGCACCAATTATGACCAGTATTCAAAGTACCTCTGGTTTACTTGTGAAGTCCCCTCCCCAATCCCCTGAGCCCCTTCCACCAACCAGCTAGCCTGTCCCCTTTCAGGAGGCCTCAAACCGCCGAATTTAGAGACAGAGACACTATCTTGGACTTCCTGATCGACAGACCGACAGTTACAGATTCCTTCAGATCCTACCTCCCCAAATCCCCGATGGAAGAAAACTCTAACGCTATTCCTAGGCCCCTGAGCCCGCCAGGGCCAGGCCTCTCACCCTAACTCGGGCCAGCCCAGGCCAGCCCAGAGCAGAGAGACATGTTCTAACAGAGTCTCCCCGAGGCGCTGGGAAGGTTTCTTTAACGCTAGCCCTCCTGCCCTCTCTGGGAGCCAACACAGCAGGATTTTCTCCGGTGAATCCATAAAACGATCAGTTTTCGCCCGGAGGAACAGGGGAGATCATTTGATTATTGGGAAAGGAGGGAAGGCGGGGAAAAGGGGGGGGGGGAGGAAGGATGACGACTACTTATATTTTCCAAGAGGAAAATGGCTTTTCATTTAATTTCATGATTTTTGTTTCCGTCCCAATGCTACCCGCGTCTGAATCGCAGAGTCCCCACCCTCTATTAACTCCGTCTCCTTTTTTCTCCCCACCTTCTCTTCTCCTTCCCTTGATTCTCTGTTCACAGGAGAGAGGAGGTGGAAAGAAGTTCCCCCATCAGCTGACTTGCACCCAGCCACCAGCCTCCCCCCTAATTGACAATTAACTTCGACCAGGCGGCTCTATGCATATACGCTTCCTGCTTGGGAGGAGAGCCGAACACCCGCACTGCGCATGTGCATCCTCTCCAGGCTGCTCACTTAACTGAGGGGGGCGCTGAAAAGTTTGTTTGGGGTTTTGGGGAGGAGGGGTTAACTAGCTTGCTTGCTTGTTTATTTCTTAATAAAGGAATATTTCCCTCCCCCTTCCCCTCCTCTGGAGTTTGAGTTTCTATTACCCTTTCCTTTCTAATTCCATTTATCCATGAAGCACAAGTATATGAACAGACTATTCAAAACCAGGGCGGTAGGCCGCGTCAGATCCCACCTCATTATAACGCGGGCCTGCCCAGTGAATTGTAAGACCTCCGTCTCCTTATCTCTCCAACACATCAGATCTTAGCAGAGATGGTGACATCACAATGCATACTTTCCCCTCCTTAATCATAACCCTAATTTAACCCCATCCCCCTCCTCTCTCTTCCTCCCTCCTTCCTTCCTTCCCCTCCCCCTTCTTATTTCCCCCTCTTCCTTCCTCTCTCTCTCTTCTCCCTCCCTTCTTCCTCTCTCCCTCCCTCCTCCCCACCTTTCCCTCTCTCTCCTCTCTCCCACACATTTTCCCTCCCCATTGCTACCACCAAACCACCCAGCCCCCTGTTCTTTAGTCAAGAGAATCTAGTGATATCCTAATCCTTAAACAGTCACCCAGCTACGGATCATTAGTTACACATTTGAACCAATAAGGAAACACTTACCCAGCGTTGCTGCCACTCTCCCTTTCTCTCTCTCCCTCTCTCTCTGCCTCTCTCTCTCCCTCTCTCTCTTTCTCGTCTTCCCTCTCATTCTGTGCCGCTGCTGAGAGTCTGTCTCAGCTCCCGAGAATATTAAAAAAAATTATTCTAATAATAATAATAATAAAAAGGAGCCGAATAAAATCAGAGGGTTGCCAGGAAGGGAGGGGAGGGGCAGAGGCATTGGTATTTTTCAGTTTACAACTCCTTCTTTCCCTGGCTTCTCCATGCCCCTGGGGGGAAGGGGGTGCAGGGAGGGGGCAGAGAGGTACCGGCCGCTCTTGCCTCGCCCCCACACACACCACCCTACCCTACCCCCTCCCCAAATGCCCCCAGTTTCTGGCAACTCCACCTGGGAAGAAAAAAGGGGGAGGGGAGAAAATAAGGAATAATCAGGCTAATAAAAGAAATACTATTAATAAGGGGGAGCGCCCAGTTCTGGTTTCACTGGCAATGGTTAGGCTCTTAAAGGGAGGACTCTTCTGCGGAGCTCTCCGTACGGACAAACCACAATAAAAAGTTCACGTTCATGGATGGAATCCACATGACTTCTTGTGGCCAATCCAACTTGTGAGTCGATCGTAAACTTTTATTACTCAGCTGTAAATTTTCTGCAAACAACCGGGAATGCGATGCATTTGTGTAGCGTGTGCAAATGGGAGCCGCTGTCGCCATGTTTACCCAGTTCTCTCTAAGAGGGAGCATCCCCCAGCCCCCCACCCAACCCTCACCCACCTCTCACTCCCCAGAGGCGACAGAGCTGGATGAACAAGAGGGAGAAACTGGGGAGAGGAGCGAAGGAGGACACGGGGAGAATGAACTCAAAGGGTCATATTCTTCTTTATGTGATTTTTTTTTTTTATTATAAAGGGAAGAGGTTTAAGACAAATGAGGGCAGTTGCTTAATTTTAAAAAATGAGCAGAATAATCTGACTCGAAAGATCTTCAATTAACAAGCACGAACAAGACGAAAATGGGATAGACTCCTTCCTTCCTATCCCCCTCATTTCTTCCCCGAGAAAGCTTGAGGGACAACCACTGAGGGTCCAGTTCCTTCACGGTATTCGTTGGCGGGATTCAAGGGAAACGTCTTCTCCCGCCCCCCACGCAATTCTCCCCAAAAGTTCGCGCTTTACTCAAAGTCCAGAAATTAGAGGTCAATGGTTTGGTCCTCCTCCACCCCACTACTGCCCAATCTATCCCTTCCGACTCCTTCATCTAGATCTCTTCCTTCCAGTTACGACCCTCGAAGAAGACTCCTAAAGGTACCCGCTCTGCCTTAGGATCAAATAATTAGAAGGGAGGAATGGTGAAGAAGCTAGAAGAGTACCCCCCCCCAAATTCGAGCGCCTCAAAGAGGCCTCCGATCACTCTACTTTTTTCTTTAACTCCCAACCCCTCGCTAAATTCTTCCACATCATCCTTTGATGAAAAGCGTTTCTCATCCCGAAACAGCGAGTCTTTCTCTTCCCCAAAACTCATTTTCATCTTTTTGTTTCTTTTTTTTTAAGCCCTCTCCCCCACCTCCAATCACCAATAAAGACCAAATTTCCATTTCCTCTCCATCCCAGGCCTTACGATTCGAAGAATCTGGTACCGTGTCTCAGTCTCACTCACTCATCCTTTCTTGCCTCTATCACTAAAAATTTTCTGCCTTTCGTTATTTAAGAGAAAGTTTAAGATTAGTAAGGCCTAGCTCAGCTCTGGGGGGGGAAAATGTTATCTTTTTCTCTCCCTGATTCCCGTCATTTATTGCAAAGCGAATTCACAACGTATTTGATCCCCATTTAAAGAAAAGAGGAGAAAGTGCTCTTTAATCTCTCATTACTCTACCTAAACCGCATCTTCTCCTCTTGAAGAAGGGGAAGATTTTTTCTTCCCTATTTTGCCTAGTTTGGGATACTTTGGGAGATCTTCTCTCTAGGATTCATTCTGGTTTCCCCTTGTTTCTGCAGAAGAGAGAGGGTTCCTGTTGCTCCCCAAGCAACAGGGGAGTTGGCTGCCTCCCCAAACTCTTTTCCTACTAGGCGACCAACCCTTTCAGCCGGATGCGGTACCTTGTTCGCTTTACAAACCCACCCATAAATTTTATAACAGGTAGTTAAAAGTTACGAGGAGGAAGCGGCCAGCCCAGCTTCTCACAATAGACAGAGCGAAGAATGGGGGAGCAATGCCTGGAGCTCACCGGAAATTTCGCTCCTCCGTCCAGGGCACAACCTGTCCCTTTGCCTCTCTCTTTTGGGGGATGGGGGGTAGAGGGGAATCTGTCCCAGACGGGCAAAGACTTGGAGCTTTAAAACCCCCAGGATGGTTATCTGAGGGACAGACACAGACCAGCGGAATCCAAGTCGCGCTGGGTCAAATGTGAAGACGGACCCCAGATATCGAAATTCTATAACTCACCATCCTCAACATTCTCCCCTCCCCCACCCACACCTTCATCTTCACCCCTTCTCTCCCACCCCACCAAATGCACACGCACATTCACTTGCCACTCAATTTCCTCCTTGAGTGGGGCGAGAAAGACAGAGAAATCAGGGGAGAGTTTTCTTTAAAAAATAATAATAATAATAAAGAAAAAACGAATTTTCCCCCAACTTAATAGCTGCATTATCCTGTCTCGGCAGCGGAGATTAGAATAATAAATTCAGGGCGAAATGAACAAGATGCTACAACTCAGCATTTTGAAAGATACTATTTTTCACAAATCACAAATAGCTCTCCGAAGCAAATTTGATTGGCTAATAAAAAAGTAAAGGATGAGGGAGAGTCCTTTCTCCAGGCGGCGGAATGGTCCCCATTCCGGTAATACAGCGGCAATGAGTGTTTGCGAGACGGCGCTCTAAAGACAGCGAGCGCACTGCGCTCCCAATTACTTTTCCCCCATAAAACTGGATCCGATTCCTTTTAGCTCCCTACAAGAAAGTGGGGGGAGATAGACGGGAGGGGGACTGAAGAGAGGTGTTCCTCCTGGTTGTAGCCTGAGAACTGGTGCTTCATTCCCACGGGCCCCCTAGAAAAGACGCCGTGGACCAGAGCACCCTAGGGGTACTTTGCCTGCCCAAGGCACTCTCCAGGACTCTGGCTGTGCTTGGGCCGGGGCGGTAACCGGAGAGTGGGTTGTAAAAGAAAAAGTCGTTCCTAAAGGCCATGTGAGTGAGGGCCGAGACTATTTAATGCGGGTTTTTGGTCTTTTTCTTGATTTCGTTGTGGGTGCTTAACATTTTAAATTATCCTTGCCATTAAAAATAAATAAAATTTACCAAAATACTATGCCTCCCGCCTAGTCTTCTGGAGAGAGCACCCGATTTTGGGGAAGGATTCCAGATTGGAGAAAAAGATTCTTTCCTAAGGGAAGACGCACTCGAAAGCACAAGGAGCTGATTACCTGGCTTCATGCGGGAATGGGCTGCAACGGAGGAAAGAGAGCATGAATGGGATTTCCAAGACATGTGCGATTTGGGATAATAACTCCCTACTCATTCCCACTCTCCATAACCAATAATACCATCTCATTTTCAACAGCCCAGATCTTAGTGCTATCAAAAAAGGGAGGGTGGGGGACAATAACAATAACAACAGTAGCAAAACCCTTTGAATATGAATCTAAAAACCCTTAACCCATCAAAGCGCTTTACGCACCAAACCAGAGACTAGAGAAGATCCTTGACAGAAATTGTGCTGGGAAATTTGTCCTGAGGAAAATGATCGACCAATGAGAGAGAGAGAGAGAGAGAGAGAAGAAGAAGAAGAAGAAGAAGAAGAAGAAGAAGAAGAAGAAGAAGAAGAAGAAGAAGAAGAAGAAGAAGAAGAAGAAGAAGAAGAAGAAGAAGAAGAAGAAGAAGAAGAAGAAGAAGAAGAAGGAGAAGAAGGAGAAGAAGAAGAAGAAGAAAAAGGAGGAGAAGGAGAAGAAGAAGGAGAAGGAGGAGGAGGAAGGGAGGGAAGGAAGAAAGGAAAGTAGGAAAAACAAAGAGAAAACCATTCCAAGACTTAGAAATATTTCAGTGTTTGGGATCTGGTCTCTAAATCCAGGAGGGTCTAGTCTCCCCTGTCCCTGAGTACCAGCTGAGTCAGACTAGCTGTATCTCTGGAATTTGGGATTGTTTGACCAGAAGTCTATAGTTATAAACAGAAATCTCGATCCAAGAGTCTTTAAGTTACCCTCTCCCTTTCCTTTTTTTTTTTTTTTTTTTTTTTTTGGCTTGCTTCTGTCTCCCCTTTATCGTCAGGAAATTAAAGAGGGGACAGGAGATTTCCCCAAATTTCATGGAGTCATTTCAGGACTAGAACTGAAAGTTCATGACAGACAGTTGGGTAAAGAGACTTCCTCATCAAGGTTTAGATTCCACTTTAAAGTGGGATCAAGGCTTGGTTGCCCAATTGCCAAAGTGAAGCCGTAAATGGAGTTATGATCACACAACCCCACAAATGATGTGACTTATCCTGCTCACCATCGAATGATAGAAAGGAAGCCTTATCCCATCTTACCTATGACTTTCATCAACCTTTGATTTAGACAATTCTTCCCCCCCCCCATCCCTTTCTAACTCCTCCATCCCATTCTGACACTACCCAGGAATCCTATACCCCTTTTATAAAATCGGGATTGTTTCAACCCCAGAACTCTTTCTAAAAAAATCAAACTACAGAAAAACTATCCTTTATCCTCCCAGATGCCAGAGAGTTATATTAAAGAGATTCTGGGGAGGGAGGTTATGAGAAGAGGTGTTCTAGGAGCGTTTTCAAAAAACACTTCATTTCTCTCCTTCTGTCTCTCTTCCCTCTGATAATTTACCTTCAATTCACTTAGAAAAGTGAAGGAAAACAAGATACTTTTTTTTTTGTCTGGCTTGGGAAGAGATAGGAGAAATGAGCTAGAGGCTGGAGGGGACATGGATTCTGAGACAAGGCCTGAGGAAAGAACTCCTAACTCGAGCAATGAATCATTACCTATGTCCAAGGAACATACACTAGATTGACTTATCCATACATCCCCAGGTGTAAGGTCCCCTTATCCCACACTGTACCTCTTTTCACCTGTCCTCTTCAGATTTACCTGAGAATTCTGTCTCCCAGTTCTGAAGACCTGCTTGATCTGACATCCTTATTCCCACCATAAGCCAGACCCATGAAGAACTTACAGAAATACCTCCCTCCACCCTCACCCCAAGCTGACTAGAGAGAGAAGAGAAATTGTAAAGGATGGAGAGAAGAGAGAACACATGAGAGAAGTGAAGAAGACTCATTTGGGGCTCCAAATCTTTGCTTTTCTTCTTTGTTTGTTTTTTGTTTTTATTATGATTCACGTATACAATACAAAGTACTTGGACCAGAAACAGGGCTGTGGCCACACAAAATCTACATTCATAGCTCGACATAAAGACGAATGACCAGAAATTATTATTATAGATATATTTTTTTATCTTTTTTTTTCCTTTTCTTTCGAGCACGTTGCATAAACAGATAGTTCAAGACAGTTAACTATACATTCAGTGCAATTTAGTTCCTACTCTACTGGATATCAAAGCACAATAAAGGAACACACAGTACTGGTGAGCTAGGCAGTTTTAGTTGTTGGGCACCTTCTTCATGAAATAAGCAGCGACAAACGACAACAAAACCGCAATACGAATACTCTCAAAGCAGGGCTTCCTTCTATAGGTAGTGATACAATACGCTGGAGGCTTATAACGGTTTTTTTTTCTTTTTTTCTTTTTCCCCTTTTTTTCCCCCTCCCTTCTGGGATGGGGATTTTTTTCTTTTTTTTTTTTCTTCTTCAAGATTATTGCAGGTTCCCTTTAGGTAGTACATTAAAGATTTATTATTATCATTATTATTATTATTATTTCAGAGAGCTAACACATATAGGGACTGGGGAAACTGGACACAGAGCTGTTGTCTTTTTGGACAACAGAAACCACAGATCACTGGCGGGGGACTGACCGTGGCCTGGCTAGAAGGAACTCTATAGAGAGAGGCTACATACTGATCTCTGCTTCCTAGGGGTTCGGGGCAGCAAAAAGTCAGGTCTCCCTAAGGTTCCAGGAAAAAGCCAAGAGAGTCACTCTAAATAGGGATCTTCCTTCTCCCCCAAAAGGAACAATAAATTTGAGGGGAAAATTCAATAATATAATCATAGCACAGAAGAAAAAGTAAGGAATTCCCTTTCTCTCCTTCCCCTCAACTCTTTCAGAGACTAGAGGGAAGGACTCCCCTATAAAAATAAATACCAAAGAAGCAGTGAAGTGGGACTATAGTTTATATCCAAAGGGAGAGAAAAGAGGGAGAAGGGCAAATCTGAGATACTAGGAGAGAGGAGAGAGGCTGGAGGAGCTTGTGTGTGTGTGTGTGTGTGTGTGTGTGTGTGTGTGTGTGTGTGTGTAGGGTGGTGGGGAGCTTGTTGAGACAGGAGCCAAAACTTTTCTGTGTCTGAGATTCCTCCTCCCGCCTCCACCCAGAATCATCCCAGCACCCTCATCTCCCCTCCCCAGCCCCCAAAAAATAAAGCTAGGGGAAGTCCAATGATCGTAAAACCAGAGTTACAAGTATTTGACAGGTAGTTACAGTTGTGAGTCTCATTCTATTCTCTATAAAAGCGAATGACAGTCGTAAACTTCTCAATTTATCCTCTACCATAAAACGAAACTTCAAGGGAGTTGCTAAAAGAAAAAAAAAATCTTTCCCCCCTTTTAGTCCTTGTTCTCTTCTTTTTCTTCCTCTTCTTTCTCCTCTTCCTCATTCCCTTCTTCTTCTGTTTTCTCCTCATCTCGGGCTCCAGGAAGTTTATCCTTGTTGTTCTCCTTTTTCCACTTCATCCTCCGGTTCTGGAACCAAATCTTCACTTGTCTTTCAGTCAGTCCCAGGGCGTGAGAGACCTCAATCCGTCGCTTTCGTGTCAAATATGGATTAAAGAGAAACTCCTTTTCTAGTTCCAAGGTCTGATACCGGCTGTAAGTTTGTCGTCCGCTGCGCCGCCCAGGAGCTGAACAGAACAAAACCCCAAACCTGTTATTCTAGGAGTCGGGAGGGAGGGGGATGGGTGTCTCTTTCCTATTGCTCTCAAAAGGTTCCCCCTCTTATCCTCCCAGCTGCTCTCCCTCTACTTGAAAAGGAAATGGGAAAAAGCAACTAGGAAGAAGGAAAGTTTGGGGTTTTGTTTTGTTTTGTTTTGGTCTCGTTTGTTTTCACTTGGAAGGCGGAGACGGAGGTGGGGAGTAGGGCCAGGAGGCACCGAGTATTTGATAACTGGGGTTTTTAAGAGAAAGGGGAACCAGGCAAGCTTCTCTCCACCATTACTATCTCCAAGCTTTTTCTCTCTGTGACCTCAGAAGCTTTGTTGTTGTATATTAGCTTTTGGAGAGGAGGACTGGGGAGATAATCATCCCCAAAAGAAAGGAAACCAGAGGACTAAAGGGAAGTTGGGGGGGTGGCAAGATTTGTGTATCACCCTACATCCTTTCTCTTTTTACCTAATGCTTTTCCAATAAGGAAAATAATTGATCTAACTAAAATGTATTATGGCTCGAAATTACTGCTAACTGGAGACCAGCAGATCAGTCACAGCCTCTCCCTGTCAATAACTTTTCTATCTCTTTTTCCCTTTTGCTTCGAAATGGGATAATGAGACTCATTATTCCTGCTTAGATACCAAAGCTTAGAACTGCTTAGAACTAAAATCTTGAGATAACTTTATGGCTCATTCTTCAACTATTTCTTGTCGGAGGGAGAGTACAGTACTTCTCACCAATGGGGGTGGTGGTACGGGACAAATACTGTGAAAGAGGAGCTAGACAGATTCTTTGCTTGTGTGTTTGATGAGATGAAGACATCCCTGTAAAATGAAATTTTTATTTGGGCATCCCTTTCTCCTTTCTTCTTCTGTCAATTGCATTAAGTTGAACCAAGTTGAGAGAAGTCCTTTTGTAGACCCTTTTGAAAGGGGGAGAAGTGGGACTCTGTAAGTCCGAATCCTGATCATTGGGATCTCCCTTGCTCTTCTGAGCTGGGGGCGGGGGGCGGTATTGGAAGGATACTTCCCTTTACCTCCTTCCTCAGACAACATTGTTGGTCTCCCTGTGTCTCTCCCGTCCTGAGTTGGGCCCTAAGCGGTATAGAGAGCTAGAGCTTTTCTCAATGCTAATAATCTCCGAGGAGTTTAGTCTTTTTACCTTCTGCCCTAAAACCAACTTTTATTTTATAGATTGGTATATGTGTGTGTATGTGGGGGGGATTTTTAACCCTTTTCACCCAGACACCACTTCCCCCACTCCTCCCCCTTCCATCGTCTCCAAACCCTCCCAGCAAATCTCCTCTACTCCCAGGCCCAGAGAAAAAGAACGAATACCCACCCAAACAAATGGGGCGGGGTGGGGAAAGCGAAAGGGGTTTGGGGGAAGACCCAAAACCAGGAGAAAAAAAAAAGGAGTGCAAACAAAAAGAAAGTGGGGGGGGGGAGAGACCCAGGAAGAGACAGAGATAGACGGAGAAAGGGACAGAGAGGGGAAGAGAAAAGACTTCTCACCGTGGGGTCTCATCCATGGAAACATGAGACTGGGAGACGAGTTTTGATTTAGGTGCCCTTGTCCTTCGTTACTGTTACTGTTGGCGGAGGATTTACAGTCGGGATATTGCACGACGCTCGCCTCTTGCTGAGCCCCATAAAGAGGCTGTCTGGGGAGCGCCTCGTAGCCATAGAATTTGGAGGCGTCTCCGTGGCAGCTGAGGGAACACGGGTTCTGCTGGTAGCCGGAGTTGGAGATGCTCGAAGTCCCGTGGTGGAAGAAGTCTTGGACGTGGTGCGAGGCGTGCTGAAAGCTGGGCGCCGTGCTGCCCGGGCCGTATACTAAGGCATGGCTCCTACCCACACTTTGAGGGAACCGGCAGTCGTAATACGCCGGCTCCAAGGACTCACCGCCTTTGTATTTGGAGAACAGGGGGTTGACAAAGTAGGAGCTCATGCTGGGAGCATGAAAACCCCACGGCCCCCTCTCCTATGGCTCCTGACACCCCCTGCCAGATACCCCGAATCACCGCCCCCGCAGATGCAAACCCCAGGCTGACTGGCTCCCCTAAGTTGGGCTAGGCTGAGCTGGGGGTTAGGGGAGGATTGGGGACGCGCCTGGGTGCCTGTCTCTGTCTGCCTCTGCCCTCGTTCAGGGCAGCTCCATAGGCTAAAGGGGAGAGCAAGGCGAGGAGCTAAGCTGGCTGGCTGCTGCCGGCGTCTCTCCTTACTGTCGGTAGGTAGAGCTCTCGCTCTCTCTCACTTCGCTCTTTCCTTTAACAGCCCAGGCGAATTCCTCAGACTCCCGGCGGTGGCGGCGCTTACACGCGATTCGCGTTCATCAATCCACGACATGAAGACAGGCGAGAGCGAGGGAGAGAGAGAGAGCAAGAGAGAGCGAGAGAGAAAGAGAGAGAGAGAGAGAGAGAGAGAGAGAGAGAGAGAGAGAGAGAGAGAGAGAGAGAGAGAGAGTTGGGGGTTCGTGGTTGGGGGGACCTAGAAGGAGGAAGGGGAGGGAGGAAGGGAGGGGTGGAGGACGGATGGGGAGACGTGTGAGTGTGTGTGTGTGTGTTGGGGGGGGGGGAGCAAACCAGAGCTAGCAGCAAGGGGTTGATGCTTCAAGGTGCGATTTCCTAGTTGAAGGTGCCTTTCCCTCCACCCCTTTTCTCCTTTCCCTTCAGCTTCTTCCCGGGGACAGAGAAATACATGTATGTCACCAGGTCAGTTTAGGCAACCTCAACAGGTACAGAAGCTTTGGGAGGGAATAAACAGGTCACCAGGAGATGGAAGCCAACTCCCCCCCAGTCCTAAAGAGATGATCCCCTAAACAGGGTAACTATAGGGAGAAAGCAGTGACTACAACATTCAATTCTCCCTATCCCTGACATACACACCCTGCATCCCCTGGTCATGTGCAATGTTGAGCTCTTTCCTTCTCTCTCAAAGGGCTGGGACCCTTTGTAAAGGGAAGATCAGTAAGACTATTTCCAAGGGTGAAACATGGAGGTCCCTTTGCTTGGTCACAAGGAGTGCTGGGTGTTCTTTTTTTTTTTTTTATGTTAAAAAAAAAAAAAACTTATTTTGAACTCTCCTCATCCAAAGGACATGGTGTCCAGGGAAAAGCCAGAGAAAGTGGAGAAAGTAGGTAGATAGATAGCTTGTTTATTATAGATGCTGCTCCACCCCCCCCCCCCCATCACATATACAAATGTATGAACAACACTGAAAAGAATTGGTGGAGAATAAGCTAGACTACTGGACTGTACTTTAATGCCTTTTTGCAGGTGGTTTGTCCTTTCTGTTCTTCTATAAGGGGGCAAGGGGCCTATCCTCTGTCCCTCCCTCTCCTTTCCTATCTCTCATCTCTTGGCCATTTTTCTCAACTTTAAAACCTCATCCTTAAAGCTAATCCCCAAAAGTCTGATCTTTTGAGACTTTTCTTTTGGAGAGGTAAAAGGGACTCCAGAATAGGAATACATCCATTCTTTAATAACATCCTTTCCCAATACAACAGGAACTAGCTGATTTTGAAAGGAGACTCATTCCTTTCTTCTTCAGCCCTTCCCATTTCAGGCCTGTCTACACAACCATGGATGTGGAATGGAGTAGTAGAATCTCTGTATATATTTATCAACATTTTCTCTAGGGAATTCTTTCTATTTCCCCCATGGCCCAAAACAAATTCAAGTTAATTCCTTTGAAAAAAGAATTGCAATGCACTTAGCATCTGGCTAGAGAGACATTTCTATGAAGCGATAGCTATACACAGAGAACCAGAAAGAAACAGACTTATGGGTTTTGTGTATAGAAAACTAGGCACAGAACAGGAATGGGCTTTCTTCTATTTTGCACCTTTGCATGTGAAGTTATTATAAAATTATTATACAGATACACAATGCTCTTTACATATGTATAAATACACATTTTACAGCCTATATGAATTTCCCAAGATAGGTATCTCTATTTGTACAAATTCACACGATATACCATACTCGTTTTCTATATGTATGTTCATAGTATATGCGTACATTATACAGTTCTGTATATGAACGTTAAACAGGCATGCACAATACATACTAAATATGCACATTCTTGCTGTTTACATATGTGCATGTTATATATGACACATATACATGAATATACCCGCCCAACTCACAATACCTTTAAACCTTTGCAATTCGAAAAAATTTGTTTTTCCTACCCTACCTAGATTTAGGATTTTAAGGGGATACATTGGAGATCTAATCTTTTTTTGCCCACTCCCCAATAGCAGGATCTCAGAATGGAGACTCAAGAGATGGAAAGTGTCCAGTTGATAGGAAAAATAACCTCGGAGCTCCTAGATTCTTTCCAATTCCACAATGTTCTTCAGGAAATGTGGTGCCAGCAAATACCCGAAAATGTGAAATTCTATTAGTTTGAAAGGAAGGATTTAGAAAAGAGCTTTTCTCTTTTTTCTCTGAAAAAAAATTTTCTACCATTCTATAGGAAAATCTTCATCAGAAACTCACTCCAGGTATTTTCTGAGACCTCCTCCCCACCATATTCAAAACTAAACTGATTAAGCTTAGTCCCTATGAGCAATAATATTTCTCCCTTCCACCTAACACATATACCCCAGCAATCCAAAGAGCATATTTGAGGAGATGGAAAACAGAGAGGAAATATTCTGGAAGATGCCTATTTTGAAAAAGAATTCAGTTATACACAACTATCCCCCGTTTTGGGGTGGTGGAAGAAAGAGGGAATGATCAAAAAGGTGTGATTATTGAAGTTGTTAGGCTGAGGGGAAAAGGCTAATGCATATGGGGGAGGGGCGCCTAAAGGTGGGTACTCTCCCTCTAGAGATCTCTTAAAGCAGGTTCCCCAAAATGAGACATTTCTGGAATTCCACGATTTTCAGGGGGGTGGGGAGGGTCGAGGACAGTATTCCAAGGAAATGTCATAAATACTTTACCTTCCTGCCCCATAGGAGGCCCGGCCAACCTAATCAGCTCTCAGACTCTTTGCCTTATCTTTTAAGGGGGGGGGGGGGGGAATGTCGAGAATATCTCTGTCGACATTTTATGGTCCAGAGAAATCACCGCTATAAACGCATTCTTCTCCGGCTTTGTGTCTTGGAATGCGACTGGATCCCCCGAGGGTGGGTGGTGAGCGAGAAGGTTCCCGCTACCAAAGTGGTGATGATGATGGTGGTGGTGGTGTGTGGGGAGGGTGTGTGTGTGGGGGGGTGTCGAGCACTATGGATCAGTACCAGGTTCTAATGAACTGCGGTCTTTGTGATTTCTCTTCTTGAAAATGCAGAGAACATTTAGTTTGATCCTATGGATATCTCAGGCTAGCAATAAAGGAAATGTTTGGACGTCACTCCTCTCCATGCGTTTCTTTCCCGTCCTCCATCCCCCTCAATCCCCCACCCCCGCCTTTGGTACCACGAATTTATGTCTATTTGTCCGGGTCATCCTGGGTTTGTGTTTTAATTATGCAGTCTATTTTATTTCTTATCTCCTGGTGGAAACAGATTATTTTCCCTCTGAGAAAAGAACTGCGAAGGCTCCCTGACAAGGCGAGGGCCTTCGCTCTCCAGCTTGCATTAGATATTAATTTACAAATCATAGGTGAGAGAATTTATACATATTTGTTTAGATTTGTGTGGTGGTGGTAAGATTGATTCTGCCCCCCCTTTTTTCCCCCCAATCCCCCACAACAGTCCTAAAGCGTAGCTGGAGTAGCAGCGGACAAACCCGGCGAAGTGGATTCTAACATTGAGCAACAGCGCCACCTAGTGTTCGATTGCATAAATGCATGCAGTAGTGGGGAGGGGGGTGAAAAAAAGAAACTGCGGGCTCTTCGGAATACGTTCAGGTTAGAAATAACGAAGAAAGGTTAGGGATAAGAAGTCTCAATAATAGTGTGAGAGAATTGGGGGAATTAAGGCGGAAGTGAAGCTCTCGGATGTCTCAAATACGATATCTTAGCACTTAAAAGAAATATCTCCAATAAAATTCTAATATTTGTTATTTGTTACTTCTTCCCCTCTAAACCTCTCTCTCTGAGCTCAGTGCAATATAAATCTAGGTTTTGTTTTTTTTTTTAAAAGCGATTTCCCATTTCAGGCAACCACATGCACACTCGGACATCCTCCCCCACGTCCCGCTTCTTACCCTCTTCTCTGTCCCTTTTCATGTCCCACTCCTCCAAAGGCTTGGCTCTAAGGTGGGACATTTAATCCTCTGTGGTGTGTGCCCCCCCTTGTTTTTAATATACCCCTTCCCCCCATTACTTCCAGCCAGTGAGGTCCTGTTCTCTGTGGCCCGTAGACAAAACACTCCTATAATCCGATTTCAAAGGAAAGAACGTCCACCTTATTTAAACCATAAAACAATTAAACCCAGACGTCTAGCCAGCTCAGCGATGCTGTTTTGTTCAGTCCTATTCAGGACCCAGCTCAGGGAGACAAACAGCGTCATAAAAGTGGCATTTTGGAGCTGCGGAAATGTACCTATCAGTCGCTTCCCGAAGTCGAACAACCTTTAGGGTTTTGTTAGCCATACAAAGGAACAGGGGAAGATGTGGGAGGGGGGGAAGGTTAGAGAAGGAGGGAGTTTGCTATCCCCCACTCGCCCTTCCTTCCCTTCACCTCCCACAGATGATTTTAAAAACCCATAAATTACAGTAAATCAAATCACAGAATTGGGCTTAGAAACCCCAGAAAGGGCTAGAGGAAGCGTTATAACAGAACACAGCACAACTGAGTTCGAATCGGGTCTTGCAGGAGCCACTTACTATCTCCTATTACCCTTGTCTCTCTTTCTTCCTCTCTCGCAAGGGAGCAGGGAAACCCGCTCTAGGCTGAAACCTGGTGGAAGATGCAAAAAGAGAGGCGGGTGCAGAAATGCAGTTCAGGAATTGGGGTGGGCCCTGGGGAGTGAGGGAAATGCGACAAGATTAGTGGCTACTTTGTAGGAAGGATTGTAAGGAAACCCACATTTCTTCGGGATCTAGGGGAGTGGGGTGGGGGAAAGAGAAAGGAAAGATGGAGATCAAGGACTAGTCTTTTTTCAAAAGAAGTTTTGTGGGGATAAAGATGGAAATTGAAACCCAGCAGAGGAACAAGAGCAGGGAAATTGGACAAGGTGGTGATGTTGGAGTTGGGGTGTAGAAAGGGGAGAGAACAGGAAAGAAAAGCACCCTTTACGGGGTCAAGAAAAAAAAAGGCTTCAGAAATTTGGGAAGCTAAGGTTTGAGGGTGGAGGGGAGAAACTCCATCCTGAAGGATAAATGTGTGGGGTCAGATTTTCCTCCACAAACTTTGTGCATTAAAACCTTTATGACTTTTAACATTCTTCATCTGTCCTGGACTAGAGTTGTGTTTATTGGAGGTGGGGTGGGATATGGAGAAGCTACTAGTGCCCAAAGTCATCTCTATCTCTCTTTAAAGTGATTAGTTTGGGGAGGAGGGAAATGAGCAGCGGGCCCCAGATTATATTAATTTTTATGGCCTAGGGACACATCAAGACAATTCCACCACTACCACCACCCTCACCAGAATGGGACAGCTTGAGATATTAAAGGGCCATATTTCACGCAAGCTGAGTTTAATAGTTTCCAGATTAGGGGATTTCCAAGAAAAGGGGAGCTGATCTGGGGACCAAGGCTTGTCCCTGCCTGCTCAGAACGGCTTCTTATTAGCTGGATGAAAACTCTTTTCCTTTAGGGAAAGGAGCCCCAAACAGTAAGGTGTCCCCAGAACATATCCTCTGGAAGTTACAAATTCAATTTTGGGGGGTCTCTGCAGTCAGATGTTCTGGGATCACCTGACCCAGTTAAAACTCCTCAGACCTCGTTGACCCTGGACACTTCCAGAAGCACTCTCCCACCACTACCCATCCCAGAGGAATTCATACTAAGCATCTTCCCACCACTTCCGAAGCCCGACCCCTTCAAAGAACAATAGTGCAAAGTGAAATTCACAGAGACAAAAAGGACATTATAAAGTCAGAATGGTACATATGGAAGAAAATCGAAATAAAATTTACTTCTACTTGCACCTCACCCTGTCCCTCATCCTCTTTCTCTCTTTCTCTCCTTCCCTACTTCGACCTGCCTTTCCCTTTCTCCTTGCAACCCCCCATTTCCCTCAAATCCTTTCTCACCACCCCCATATCCAAAGACTGAACCTGAAACTACCCCCATCTCTTCTCCTTTCCTCCTCCTTTCCTGCTTTTCGTTCAACAATTCCTCGAAGCGCCGGCGCTCTCCTAGGCAAGCATCCAGGTTGGGATTTCTCCCAGCACCCAACTTTCATCTTCACCTATCACCCCCCTCTGATCTCGTGTAGTCATAAATTATTACAATTCATTACGCCAAGGGCAAACATTCTACGGCATGTCTCCCCACCCCCACCCCCCGCCCACCCCCGTGCCCCAGCCAAATCGGGCTAGAAGTAGTAGAGGAGACTGGCCTCCTTGGTCTCCCTGCTTGCACTCTCTTTCCCCCATTCCAGCAAAACTGGTCATTTGCTCTTCCCAGTCAGACTGTCTCTCTCCCCTCTCTATTTTCATCATCTCTTCTCTCTACCCCCTCCCCCACAAAAAAAAAAAATTGTAGAAGGTTTGCCTTCGAATTCCAAAGCGAGGGTCAGAGGAAAAAGAAATAAAGAGGTCTGGATGCGTTTGGATGTCTTGTTTTTTAAGTGGCTTCGATATATTAACACAGAGCTGTTCTACCATAACAAACAGAACGACAATACAGGACTTTTGTGTGACTAGAAGGGAACCCACGAATATGTACAAGCCCCCCAAAGCCGCCCAGGCGGCCAGCGAGCCAGCTCCGGGCCTTGACTTCGGCTCCGGCTCGGGCTCGGGCTCTAGCCCTGGCTCTATGGAAGGGGGAAGGAAGGGAAAGAGGGAGGAAGGAAAGGAGAAAGGGAAAGAGGAAGGGAACCCTGCTTAGTTTCAGCTGCAGCTCAAGCCCAGGCCGCTGGTGCTGCGGGACCACTGGTTTCGTGGCCTCTCTTTTTCTTTCTTTTTTTCTTTTGTGTCTTTTCTTTCTTTCCTTTTTTTTTTTTTTTTTTTTTTTTTGGTTGTCGTACAAAACTTGCACGCAGGGCGCCCCAGACCCGGGGAGGAGAGACACGAACCAAATAAGATACTAAAATAATAATAACAATAATAATATTAATAATAATAATAATAATAGAGATATAGAGATTCAAGTACTGGCTTCTCTGAAGAAAGGAGGAAGAAAAATCACATGTTTTGTGTGTGTGTGTATGTGTGTGTGTGTGTGCATATGTGTTATGTGTGTGAGCTATGCCGTTGAGCTGGAGGAGAGAACGCGGCTCCCCTCCTCCCCGCCACCTCGTCGCTGAGGCGAACTAACTCTAAACACCAAATTTTCAACACTGAAATTCCCCCAAATCACAACATTTTTCTTTCTTTCTGTTTTTTTGTTTTGTTTTGTGTGTGTGTGTTTTTTTAAAGATGGTTCGCTTTTTTCTTTCTTTCTTTTTTTCTTTCTTTCTTTTTTTTTTTTGCTCGCTCTCTCACTCGCTCTCTCCCTTCCTCGATTGCTTGCTCTCTCGATCTCATTCCCGCCCCGGTTGGGGTATTTTTGTGTGTGGTTTTTGTTGTTGTTGTTGTTTTGTTGGTGGCGGTGCCGCCGTCTTCGGCTGCCGCTGGGTCGCTGGCTCTTAGGATTGCTCCTTGTCGGTTTTCTCCTTGTTCATCTTTTTCATCTTCATCCTCCGGTTTTGAAACCAGATTTTGACCTGGCGCTCGGTGAGGTTGAGGACCCGGGCCACCTCGTACCGACGGTCCCTGGTTAAATACATATTGAACAGAAATTCCTTCTCCAGTTCCAGTGTCTGGTATTTGGTGTAGGGACATCGCTTCTTCCTTGTAGATCGAGCGTGGATCCAATTTGCTACTGGGTTACCTAGGGGAGCCAGGCACAGAGCAGGGTCAGGGTCTTTTTCCAACTCACCTCCCTCCACCCTCACCCCACCTCCATGTCCTGAGCCCCAATCCTAGTCCCAAACCAAAGGTCTGCAGGCCCTTTAACACATAATACATACACATATACGTATATATGTATCTGGATATATATATGTGTATATATATATATATATGTTTGTGTGTGTACATATGCATATACACAAACATATATATGTATATATGATAAATAATATATTTTATATTTATATATAATATTATATGTGTATATATATGAACCTGAATTTAAAGATGTTTTTGTTACTATTGGGGGGCTGCTTTAGTTATATTTTTCCTTCTAAGATCTGACATCTAAAGCTATAGAAAATCCCAAGCTATCAAAGCCCATAGTCATCCCCCCCCCTCAGCTCTAGAAGGAGTAATTCGAGAATATCCTCATAAAAAGTCCAAATTCCCAACCATTTCATAGGCCCATAAACGCTTCTCTCTTGTTTTTTATTTTTATAGCGAGGTCTCTCTCCTCCCCATATCCCCCTCCCCCTTCCATCCTCCCAGCCCTCCACCAAGTCCTGCAATTTCAGCAGCTCTGTTTTCCTGACCCTGAGTAGTCCTTAGCCTAGTAGGGCTACCAGTACCAGCCCCAGCCTCAATTTCAGTCCCAACCCTAGCCAACTCCCAGCTTTTCTCCTCTCTCCTAATTCCCTGCTCTGGCTCCGATTAGAACCCTGCTGAGGCGAATTCTCAGGATGATGCTAGGGAGACAGAACTCAGGAACATTCTTAGAGAGTACCATAGCCCTTCCCCACCCTGGCTGAGAAGGGAAAAGAAGCAACCCAATTTTACTATCTTCCCCAATTTTGGTTTTATCATCTTCCCCACTTACTTTTTTCCAACCCCAGAAAGGCTTGCCTACAGTTTCAGGTTTATTGAGATGGCTGGGGGAGGTACAAGGGGAAATGTTTCAGAGAGCTATAATTAGGCCCTAGGTTGGAGCCATCACTAAACCTCTGTGAGTCTGTAGGAAGAGAGTCTTGCTGCCTCCTTCCCATATCTCCCCACATGCTGATCCTACCCCAGGGACAATTTGGATAACCTTACTACTGCTTCCTCAGGCACTGAACTCATTCATTCTCCCTACTTTGGCCCTGTTTGTCCTGCAGGCTTCTCTCCAACCTCAAATCCAGTTTGTCTTTCCTTCCGTCTCATTCTATACTTTCAATAGCCCAACTATTCTTGAAGAGGGGTAGTCAATCCATTGATAACACAAGGGGATGCTTTTCCATAGCGCACCCCCTAGTTTCTGTCCCATCCAGCTTTCCTTCAGCCCACACTTCTTCAAGGCTAAGGTGGCATACACCCTTGCTCCATCTATCTCCTATTTCACAACTCTTGCTACCCTGACACCTCCAACTTCCTATTCTTCCCCACCCCCCATCCCATTTCAGATCCCTTATCTCTGCTTCGCTTGATGGTGATGGTGGTAGTAAGGAAGTGAATAAAATTTTCTGTTTTATGAACCTCATGTGGAGAAGGGAGCCTAGGGGTAACTGGGGTAGGAGGGGGCTTTAATTTTTTTTTCCCTTGTGGGTTTTCCTCTCATCTCACTCCATCCTCCTCACCTCTTCCCCCTCCCTACTTCAAACTAAAAAATGAACCTTGCCCTCGATCCAATCTTTGGCCCTGCCTCTGTTTCTTAGAAAGTGAAGATAGAGCCAAAAAGCTTAGGGTGGGAAGGAAGTGGTGGTCAGGAAAAGACTTTCATGAAAGCCAAAGCAAGTGAGGAGTTGCCCCTTTTCCCCTCTCCTACACTCACCCTGGTCTGTCTCCCCACATTTCCCCAGACATTCCGGTTCTTGAAAGCCCCCCAAGGTAATTCATTTTTATTGAGTCTTCTTCTCTTCCCCCCCCCCCACTCCCAGAGGTTGTAATCTGGCTCTTTTACACACCCCCTCCCCTCCTGTGCGGGTTGTAAAGGAAAATTCCTCCCAACTTACTCGGGTCCAGTTCTGTCTTCTCCTCTTTGTGCTTGCTGCTGGCCAGCGCGTCCGACTCCGGGGAGGGGAGAGCCTGCGGAGTCCGGTCCCGAAGCTCCCCGGGAGAGCCATACATGTAGTCTGGGTAACTCCGCCCGTCCCCCGGGCCACAGTCCGCCCGGCGGCCCGGATAGGCATCGGGTTTGAGGGCGTAGTGGCGGCCCCCAGCTGGAAAACTGGGGAAGGAGACGGCCCCGGACAGAGGCTCCAGCCAAGTCCGCATATACCGCGTGTCCGCTCCAAGGTGGGGCTGGTGGGTGTAGGGGTGGTAGACGACAGAAGACTGGGAATGGACCGGAGCCCAGGACGTGGTGAACACTGCCGGCTTAGGGGCAAAGCTACAGGACGGAAAATCGCTACAGTCCGGGACTAAGCCGGTGGGTCTGGCCGCTGCGGGGTGAGCCCCAGTGGCAGGGAACCTGGACGCTAGGAGATCTTCATTCTCATGGCTGATCAGGGAGTCCACGTAATAGTTACTGATGGGTCCCGTCGCCGACATCGTTAGAGGGTTTTACATACATAAGATTATTGTATGAACTGTATATGTACTTTTTATCTGCTCACAGAACAATCAAGGCAGGTAATTATTTTTCCAGCCTTTTCCCCGCATCCTATTGGCTCTTCGGCCCCCACGTGATCGTATTTACCCAAAAATACGGCGCGGATCAATGCGCAGGGGCTTTTTTCCCCAGCTTTTCCCCCCTCTCGTACCCACCCTCCCCCCCGCCCTCAGCTGATCCCCCGGACCTGCGTTTTACTGAGGGGGAGAACCTCTGTAAATAATGGGATCCCCCCATTCTCTTTTTCAGGAAAGCGTATCTCGTCAGAGATACCCCACCACTTCTTCAAGGCTACCCCCTAAGACGTCCTATCCCCCCATAATTTTTAACCAGGTGAAAAAATTTCACGACGTCTCCCGAGTCAGTTCATCCCAGTCCCTTCCTCGCTTCAGGCCAGGAATAGGGGTGCCCTGAAGGGGGAGGAGATGGGAGAGGTAAGACTGAGGAACTATTTCTTGACGTAATCTATCTCTGTCGGCTCCAATGCTCCCGCAGTCTGAGTGCGAGCAGAGATCAGGCGATTGTCAGTTCTTAACGTGGGGTTTTAAACATGTTTTATTTTTTTTTAATAGCATATACATCTGTGTCTATTTCAATATTATCATCATTCTAAGGAGGAATGAGGAGACCCAGTGAGATGGGACAAGAAGTAGGGGGTTTTTTCTTAGCCCGAGCTGCACACCCCAAAATTGTGGCAGAAAGGAGAGAGAAGGGGGTACAGCAATGGAAGAAGATAGAAACTATGCATCCAGCTATATCAATCTTGATTGTGTAGCCTCGGAAATCCTTTGCCTCTGCCATAGACAAATAGGAGTATTTTTTAATTTATTGTCTGTATCTATCTTTCTTTCCCAGCTTCAAGAAGTGGAGGAGAAGCCTACATAACTTGAGTGCATTCGCCTAATCCAGCATTTCTGCTCTGTTTTCTTTCTCCCCAATCTTCCTCTTTCCCCCCTCCCCAAGAAAAGTCACTCTGTCTGTCTGCACACAAGAAGACAGAGAGATACACGGAGAGAGCCCTTGGTCGTCGGCAAGTAGCTTGTTTTTACGTCCGTCAATAAAAATTTTATGAGGATCATTTGATTGTTCATAAATGTGTCTTTCATTAAATAAAAGTGTAGGCTGTTTTTGGAACGAGAGAAAGGCAATGCTGTGTTGGGAGAAGGCAATTTCTTCAAGGGGTATAAACAGAAGTCCAGGAGAGGGGGTAATATGGTTGCGTGGGAAAGGTAGGCAACTTTATTTACATCCAATGGAGAAGTTGATTTTCCCCAATCCCTGTTCTTTTGTGATTTGAACTAGATGCTCATATCCACAGCCTCGTGACCCTTTTGCATGCTACTTCAATGTGTCTGTTGGTGTCTGTCTTTCTGTCAGACTGTCGAGAAAAATAGGTAAGGGGACATCTAGACAAGCATAGAAAATTCGATGTGTGGGGAACCAGGGATGGAAGAAGGGGGAAGGGAGAGAAATCTAGATTGGAGCAATGCCCTCAAGAGCAAATCGAGTCTGGCACAGAGAAAATTATATAGAACGACTTAGGAGAGAAAGGAGGGTAACATTTCAGGGTCACGGTGGAAGAGACCCAGGATCTATTGGAGGGGGGAGGGGAGGGGAGCAAAAGAGATTGAGTTTGATGAGTCTTTGAACAGAAATAGGGAAAGTGAAATTCCCAAATAAGAGTAACATCTTAGACTGTCTCTCCTCTGTCTCCCCCAGGATAGGACCAAACAGGGGAGGGGGATGGTTTTTTTTTTTTTTTTGATGACCCTTCTGTGTTGGGAATGAGAGAGGGAAAAAGAAGGGGGAAAAGGAAGGAAGGAGAAGATGAGAGACAGAGACAGAGACAGAGACATACAGAGAGAGAGAGAGAGAGAGAGAGAGAGAGAAGAGAGAGAGAGAGAGAAGAGAGAGAGAGAGAAGGAGGAGGAGGAAAAGGAGGGGGGAAGAAAGGAAAGAGGAGTGAGAAGGGGGAAAAGAGAGTGTTGAGGGAACAAGAAAGTTAGTGGGGACAAAGAAGGAGAAAGAAGACCTTAGAAGGAATCCCAGGTCTGTAGGCCCACTCTCTGCTACTCTTCCCCTTTCCTACAACTTCCCCCCAGTTCCAAGGAGTTCTCAATTTCGGTGGAACGGGGCTTGATTTTCGACGCATGGGGGGTTAGAATGAGCTCTCACACTGGCTATGCAGCCGAATCCCTCAATCCGAGCTGCGATCTCTCGGCTCTCCTTCCCTTTCCCTTCTAATGGGGTGAATGGAAATGAAACTCGGTAGGAGAGTGACGGTGGGGGGAGTGGAAAATCAGAAAAACCTCAGTAAGAAATATAAATATCCCTTTGGCCTTGATGGAGTGTGGTGTTTAGCTGTCAATCAAAAATATCCACCGGCTAGTTCAAGGAAAAGACCAGATCCTAGTCCCTTAGGCTGCGGCTTCCTCAAAATTCCATGCTATCCAACAACTTCGCCCTGGCGATTGTCCTCAGCCTCGGTGGGGAGCAGGTCGACAACCCTTGCTCTGTCCCGAAAATGGTGACAGCAATGGGATATGAAAATGTCCTTTACAATGAGAGAACTAGGAAGCAGCCACAGAGAGGGGGGCATCTTGGGGACAGACTCGGAGACATAGGCGGGAATAGGAAGAGAGGGGAAAAAAAAGAGGGAAGGAAGAGAGAGGAGAAGAAAGAGAAGAAGAATGAGGAAGAAGGAAAAGAGGAAGGAGGGTAAGATAATGAGAGAGAAAAAGAAAGAAAAGAAGAGAAATAGGAAAGAATGGAAGCTGGAGAAGAAAAAGGGAGGAGGAAAGAAGGATGGGCTAGGATAGCGGAAGAGCTGCTCCGAGGAGAAATGCCATTGTGCAGACAGGCATGTCCAGCCCCGCAGCCGGCAGGGACCTGGCTTGTTGGCCGCCCGGCCCAGCCCGGCCCCCTCCCCGGATGCAGGGCGTATAATTCCATCCGGATGGAAGGACACAAAGGAGGGAACGGCGGATAGGGGGCTTCCTCTCTGCTCAGGCCGAGGGGTGCCCTGCTCTAGTCTGAGCAGCTACTGCAAATCAAATTGAGGAATGGGGAGCAAGTGAATCAAATTCATCCCTCCTGGAAACCTGGGGAGTCCAGCTAGGGTCCAAGCCACTTTCTATTCATGAAAAATATGGAGAAAAGGAGAAAATTCACCACCACCTTCCCCAAGTCCCATTCCTCCCCACTCCTGCATCCTAGTCAGCCTCAAGTCGAGTCTACCTCACCCCTCAGTCTCAGATTTACTGATACCCTTTCAATCAGGATTTTTCACAAGGAAAAAAGATATCCGGAAGCTTTCTTCTCTATTGGGAAGGGGGTTATGATGTAACGGGTGGAAGGAAAGAGTCTCCCCGAAATATAAAGTGTTTCTTTAAATTGTTGTCTCCTTCCTTCTTGCTACCCCCATCCCTTTTCAACTTCATACAGCTGTCTTCCGATCTCCTGACTTTGCTAATTATTCCATGACAGTCCAATTCCCTTGACTTCTCTTCTGGCCTCCGGATTTCTTCAGACGCTAAATCCCCCATGAAACTGAGAGGGGATTTTCGCCTCCTTCTTTGGGGGCTTTAACTTGAGTACTTCCTCCTCTGCTTCTAACCCAAGTGTAGAAGGCAGACTCTCACCACCACCAAAACCTCAGTTTTTAAATGGCATATTTAGTTCCTTAAACTCGCTGCTGAGATATCCCTTTGAGGACTGGAAGGAGGGTAGGGTGCAAATCCATTAAGTCCAAATTTTATCTCACAGACCCTTCCACTGTGATGCCTCTTTCTTCAAGCAACTTCCCATTGATTTTGCTGCCTGCCCCCAACCTCTGAGGTCCCGTGTTTTGGGGTGGAGTAGAAGGCCTGAGAGATGGGACAGATTCTTTTGAAACAAGCTAGGCTTCAGGGACCCAAGAAGCTCAGAGGAAGAAGGGGAGAGGATTACTTAAAAAGACTAGACCATTTTTCCTGGCTTGTGCTTAGTTATTTGAATTTCCTGCCTGATTCTGCACCCCCACCCTTCCTTTCAATTTCTCTCTGAGTGAGATCTGGAGAGGACAGACAATCCGAGGCCACGGAGAATCCCCATGTAAGGAGGGGAAAACATTCACCAGTTTGTTTTATTTTTAGTTTTCGTTCGCTGGCCTTCCCTTTTCTGCCTAGGGGTCTCTCTCCCCCAATAATTCCTCTCCTGGCATATGATGCACACCCCCAGATCGCTGGAGGTCTTGGAGAAGGAGGAGACTTGATTATTCCTTACCACTCCCCCACCCACGCCGGCCTGGGCAGCTG
Organism: Antechinus flavipes; assembly: GCF_016432865.1. Classification (NCBI taxonomy): domain Eukaryota; kingdom Metazoa; phylum Chordata; class Mammalia; order Dasyuromorphia; family Dasyuridae; genus Antechinus; species Antechinus flavipes. The sequence continues at coordinate 222,990,102 of NC_067402.1, forward strand.
CGACCTAGCGCTGGGGTACCGACAGAAAGGCAAGAGAGTTGTCGCCCGCCCCCCGAGTCCTGTTCCCCGCCCCCCCTCACTCCCCACTTCTTCCCTCATGCTTTGAATTTACTCCAGTTCAATCCACACCGTCAAGTTCGGATTAAAACTAAAATAGACTTTTCTCTATCGTCAGTCCCGTCGCCCCTCCCTGCCCGATTCCTCTCCGTAGCGGCGGGCGCCTTCAGCCCGTCTCCCTCATTCCACCCGGAGCTCCCCTCCCACCCACTACCCAGTCCTGACTCTCCCTTCCTGTCCTCGGTCCATCTGCTTTCATTCTCTTCTGCTCCAGATGTAGGCTCGTTTAATGTACTCGGGTACATTCTTTCCCCCTACCTTTCTCCCAATCCCTTTCATGCTCCCCCTCCACTTTCTCCCCTTATTCCTCATTTCTCCCTCTTTGTTTCGAGAGGAAAGGCTCGTTCTAAAGCCTGGTTTGAAAGAAGAAACTGAGTCTGGAGCAGCAGGTCTGACTAGAGAGGGAACCCAGGCGTCCTGGCTGCATGAAAAACATTGGTTTTTCAGATTCAGGTCAGTATCTACGATCTATCAATACAAGAATTCAGATCTCCAAAGAGAAAACGGAGCAAAATGCACACCAGTACTATCAAACATCCATAAACACACCACCACCACCACTACCACCACCACCACCACCACACACACACACACACACACACACACACACACACACACACACACACCAAATCAGAGCAAACTGACTGATTGCCTTCGGATTAACAGACATTTCCCAGCCGGCCCAGGAGCCTATGATTCTAAGGAACTTGTTCCAAGGTCCCCACGTAGGGCCTATTTTCCATGGAACGAAGCTAAGCGTGGGCTGGGGGTGGTGTGGGGAACCAGAAACAGAGGAAAATAACTGGGGAGCTGGCCCCAGGGCTGGAGGTATCCGGCCGCCCCAGCCTAGTCTACAACCCTTCCATCGAGTTGTGTTACCTGCCTCTTTGTGTCGTGTTTGTGTTGCAAAGGATTTTGCAGTGACTTTGGATTCTAGACTAGGGAGTCGAGGAGGCGAGAGGAGAGACAATACAACCAACCCGAAGTACAATTAAGGAGCCTGAGCTGCTGTTCTCTCCCCCTCCCTCCCGCCTACACCTACCCCACCCCCTCCCCTGGATGGAAGCCTGCCTGCCAGCCCGAAATCTCCAGGCGACACAGGAGCCCCAAGCTCAACCGAAGACCTCCGATCACCCACGAAGGAAGAAGGGGGGGAAAAAAGCCCTCAAACTTCTTATATTTAGGCTCAATCGTGCACAGTGCAAAGGAATAAAAAATTTTTTTCATCTTGCTTTTAAAAAGATTTTACCAAGCGATTTAAAACCGACAGCGATGACTGTGTCGGTGGTGAACCTTGCATCAACAGAGACATTAAGCACCCAGACATACACACACTCATCAGTGTGTGTATAAAATCAAATACAGGTTCAACATTACATGGGGCCTTAAGACGCCGCAGGCACATTTCCCTACCTTTTCTTCTTTTTCTGTGGCCTCCCATGCCAAGGACCGGGACGCCATGGTTTCCCCTTCCATGGGCCCATTTTGCCCCTTGGAAGAGCCTTCTTTACCTGCTGGTCTGTCTCCCCGCGGCGGCCGCAGCTGCCGGGTCGGCTCCTCCAGAGGCGGCTCCCCTCCCCGCCCGCCGCCGGGGAGAGGAGAAGCCCCCAGCAAGCCGCAGCCTCCCTCCCTCCCTCCCTCCCTCCCTCCCTCCCGCTCCTCTCTGGGCCCTCCCGCGGGCGACCTGCTCTGGACCCTGTCCAGGTAGCTCCAACGAGGAGAGAGAGAGAAAAAAAAAACCTAGCCCTTTAAAAAAAAGGAGAAAGAAAACCCTAACTTTTATTTATTTTCCATTCTCTGGCCATTGGTCCATGTCGGTGGAACCTCCTGGAAATTACCCAGTCACCAGAGCACAAGATTTCAGCCAGCGTTCACAAGAGAGAGAAATCTAGAGGATATGCTATGCTATATATCACATATTAAATAAGCAAAGCACACATATAAATATATATAATATATACATTAAAATGCAAAAGCACAAATATATCTTTTTACCCCCTGATTTTCCACAGTTCACTAAATCTACCACTAAATCTACCTAAAGTTCTCTTAGACAAATAGGAAGGTAGCCTTCTCTCCCCATCTCATTGAGGGGAGTCTTACCTGAGTTCAAAAGCAAAGCTCTGCTCACCTTCTCCTTCAACCACTTGTGTCCCATTAGTCCTTTGCCTTTCCTCCCCTTCAGCTACTGCTCCACTATCGGCCTCTGCCGTTCTCCCTACCCTCTGGACAATCCTTCTAAGGACCCTAACCTCTTCCCCACAAAAAAAAAAAGGCACAAAGACCCCAGACCTAGTTTTTCCTTTACTCCTATTCTCACCCTCACCTCCCCCTCCCTATTAGAGCCAGCACTGCCGTTTTCACCTGTTCAAGAGATCGTCTGTCAATCCCAAGAGATAGAGACGAGTCGAGGGTACCAGAGTCGGGGCCCATCAGAAGCCAGAAAGGAAGCGCCAATTTAGAAAGGAAAGGTCGAAGCAAAAGAGCCCACTGTGGCTGGCTGTGTGTCTCTATGACCAAGCCTCTCCCTCTCCCTCTCTCCTTGCTTCCTTCCCCCCGCAAGTCTCAAACACACACGCCGAGAGTTCAGCTCTATAAATCCTAGCTCCTCTTTCCCATATCATAATTAAAAAAAACCAGTAGGGGAGGTTTTAACTTTTATTGCGATTTCTGGAGTTGGGCTGAGGAGCATATATTAAGTTTACGCTTATGCGCTCTCGGCGGGGAGGGTCCTTTAAGAAATAAAAATCCATCTTAATATCCGCAGACGAGAGAGATAATTTTTTTCTTCCTCTTCACGCTGTTCTTTCGCAAGACTCCCTTCGAGCGAAGCGAATAAATAATAATCACCATCTTAGAGAATACCTCCCGAACCAAGGCCAGAGAGTCACCAACTCAGGAGGCGAAACTTGGCCCTCGCCTGGGCTCTGGAACTTCTCCTGGCGAATTTCTAGGGATCTTGGAGGAGACATTCCTTTAGATCACCCCCATAGCCATCCCCTCCCTAACCCCAAGAGAAGGACGGGTGAAATGGGGAGCTCCAAGGCCCGAAATCAAGCAAGTCGTTTAAGCATTTCGGTCCATCTGGGAAAATCTCATTCTCCTGCTGTCCGGGATTGGGGCCCTCCTCCAGGAAAAGCCCACAGGATCTGTTCTCTTAAAAAAACTAGAAGCTGCCCATCTCCTGTCCAGTTCTCAGCCCAACATCACAGCAAAACGAACAAGCAGTAGGATTGACAGAACTAGCAGAGTCAGCATGCAAAACTCTCAGGCCAGGAGAGCCCCTCGATTCCCCCCAGGCTGAGGCGGGCTTCTGTTCACTTTCCAAAATTCCTCCCTGCCCCCACTTCCTTCCTAAGAATCCATCCAAATGCCAGAGGTGATCCCCCAAATTCCAAAAAGGGAAGTGGGATTCCTGGGCAGGAAGAGGAGACAGACAGACAGACAGGCAAGCTCAGGCTGTGAAAGGAAAGACTTTTATTTTCCTCTCCAGCTTCCATTTGGTTTCTTAGGAGTTTCATAATAGATCCCTTTGTAATTTAGCGATAAAAATAAATGTGTAGGTGCATCACAAGAAATATATGTATGTGTTTCATTAATACATTTACACGCATATACACAAAGAAGACCTATAAGATGTAAATAGCACCCACACACACACACTCAAACACACATTCCCCCCACATACATACAGATGTGTATATATAGATCAATATATGAGTATCTGCATTATATGTGTGTATTGAGGAGAAACCTAGTTTTATATCTTTTCTCTTCCTCACTGGGAAGTTTATATAGCATGTAAAAAATTTTATATCTTTTCTCTTTCTCACTGGGAAGTTTATATAGCATGTAAAAAATTAAATTAATTAATTGAGCTTCCCTTTCTTGATTTTGTCCCTATCTCCCTGGGAAAAGGGGGTTCATCAGCCTCATTTTCTCTGCCTACTCTACTGCTTAACAGGGAGTCTATTGCTTTGAGGCCTCGGAAGTGACCTAGGGGCTCCAAGCCAAACTGGGGGAGATAGAGGCAAGTGACTTGAGGAGGAGTCTTTGCAAAGTTTTTATATCTTTCAGTGCCCTTTTCCCCACCACTTTCCATTATCTGGATGGTTAATAGATGAAGAAGCATTTATTGCCTAGACATTTCTTTTAGGAAAGTGGGTCAGATGGACTCTCAGTTTCAAAGAGACAGAAGACAGCCAATTTCCAGGAAACATTGGCCCTTACTGTCCAGTAGGATTGGAGAAGGTCGCTGTTACTTCTACTTGGACTTGATGGCTTCCTTCGAATGCAACATTCCCCAAATCAACCCACATTCTTTGATTCAGAGATCAAACAGAAAGAGGGGGGAGTAGTTTGGCTAGAATCCAGAGCTCTCATCTGTTTTTCCCCCAAGTCACCCCCAACTTTCTAAAGGATCCTTCCCTGTATAATTATATCAAAATCCTTTCTTCTCTTCAAACAGATGCTTACCTAGGAACATAGATTGGAGGGGAGGAGGGAGGGAGAGAGAGAGAGAGAGAGAGAGAGAGAGAGAGAGAGAGAGAGAGAGAGAGAGAGAGAGAGAGAGAGAGAGAGAGAGAGAGAGAGAGAAACCATGCAGGAGAAACTCTACTCCTTATTTCCCTATCTTATTCTCCCCCTTTGCCCCCCTCCCCATCTGAGCTAAACTGGGCACCAGTCTCTACAATTTCATAGAAATTCAGCAAGAGTTTCTTTGTCTTGTTAGATCATATGGGGGACTGGAGACAATAGCTGGGGGGGATTCATCTACCTAAACAACTAGGATTGGGTAAGCCTGGGGAGGGACTGGTATAAAAGAGGGGTTCCCCAAGACCTCCATCTGCCGTCCTGGGCTTCTCCCCCGTTTATGCCTCATCCTCCTCAGTTTCCACCAGCTTGAGCCCTGGTGGATTGGTGGTATGGGGGTGAGCCCCTAGGGAAGGTAGGGGGCGGGAATGGGGGTGGGGGCCCTCGACGAAAACCGACTGATGTAACTCAGGCAGTTTCTTGTTGCCGAGTTCAAAACTCAATCCCAACAACATGAAACTACCTAAGCCACAGATCAGCTGAGCGAGTAGGGCGGGAGACTCGGCTCTCCGGAGGAGAAGAAGGGAAGGGGGAAAAAAGGAAGAAATTCGCCCCCGGTCCCCCCTTTCCACCCCCCCAATAACCTCCCTATCCTTATCCTTTTGTGGAGAAGAAAGACTAGTTTGGGGGTGGGGGGGTCCGAGCATCCTGATATAAGACAAAATTCCCGATATAAGAAAATATCCCCGAGAAAATAATGGGGAGAAAATAGCTTCCTTTCTACCCCCAACGGCCCCAAGACACACACATTGCAGTGGAGAGATTGTTCTGTCTGTCTCTAGCCATCCATAAGAAGAGGTGGACAGTTGTCTTCTCTTCATCCACAGAACCCAGTACCTAGAGTTGTCTGTCTGATCTTCTGCTTGTCTGCTCTTCCATCTGTCTGTCCGCCTGTCTCCCTTCCCCCCACTCTTCCCTCTCTACCTTTGGCTTCTTTTCCCCCTCTATCTTTTTTTCCTTCAGGGCACACACACTGATTTGTCCTCATTTTGCTGTTCAATTGCAGGCGCGTGGGCTGGAGACCAAAGCGCCCAGGGCCGCTCCAACCCTCTAGCCACTCGGTTTCCAAACCACAGCGGCCACAGGAGTGAGGACAGAGGGAAAGGGAAAACGTCAGGAAACACCAAGTCGACCAAAAGATACCCAAACACTAAATCTTAAACCGTTCTGCCACACTCTCTACTCCTTCAGTCCATCCTCAACAGGCGATCAGACCCAGCAAACACCTAGACAGAGAGAATAGCGAGACAGAGGAAACCCCTCATGCCCTCGAGAAACCCGAACAATCTGTTCCCAAAGCTGTCCAGTCCTTGCCTCCTAACCCCCCATTCATTGCTCTTCCGACGAGAGGAGGAAAGGTGGAAACTCAGCTGCTCACCGTATTCCCCCTTCGCTGGTAGAAGCGGATAGAAAAGTCCTCCGATGGCGCCCTTACACAGCTCAATCGAGACACCTTAGCCTCTTCCCTTCCCACCTTGCTCCTTCACCTGGGGAGCTCGGCGAGTCCCCCCACTCAGCTTCGAAAAGGAGAGAAAGAAATCTCTTCTCTTACCTTGGTGCCTTCTGCTAGTGGTGTCGAGGTGGAGGAAGGCGAGGGTGGGTGTGGGGGGGGGGGAGACTGGCTTCCTCACCCCCCTCAGGCGGTTAAGTTTATTCCTCTCCTTAGGTGGGTGGGTGCGGGGGGGGTGCCTCTCCGGGTCCCCCCCCAGGAGCACTGGGGAACGGCTCCCAGTCCCAGCACCCCAGGCAAGCAGATCCGTCTGCCTCTCAAGATTGCAGCTTCGTCTCTGCCTCTCTTTCCCTCCTCCAGTCACCTTTAAATGCATCTTTTACTGCGGCACCACATTATATTTGCAGATCATAAAATCCACCTCTCGCGCGTACCAAGACCGTCCTGACATTACTGTTTTATGACCTTGACTTATTGTGGTCACCTGGATAATATTTAAATCAGCGTTATGGCCTCTCACTTATATTAAACCCGCCAAGAGACGTTCTAGAAAGCCTTTAAAAGATGAGCCTAACACACAAAACACAAACACACACACACACACACACACAAGCTCCCTGGGAGGAGGAAAATGGAGCTGAAAATCACTTTTAAAAAATATACCCATTTGAGGAGTAAGATTCTGGAAATTTATTAGGATTTTTTTTTCTCCATTAAGGAAGCTACATGCAAAAGATACAACATACAGAATATCTTTAAATAACACGACGATCAGAGCTGGACTTATTCAGTCTTGGGGAGTGTGGGGGGGGGACAGTAATTCTATCTATACCCCTTTGCTTTTCTTCAGAATTATTCCTCTGAAGAGACTCTCTGAGATGTCATTTCTCAGAGTAGGGATGGAGATGGGGGTGTCGGGCTGGGGACTGGGGGGAGGTGGGGGACAAAAGCTTTACAAGTACAAGACATGGAGCAGATTTCTCAGCTTGACTTAGCGCTACACTCATGGGTGGGGTAGGAATTGGAGTGGGGGGAGTCGGAAGCGCTGGGTGGCTACAGCAAACACACAACACTAGTCAAACTTTCCAAAACGTCTATTACCCTAAATATACAATGCAGAAGAAGGAGCGATACTTATCGTGCTTCTGGGGATACTAACCTATATCTATATACCTATATCTATAGACATAGATATAGATATAGATATATAATTTGGTGGGGTTTTCTCTCTTTGAGCGATCTGAATGGATTTAATCTTAACGCTACATGGATTACAAGGATGCTAAATGAGTGTATGCACACACATATATAGTCACAGGTATAGATATAGATCTTCTCTTGCTTATATTGAGGCTTCTTCGCTGCACCAACAAGAAGTCCCTCCGAAGGAGAGTCTGAGATCTTTTTTTTTTCTTTTTGCATACACAGTGCATTTATACTCGAGGAAAAAACTCAGCCCGCACAAAGGGGAAGGAGGGGGCGGGGACAGAGAGGGGGGCGGGAGAGGGCGGGGAGCCTGCGCGCTCAGGTGAAATTAAAATTGGAGGTCAGTTCGCGAATTCGATTCTCTCGGTTCATTTTCTTGAGTTTCATTCTGCGATTTTGAAACCAGATTTTGACTTGTCTGTCTGTAAGGTTAATCGTCTTGCTAATCTCCAGGCGGCGCTCTCGGGTCAAATACATATTGAACAGAAACTCTTTCTCCAGTTCCAACGTCTGGTGTTTAGTATAGGGGCACCTCTTCTTCCTTCCGCTCTTTGCTGTCAGCCAATTTCCTGTCGTGTTTTCTGCCTTTATATCCTCTGTTAAAAATAACATTATTGATATAAGTATCCCACTAAGACTCAAAACATCGCAGCTCACTATAGAGTTACATGGACTGCGGTGGGGAGTAGGAACTAAGAGGGGAGAGGAATTGCTCCCTACCCCCCTCCCCCTCCCAAAGATAAGGTGTCCGTGGCTCTGACTTTAGGATTGAACAGTATCCTTAGGGTTTTGTCCCTTTTCGTGAGAGGACCGAGGGGAAGGGGACGATTTCGAGTTTCCGGTGGGTTAATTCGTTCTCATTTTTAGGACACCAAATCAACTAGAAGAACCCAAGAGAACTAGATTTTTCTAAATGTTTTCTTCTAAGACTGATTATGGGTCACCCCTAGCTGTGTAACTTTCCCTTGGCCCTATTTCACTTGGGGAAAATTACTAAAAGAAAAAACAAAAAGAAAAGAAAGGAAAAAAAAAAAAGTCCTGTCCTGGTTTGAGCTGAGGAGGTCTGGTTTGCTAAAATCCAAGAGACAACTAACTGCAATGAGTTTTTGGCCTCCAGTGGCCTTTTCAGACTCTAACAAGGGAACTTGCCCGAGTACTTTCGGGTTGGTTACCTCCAGATCACTTTTCTCCACTAATCCTCCATTACCCTCCCTTTCTCCTGTGAGCCCCCCAGCAGCCTCATATAGCACCCTGACTTTCTTCAACAACACTTTCTTAACTCTTCTCCAGCTACACCCCCCCCAAAGGTGTGTTGGAGGAGAAAGAGGGAATGGAGACTATTGAGTCCCACATATTAACACCTCTGTGTTAAACAAGAAACATTCGTTTACAAACGTCCTTAACTGAGAGGATCTAAGGTAGAGGAAGAGGAAAATTTGGCTTAAAAACAAGCTCAAATTTATAGTCCCAGAAACTATATGTATGTATATGTACACACACATGTGTGTATGCCCATATATACAAACGGCACACACAATACACATATTAAAATGTGTGTACAGATATATGTGTATATGTATAATGTGTAAATATATATTTATGCAATAGAAATACTTAACAAACATAAATTTTTATACATATAAAGAAAAAAATTGTTGTGTCTACAACATAGATTCATTAAGTTATATTTACATGAATTATATATATGTTTACATTAAAAGTTATATATGAATGTATTATGTACTTTAATTCGATTAAATGATTATATTTATATACATTATGTTTCAAAATATGCTGTGCATATTTAGTAATTTAGATTAGATTAAAATGTATGTGTTTGTGGCTCCATAACAGGACAATATATATCTTTTATGAGCTTTATTTGATTCAGTGAAGGGAATCTGCAGTTTAGAGAACATTGTACCTTAGCCATATACATCTTAACAAAATAGATCATTATTAATCCACTATAACTGAATTTATGGAGCTTCCTCACCAATCAAATCTCCAAATCCTTCTCCTGCATGTGTGTGTAAATACAAAATATACAGATATATGGATATGTGCATATATGCATATGTATATATGTGCATGTACATACACATCCATACACATCTTATTCCTTAATATATTGCCTAACAAAAAGGAAGAGAAGGTTTGGGAGAAAACTTGGCTCTTTAGCTTGGCTATTGGCAAATTCAGAAGTAGTTTTCTGGAAAGGATGTCTATTGCTAAGGTATCGGCTTCCATAAGTTACATGTTCTGGACTCCCTCATTGCACCTAGTAGAGCTCATATCAGCTCTGCCATTGTTTGAAGGAATTGAGGAGAATGACTAGTCATAAGGGGGGGGGGGAAATGCAAACTTGAATATGCAGGGAAAAGAGCCGAAGACCAAAAATCATTTATCCCCTGTACTTTGCCACCTCGACCTGTTTCACGAGAAAGAGGGCCACCAAGCCCAACCAATATCCTGGCTATTTTAATTTCGATATTGGAGGGTGTTTGTTTTTGTTTTTGTTTGGGGGGGGAATGATTAAAACAAGAGAATGGCCTTTTCTGCCCTCTACCACAATCCAGGTGAAGAAGCTGGAATAAAGGAAATGTCTACAGATAAAAAACCAATTGATTGCAAGGAATATATCCACACAATCATGAGCTAAAAAGGAAAGGGGAGCCTTTAGAGTAGGTGGAGAAGGAGGAGGGGAGAGGGGTATTGCTTTTGATTTTGGTTTTTGTTAACCTTGACTTTGCATTGTGTAGAGTTTCGATGCATCTCCCAACAAAGTACATCTTCCAGTGTGTTCAAATGCATGTGTGTATCTGTGAACTGTATTTAACAAGCGCGTAAATATTATATCGACTCCCCAAACCTATATATTGCGTGAATAACGCAAACACGCACAAATCCTTCACACTCTCTTCCTTTGGGGATAAGGGATGGATTCTGTAGCCTTGGAGAGTTGGGCTTTGTAAAGGCCAATTCACAAGGTGATGTTAGAATGTCTTTGCATAGTGGGACGGGAAGGTTGAAAGTCTCTTACCATAACCCTCCAAAAAGCATATGTTTGAGGGAGTGTGTGTCTCTCTGTGTGTGTATCTGTGTAAAACACATACGGTTCTCCAGACATACATGTATAGCTTTCATTCATATACAAAGCAACATAACCACCATGGCTCCTTGGGCACTCAATATTTCATCAGCCTTTATACCCAAATGAGTACCCCTTATATACATCCTCAAGCTCACTAGCGGCGTGGGGAGCGGGTTTATTCCTCCCTGTTGTCCTATTCCAATGCATTTCTTTCCAACTTTTCTGAGAAATTCATTTCCCCCACTCATCTAGCCCCCCTCCCCCTTCATTCCAGCTCCATTTCCTCCGAATCATTTCTAGGGAGCCAGAGAATGATTATGATCAAAGAGATGCAGATTCCTTCAACACAAGTGAATCTTGAACCCTGCGCTCCAGCGCAAGGAAGCTTCTGGCCCTCCAACCAAAATCACAATCATACCCAGTCAAAGCCACATTCACCTCGGACAAAAAGGAAATCGCTCTCGACAAGCTACACGCCCACATAGCTCTCAAGCCCTCACTTGCAATTTATCCTAGAAGCCAAAATTCAAATAATAATAATAATAATAATAATAATAATAATAATAATAGGAATAAGAAAGAAAAAGAAAATCTCAAACTCCAAACCAAAAGATAACCAAGCTCAATTCTCAGTCCCAAATCCTAGCAGTAGCTGAACTGGAGCATCGAGGAAAGAGAGTCTGAGAGCACCTTCAGCCCATAGTAGCCTCTCTCCCCCAGAACCCTCGCAGCCCAGAAAGCCAGTATAAAAACCAGTCAGAAATATGCACCAGATATTCTAACGAAAACAACCACGGAAACAACTTTCAATCCGGAGGACGCAACCAACTAAATTCTCGTTCTCTTCCCTAAGTGCTCTGCCGGGCCACTCACTGCCTGCAGATCGCCATTTTAAGCTATTTTCAAGCCTCTGACTTTAGGGGGGTGGGGAGAATAAATAAATAAAATTAATAAGCTTCCACATCGACAGCCCCAAAGAAGCGGAAACGAAAACACTGGGTAACTAACAGTTAGCCCCCAATAGAAAGGAGCACCCCACCCCCAACCATTCTGCGGGCAGACGCCCAACCCTGCGCTTTTCAACCTAGCCCGTTCCGGTTCCGCAATGTCCTATCCGATATTAATAATAACAAGCCACATAGTCCAGTACAGTCTTATTAATATTAGTGCTGTTATTATTAATTTCGGGATGGGGGGAAGAATCCGCTTCCTGCCACAGAGTTTTTGATCCACTCCTCATCTCTCCCCCTCCCCCCCACCAAGGTTACGAAGACCAAGTTCCTACTGGTCCCAGCCGGGACCCCTTTCCCTCTAGCCCGGACTTACCTTTTGCTTCGTTATCAGAATTATCGGTACTTGTGTCGGTAGTCTTACTCAGCTCCTTCTCGCTTTCCGAAGGGCTAGTTTTGGGTCCCACCAGGCTCTTCTCCGTTTTGATTTCGTTGGGGCTCGGGGTCTGGCTGTCCGACTTGGGAGTCTCGGGGAAACTCACTTTCCCCCCAAGCTGAGGCGATTCCAGATGTTCACTCCGGGAATGGAGGCTAGCCCGGGGTTCGAAACTCGCCTCGAACTCGGTCGCTCCAGAGCAATGGGGCGGTTTCTCCAGGGTGGGGTAGCTCTGGCTGGCTCTATAATAGCTGGGGACAGGGACTTCGTGCTCCCCGAGGCAGGACTCGGGTAAGGGGTTAGGGTAAAGGGCTGTCTCAGGACCATTTTTTGCCCTTTTCTCGGCGCTATACATGCAACACACATTCTCCTCCTTGACACTAGTTGGGTAGGAGCAGGACGACAGCTGTCTGCCAACAGGTTGTTCTATACGGTACGCGGTTTTGGGATCGCACCACGAGTCCAGCTGCGAAAGGTAAGACGGGTAGGTGTTGAGAGAGAGGCTGGGGCTGCCGCCCTCGTCTCTCTTGGAGAGAGAGGGCACAATCCCACAGTTCCTCATCACCCCACAGTTGAAGTCACTCCCGGATTGCATGTACATCCCTGGGTTGGACGTATAGGTCTCCGCTCTGCAAGACGCAGCCAGGGGCTCCAAATACGAGTTAGGAGTTACATGGCGAGGGCATGTCATTTTCAGAGAGAGGGGTTTTTAAGGAGCAATACTACAGCCGAGGAGCTGACATCTTTTTTTTTTTTTCCCCATCCGGGGGTGGGGGGTGGAGGGGGAGTGCAGGGAGCGACCAGAGAGGGAGGGGGGAGGGCCTCGGAGAAAATATCAGCTCCATAATTATCCAAGCACCCGGTCCTCACCATGTGACCGCTAGACCAATGGGATTTGAAAATGGCCTTGACGATTCAGACGGCCGTGACGTCAGCGGGGTCAAGTTGTAGGCAGAGAGAGAGCGCATCGTGGAGTAACAGCGCCACCTAGCAGTCACCGCTGGGTAAGAACGTCAGAGACCTTCACGTTGAACAAAGGAAGAGACCTGAGTACTGGTGGACCAAAGGGCGGGGGCGGGCGGGGAGGAGCGGGGAGGGAGGGGAGAAGGTGAAGGATATAGGGTTGAAGGGGATGTAGGGTAGAGGGGAGAGTGGATTTATTTACCAATAGTTAAAGTGTATTTGCTGGGAATAGGGGGAGGGAAGGGAGTGAGGGAGAAAGAGAAAGACAACTGGAAATAAAAACAAAGTCAAATTCAAATTAAAAGGTCAAGATATGCTTCAGGTACTTATTTCTTTCCCCCTTTTCCTTTTCTCTTCTTCCCCAACCTCATTCTTTTTCTCAGCGTATGTGTGTATGAGGGACGGTGTCTGAGAAGCTTTGAGTCATGGGGGGACCCAAAAAGGACCTCAAAATAAATTAAACTTTTCTCCTTTCCTCCTCTTCTCTTCTAGATCTCTCCGGGTGGTAATTTGAGATTGGGACAGACTAAGAGTAATGTTTATCAGAGAACAGATGAGGTCAGGTTCCAGCTGGGATTCCCATCCATTTTGGGGGGAAAGGAGAGTTACCGTAACTTGGTGGCTCCACCCGAAAGACTTTCTGATAGGAGATCAGGCACTCCCAGAACAAGAAAGTATTTTCTTCCTTTCCTTTCCCCACCAATACTGTTTGAATCTCATTATTATTGCCTCTCATTCTTCCCCCCACCCCCTTTTCACTTCTCTATCCTAGCCGGATGAGTTTGTAAATGTCATTCTCTAGGAGGCTCGCCTTATATCCGGGTTCGTCTCCACTTGCAAGGTGGGGAGGAAAATTCTCTATATGATTCGTGAACTTGCTCTCCCTACCCTTTCCCAAAGTATGGAGATATATACCTGGAAAAAAGAAAGAATGGGGAAAAAAAAAAAAAAACCACGAAAATAGTACTGCTCCTCAGGAGCCAACGGCCGAGACAGAAACCCAAGGAGACAAGTCTAAGAAACAGAACCTAGTTCAGGACAGTCTAATGTAGGAATTGAAACGAAGGCCTAAGGATATTTTTTAGGGGGTTGGATGTAGGGCAGTGTGGATCATGAATACAAAGGAGAGAAACAGGAGCCATACAAGTTGGAAGTAATTATTTTTCCATTTTCCGCTTGCTTTTCTCCCAAAGCGAACTACATACAATTCTCCCCCTGTTTCTCCTCCCCCCCACCTTTAGAAACGGGACCGAAGAATAACTGGTCATTCCGGTAGCCCCACATTTTTTCCCTGGCTATCTGATCCTTTTCCTGGGTTCCTGCTTCCCCAACGGTTCACTCTTGGCCCGAACCCGCTGGGCTGGGGCAAAAGAAAGCAGTAGGGCTGAACGCCATCCGCTGGTGTTTGAAGGAGCAAGCCGGGCCAGAAAGGCAGCCCGGCCCTGCCTAACAAGAGTAGTGCCCAGATCCTGGGGTCAACTAAGGAAACGTGAAGGGTGGCGGGGTTTGAGAAAATAAATTTAATTTTCCGTCCTCCAGGTCAGAAAGAAACAAGATTCGGAATGCTTTGCGGCAAAAGGCTCCGACCCAGCGGAAAACGAGGAGGGGTGACTGGTCTCCCTCCTTCCCGGCCCCCAATTCCCAGAGGTGGAATTGGTTTGGAAATGGTTTGGGCCAAGACTTTTCTACAGGCGTCTCTGGACTTGCTTGGCCGAGAAAATAGCTCTGTGGCCAGCCGAGCCATGTCGCGCCTTTTTCTTGGACAAGGTTAAAGGCTTTAGGCAGCAGAAGAGCCTTAGCCGGCTTCAAGCAAAGAACCATTTGTCCCCCCACCTCAAGCCTTCCCCATCCCCTCCCCCCTTCGAAAGCGACCCGACGCTTTACGGCCAGTCTGTTTGTATTATCTGCATAGTCCTTTCCCACCAGTTTGATCGAAACCGTTCGCTTTTACGAGGACCCAACGAAAATTCCCCCGTCATATTTATCAGCGGAGGATAAAAATTTAGTATGGGAACTGATATTTCCTCATTTATAGGGCGATGAAATTAAAGACCAAAGCAATTGAGAATTATATGGCTTTGGGGGGCTCTTCCTCCCCCTCTTTGGCTGAACTTTTATTTTCCTTCCTTCCGGGCCCTCTCCCCTGTCTTTATCATCCACGGCCCCCAAATTCGCCTAGGAATTTGTGTCTCACCCCCTCCATCCCAGCTCCCCAGTCCCATTATCCTTTCGGGCTTGTCTGGGGCTTGGCGGTTCCCTGGGCCTCCGAACTGAAGGGAAACCGAGCCCTTTCTGCCACTACATCCGTGAGACCCCTGGACTACGTGGTTGTGCTGAGTCAGCAGCCACTTGGACCCAAAGCTCTCTTGGAAAAGTGTCTGGGTGGGGGGAGCAGAAGGGCTGGAGAGAAAATCCAGATTCCCCCTCAAAGCCAAACAAAAACTCCATCCAGACCCAACCTGGATTTAAAAAAAAAAAAGCAAAGGGAGTAAAGTTCCCGCTTTACAATTTTCTTCCTTCTATCCTGCCTTCCCCATAAAAATATCCATCCCTACTTCTACCCTTACCTCAGAGTTTGGGGAAGGGGGGAGGGGGAGGGAGCGTTGTTCATTAAAAAGTTCTTTAGAGTCATTAAGAATACCCCTTAGAAGAAGGTGGAGACTTTGCCTTTGCCTCCCACCTCCTCACCAGAACAAATAGTGTTTAAAGTTGAAATAATTAGAAGTATGATAAACACGGTCCATTAATGAAAAAAGAAATCAAATTCATCAGCTTAAGTGGGACCCCCGGTGGGACAAATGTTCTCCTCTAATTACGCAGGATAAAAGCGAACGCGGCTCTATTAAAGCAGGAGACAGCGAGCAAGGAGGACTTTAATAACTTATTGGGGGGGAGTCACAGACTTCAGGGAGAGGACATGGGTGAGGAACACGGACCTCAGAGTGCCCCGGGAATAGGAAAAGAATTAAATAACTGGGTGGGGGGAAAGGGGAAGTGCGCCTGGAGGCATTATCTTTTTAGAGTTTGAAATTTGGAGAAAATTCAAGATTTTCCCTGGGCCTCCGCCCTCTCTTTCCTGACTCTCCCTTTCTCTAGGCCATGAGCAAAGACAGATTCCATCCTATTGTCCCGGCCCTGGCGTTCAAAGACACCCAGAAAGCGGCGGTCGCGTCCCCCCTGCCTAAGGGCTCTCGACTTAGGTCCTAGGCCCTTGTCTTGAGGGAATGGAAGTTCTCGATCACACACTCCAAGTCGTTCTACTCCCTTCCCCGGGGTTTCTGTCCGCTTGCTCAGTCAGTCGAACCGGGACAAATCCCTTTCCGGAATTTCAAAAGTTTACTTTGAATAAATATTCAAAGGGAGGGGGAAAGAGAAGGAATTTTACTATGGTATATATCCCATCAATGCCCTCTACATTTTTCTTTTCAGAAATTGTTCTCCTTTTTTTTTTCTTTTAGTTGCTACTTTACGTTCGTTCCCTGTAAGACCTGTAAAGCCAGGGATTCCCCTTGATTTGGTGCGGGTAAAAATTGGGGGTGTGTGGGGGAAAATCTTTCAGCTATCTAAGAGATCCATGTGCCTCATCTGGGCATAGGCCCGGCTGCTTCTTTGCACATATAACAATAATCCTTTCCAGTTTCCTGATTTATTTCGTTGTTTCCCCTTCCCCCATAATTATAGGGCCAAAAAGGAGACCTTTTTCTTGAGGTAGCTCTGGATCATTCGTCTAAACCTTTCTCAGAGTTGCTTGTTAAGGGATCCTGCTCTCCAGCAAGGAAATTCCTTATCAACGCTATATTCACTAAAACCGGACTCCACTAATTGGGAGGACTCTGCTCTATGGTGGGGAATATAGCTTTTCTGTGTAGACTAGGTCTGACCATGTGGATAGAAAGAACTAGGGTCCGGGGACTGGGCCAGAGCAGTTTAAAATTCCTTAATTTTAAAGCAGGGAATGAGATGAAAAGACTGAAAAATATATAGGGTCAGGAGACCTCAAAAAGAGACTGAAGGATATTTCCATTTACTCCTCGGGGGGTAAAGGGGGGAGAGACTTTCCACAAGGACAGGAATTCCTTTTTTTTTTTTAATTTCAGAGAAAGTTTTAAAATATAAGGTTATTCCGCTCCCAAACTTGCTCTTGCAAGCACGTGAATTTATGCCTGTGAATGTGTTGGAATCGCTTCCAACGAAAGGAAGATCGTAGGGCACAGGCGGTATCCAGGGATCTAAATTACAGTATTTTTGAGTTCCCCAAATTTGCAATCATATAAAAATCCAACTTTCTCTTCCCATCCCCTCATTCTGGGGGGAAAAAAAAGATTTTGTTCTCTTCGCTCAGTCCTGGGTATAGCTGCCGGCCATGAGGATCTTTAGTGAAATCTAAGAAAAACTGACTAACCGGAGAAAGACTGAAAAGTAAAATAGATATTTTTGGAGGCCTTAAACATGAGTGTATACACTAATACAGCTTTTGAAATCTATTTGGTTATAAAGAAATCCAATCACTTATGTATTTAGCTGCCGTGTTTCAATATATGTAAAATAAACAGCAAACTTCACTACATATTTGAATGTGTATTTATATATATACACATTTATGTATTATATTTCATACACACATAGGTATTTGGCTATTTACAATGCACATGTTTGTATCTGATAACACAGATGAAAACACAAATACACACAGAGCAAAGAAACCTTTAGGAGAGAGTAGCGATCAAAAGATCACTACACACCGGTCTGATATTCTTCTAATGTATACAGATAAACACCCTCCGTTTCTTACTAGGTTCACAGGAACAGCAGCTCCTTCTCAGTATGAAAAGCTAATGCTGCCAATTACTTTCTTACTTCTTACTTGAATTCTTCCCCCCACCCCCCAACAAAAAGCTTCGAAGAAAAACAGCAGAAAGCAAGCAATTGGGGAGGAGGGGGTGAGGACCACAAGTCACCCCAGCCCTTTGGTTTTTATGGTTTATTTCCCTAAAGCCCCTGTCTCTCAATTCCTGAATTTGTTTCTCCAACCATCCCTGGCTTCTGGGAGGCCTGAGTTAAGGTTGAGTGGGGCAGGAGGGCTAGGATTTTGGAAACAGAAAAGTCAGAAAGTCGGTTTTCTTTCATCTTAATTCCTCTTCTAGAAATGAATCCCAAAGTTTCTTAATCCACTGCTTCTCCAGCCCAGAGCAAGAGTAATTTAGAAAATTAACTTTTTACTCTTTCCTTTCAATTATCTTTTTCTTGTCTCTTTCTTTCATTCTTTCCCTTTCTCATTTGTTTCTTTATTTCTCTTTCCTTATTTCCTTTTGCATTTTTCTTCCTTTTTAATCATCCTCTATAATTTTCCTTGACAAAGTCAATGTTGCAGCAGCTCTTACCTCTCCTTTCTGTCTGCTTCTCTCTAAGGGGAAAAAACTGTAGTATTTTTATGGAAGCTCTGGGGCTCCCCACCAAACACCCCAAGCCCAGTAGATTTGCTGTTGACCTTCTCAGGTTGCTCCCAGAGGGTGGCACCAGGGAAGACTGAGAGCTCTCCTTCGAAAAAAGGTAAAGGGCAGGGGTGCCATCATCCAGGCCCCAGAAAAGGCCATTTGACATAAAGAATGTAGAAAACAAGAAAGTTTCTTCATCTTTAGAAGGGCTTTATAGATCCCCCACTCTATGTTTAAATAATCTCCAAAAAAGTTGATAACTGATTCTAATACTCTCTACCAGCTCTAAATGGCTCCCCCCCCCCCCCCGCCCCCAGGTCACACCATATTTAGCATTCTCAACCTGGTGGTCACCCTAGGACAGATATGAATTTAGGGACACTTTGCCCAAAGTCAGTAGAACTGGGAGATGGAAAAGAAAGATTTAGCTGGTTGGGCAATAGAAGTAGGTGGCTATCTTACTATCATTTCTCCCCTTTCCCTCTCGTTCTGGCATCCTGAAAGTTAGTGGCGAACTGGATCAGATAATTCACCCAAAGACCTACGGGCAGAGAGAGAGCTCCTAGGTTTGCAGTTTCAAGTCCATTTCCCAACGCTTGGAGCCTTTGTTCTCAGTTCTCCGCCGGGTCCTGAGGTCGACAACTCTCCAGAAGCGACTGCTGAGGACCCTGTGTTTCTTGATTTCTCAGTCTCTCTGTCTCTCCTCTCAAAGCCTCTTCAAAGCCATTGTTGGCCCTGCTCCCCAGCCTGGGGCTCCCGGCTGGTAAGATCTCTGTACTTCGACCCTACCCAAATCGCTTCCTGGATTGGAGTCAAGGTTATGTTTCTCTACTTCAGGGCTGCGAGTGAGTGAGTGAATGAGTGAGTGATTGTGTGTGTGTATATGTGTGGGGTGTGTGTGTGTGTGTGTGTGTGTGTGTGTGTGTGTGTGTGTGAGAGAGAGAGAGAGAGAGAGAGAGAGAGAGAGAAATATACCGCCTAAGTGAGACCATGAGCACAATTGCTTTGTGGTGGGTGGGTGGGTGTGGGTGAGTGTAGGGATAAGATTGTCCCACTTATATAGATTTCTCCTCTTCGAGGTAATCCTAGAAGATATCTTCATTTTGTAAAACTTTGAGGGAGGGTATCTTGAGAACAGAAAAAGAAAATTACATTGGACTTCTGAGTCCTGTCTGGGAACGCAGGACCAAGGTGGGAACTCTGTGATATATTCATTACAACCTCCTCCACCTTTGCTCTAGGGAGTGCTCTGGGGTTATGAGCTGAAAGGGAGTAAAATCTAGGCCCCCCAACCAGCACTGACGCCCTATCCCTTAGGGAAACATCGGGCATGGATCCAGGATCTAACTCTGGGCGTGGACAGAAATAAAAGGGAGGGGGGAAAAAAGGGGAGGGGAAAATCTTGTAAAACTTTTATACCAAACAAAGTTTTGAAAACTTCCCCAGTGTTGCCTTTTCAAAAGGTTTATAAGAATAATAAAGAAGTGTTGTCGCGTGGACTGGTGTGGACTGATGGGAGGTTGGTTAAGGGATAGAAAGATATGAGAATGAACGGGAATATTCTCTCCAGACACCGAGAACGACTGCCCCCAGGAAGGATACACCACTCCCCACCCCAGGCCTGAGCAGGCCTAGTCTTTCGGACTCTTCTCTAAGAGGGGAGGGGTTAGACGTTTTGCCCTTGACTCCCTTGAAGTTCAAAGTTCTTCCTTTCCTTGGTGAGAAAAACCCAGAACTCCCCACGTGAAAAATCACCCTTAGTCTTTCCTTCAGTCTGGGGAGGGTTATCTATATTCCGGGCTTGTGCTGGCAGTAGAACCTAATAGCTACACCCTTTTCGCCTCTTTCCAAAATGTCCCATTTATCCGATGCTCCCACCTCTCTCTGTGCTCTACGTTTCTTCTCCAAAAATGCGCTTTGGGAGGAATGGGAGGGATGAAGAACTAGAGTTCAGATTAAGCATATTTTACGAATTCTTCTGTGTCCTGGGATAGACATCCGGACTTGCAAGATTCTTCCCCCCACACATATATCCTCACTCTTTCTTTTTCACCCCCCTATATTTTCAAGCCCCCCGAGTCTCCCTTGCCCTCTCTCCCAAAAAAGGTAGGGGGAGGAACCCGGACAGGGCAAGGGGCCCAGCGGGCTCTCCCTCCTGGGCCACACCACTTAATACCCTTGTAAACTCCCACGTGCGCTATAAACTTGGATTTTACGACCAGCATTCCTCTTTAGCTCCAGGAAACTTTGAACTAGGCCTCGGGTTTATTTACTGGGGGGGGGGGGGGGGGGGTAGGGGGAGGGAGAGAGGGAAGAGTGAGGACAAGGTTTGGGGAGACGAAGAACTGAGAAAGGAAGGAGGCCGGGAAAAAAGGAAGGAAAGGGGGTTGGGGTGTGTCGATATCGGGGAGGGAAGATTCAGGAAAATTCCCTCTCAGATTTGTTTACTGTTTAGTGCGGAAGCTTTCTCCCACAGGCCAGACTGGGTCGTTAAGGCCAAAATGAAGTCGGTTTTAGAGGCGCGGGGGGCGCTTTATGGCGGCGTCTAGACTAGTATCTTTTGTTCCCGAGAAGCGCCGCTGTTCGAGGGGATTAACCAAAGCTACAAAACTCCGGAGCGGGCTCCAGTTCGAGCAGCTCTGATTTGGTCCAGCACTTACGGAATCAAAGGTGGATTTTCTTAAAAGGTGGAGAAATAACCTTTTTTTCTCTCTTTTTTGGGGGGCTCAGGGAGTAAGATAACTAAGAATAGTAAGAGCCAGTATTATGTAGTAGATTCCGACGAGGGAAGCATTAGGATTTTCAGAAAGAATTGTTTTCTCCTTACACTGAAACCAGCAATCCCCAATGTACCCGTTTCTCTCCCCCTCCCCATCCTTGCCCCAACCCAACCAATTCTCCTACATTCAATTCCTAGGAGATTTCGATCATTTTCCTAGGGTTTCAATTGTATTTTTCCCAAAGTCAGTCGAGTGCCCGCGAATCACTAGGTTTCATTTATTTTCTTTCTTTGTCTGTATTTCACATATTTGTCCCTATCTTATTTTATCGGAAACACACCACCCTTCCCAAGTCAGCCAAACAACTCTTTGCTCTCAATATTCTTGTATCGAAAAATGTTTTTTTGTGAATTGAACAAAAACAAGTGGGAATACAGAGAATGCTTGAAGGAGGGATAGGAATCCTCCTAATTACCCCCCCAATATATTAATTAAATTGAGTAGAATAGTAATATCACAAATTAGAGAGACCCTCTCCCATGAATCAGTGCCTGAGAAGGTGAAAAGACACATGGGAGAAATCCACCATCTATCTTCAAGAACCTCACATGCAAATACAGTTGGGTGTTGAAACTTCTCTCCCTGCTTCATTCCAGTCATCTCCCTGGCAGCCCTAACCCCCCTCCTCACTTCGATGTCCCTCTTCATAAAACAAATCTTGCTGATTTTATACACTGGCTCAAGTAATGTTGGAGGCAGACAAGGTCTCAATGGATGGTCCGACAGCCCTAGCTCTCACTTGTTATGTCTAAAGAACCATGAGGTGTCCTTGCCTTTTATGTTGGAATGGGGAGAAATGGGGAGAAGAGAAGGAGAGACGGAGGTAGAGAAGGAAGGAGAGTGTACTGGCCTTTGACTTTGTATTCCAATAGTGCTTTGGGTGGGAGGGGGTGCTGTGGGTAATTATTAATGTGCCCCATGTCTCCTTTCCCCCATCTCAGGGCCCCAAGACTCTTCCCTCCTCCTCTCTCCTTCCCTCTCCCAATAATCACCATATATAAAAATTCCAATACAGTCTTCTCGTGAAGAGGGTGAAGGAAATCCTGCAAATTTAAGTGCGACAGACGGAGACATCTGGAGGGAGGGCGGCGGAGCCAAGAAAATTCCTATAAATTTCAATTCGATGATGGTTACAATTAACTCCACAACAAACATGTGCTTAAAAGCACAACGTTGCTGGTAGTTTGGACCAGGCCCCAACTACACATGAGAAAGGAGAGGATTAGGAGGGAAAATGGAGTCTCCGTTTCCTCACCCTGAAGAGGAAGCTACACGCATACATTCATCCACACACGAGCACAGAGGGCATATAGTATTCCATAAGTATACAAAGATTACATGTCACATGCATCTCTCTTGTCTTCCTGCTCCCTTGTTTCTCTCCTCTAGTTTTCCACCTTTTAGAGTCTTGCTTTGCTTTTCCCATCCAGAAATGTCCATATCTATCTATAATGTCTGTCATGCCATATATAGAATGGTTGCTACACTGAGGATTTGGAGAAAAGGAAAATCTAATGAAAAGGTTAAATGAAATAATAATTTTGAACAGAATGGAATCTTTTTATTTTCCACAAAAATTCACAGAAATCCCCCTGGAAGGATGGGGATGGGTGGGAATTGCACACACACGTACTCACACACACACGCACACATACGAAGAGATGAGTTCTTAGACTTTTCATTTTTTCTTTTTCCTCTCCTCGACATAGATGAGAAGGGGAGGGGGGAAGGAGAGGAAAAATACTTGTGAAATGTATTTACAAAAATGGCAGGGAAAATGTGAGGAAAGTGGTAAACTTACCCTCCCCAGCCTTCCTTTTTTTTTTTCCTTCCCTCCTACACCTCCCCATTTTTCTTTTTCTTTTTTTCTTAAAAAAAAAAAAAAAGAAGTAACAACTGCATAGACTATAGATATATAGATGTAAAAGACCTGGTAAGGAAGAAAGGAAAGGTTGGGAGAAAATGTCAGGAATATCGCACCAGAAAAGAGGGCTCAACATCTGTACAGGAGAAGACAGCTCCATAGGTTCACAGCTGTGCACCTAGGTGCAGACGGAGGTAGGACACAGACTTTGCACACCTAACACCAAATTGAAGGTACATGAATTTCACACATGGCAGGGTCGAATTGCTGCTCCCCCCCATTCCACTCTTGTCAGGAGATGGAAAGAAATTGGGGAGGGGCTGGAGGAGGTTTGGAGGCTCTCTAGTTCTCAGACAGGGGACGTTATCAGGTTTTTTTTCTCACTGGAAATGGGGAAAGGCATTATTACTGGTATCAGGTTGGACTCAAATGCCCACTACCCCTTTCCTGCTCCCCATCCAAATCCAACTATTAGAATAAATTGTTGTGTGGTGTGGTTTTGCTTTGCTTGTGTTTTTTAAATAAAGAGTTTTCATCTTGGCCAGAGAAGATTTCCAATGGCGATTGATCACCCCACTCCCCCATACACAAAATCCCTGACATCCACAGCGACAGTCACAGACGAAATGTGGAGACAGATAGTTCTGGGGAGAGACTGAAAGGAGGGATGGGAGAACTGGGGAACCCCATAGCCTCCCACCAGTTGACACAGTCCAGTTTTCCACCCGCAGAGAGAAGGCGAGTTAGAAAAAAATAATAAAATAAAAATAAAATAAAATAAAATAACCTCACACCTTCCTCTCTCCCCTGACCTCCCCCTCCCAGTCCAAGGTTTACAGTAGAGCCCAGTCCAAGGTTTACAGTAGAGGGTTCCCAGAAAAATATTGCAGCCGATCTCTGCTCAGTTTTTTCTCTTTCATTCTTCTGTTCTGAAACCAAATCTTCACTTGTCGATCTGTCAGATTCAGCATCCGGGACAGCTGCAGCCGCTTCTCTTTGTTGATATAGACATTGAAGAAAAATTCTCTCTCTAGTTCCCGGATCTGGAATTTCGAATAAGGGCAGCGCTTCTTTCGGGTGCGGGGGGCGTCTGGAGGGAGGGGGGAGAAGTACAAGGAGAGGGGAAGAAACAAGTCAGAAGCCAAAGACCCCAGAAACCTGGGGAGGAGCCTCCCTCCACCCGCCCTAGCTCTGACCTCCGGCTTCTTCCTTCCATCCTGACAGGGCATCCAAGGGAAGCAGGGCACAGGCAGCCTCCCGACCCCACTGGTTCCAGCTTATATGGACCGAGAGGCTGTGCAAGTGCATTTCCCCCAGAATTGCTCGACCTGCTTATGTTACTACTAGGGCTCATCTATATTTGCTTGCATGTCCTGAATGTAAGCTATTATTAAGAGTGGAAACAGGGAGGCACAGGCAGAGGTTAAAAGGAGGGACTGAAAGAAAACCAGTGACCATCTTTACATTTGCCTACCTATTTCGTCCCTTAGTGTTCCCCTAAATCCTCTCCACCCAAGGGCCTTCTCTACCGTTTAAGCTCTTCTGTGTTGCCTATTTCCTATAGACCTGTCGGGTGTTCCTTCATGCCATCCTCCTGACCAAAGGAAGTGGAACGGAAAGCGGGGAAACTGTTAGGTTCAGGAGCTCAACTCACTCCAGCGATCCAGGCCCTGGAACTGATCGGTGGGAAGCTATAATGAACTCTTTTCAATGAGGCCACCTCTTTCCAGAAGCCTGGGTTTTTAGTTATTGAATTTTGCAGTTCAGTAAAGCCTTGGAGCTGCTGACAGGAGGGGTGGGGGGCCGCCATTATTTTCTCCAGACCCCGCAGAAGTAAGATAAAATACAGCCTCCTATAACTGTCCCCTCACCATTACTTTCCACCAATGGACTGCCCTACCCCTAGCCCTAGCCTTAAGGACCCCCAGACATTTCGTTTCAATTTTTAAAGAAAACCTAAAAGGAGACGACGCAAACTAGACCTCGATTGCTTCTCTTGTTTAATGTTCTGCTCAATTGCCTCTCTAGCCCCCCCAGCCCTCTTTCCTCTGTCTCCCTCTCGCCCTCCCCTTTCTCTCCCTCCACTCCTCCCCTCCCTCCCACCCCCCTCAGTAGTCCAGCTCCCCGATCCTTCCTTCCTTAAATGCTCCTCTAAGTTCACGATCAAAGTTAATATCGCCGGCGATGGTGGCGCTTTTAAAAATTTCACAGACTAAGGGAGATAAGGGGCGGGGGTGGGGTGGGGGTTCACAGAGCATTTCCAAAGAGCCCTTTTCCCTCTCTCCCCACCCTTTCTCCATCGTAAAAAGTCGAGTCGTTGGGAGAGAGGGCTTTGTAGGTTATAATAAAATCCTTTGAATGCTTATAAAACTCCACATAAAATCAGACCGACCCAAAACACGAGTCAACACCCCCCGCCTGCTTCCCCCCTCCGCCCTTAACCTCCCCCAGTTTACTGGCTAGGAGACTCGCTACCTACTGGAACTGGTTCCCTTGCTAGCCTCTTTGCTGGTTGAGTGGGACGAGCCGGATGAGCTGGGGTTAGTGTTCTCCTCCTCGTCCTCCGGGTCTCCGCCGGACTCGGGCCGGGGAGCTAGGACCCCGGGCTGGGGGGGATCGGGTTCCCCTTTGCCTTCTCCCTTGCCCACGCACGGGGGTTCGGCCGGCCCGTCGCTCCCACAGTAGGCATTGTCGAAGAATCGGTCGAAGGCTTGGGGCAGGACGCTGTTCTTGTTGACTGACGAATAGAAGCCGGGGCCCGGGTGGGGGGCGCTGGGGTGGTGGTGGCTGCCGTAGGAGCCTTCGTTTTTCATGAGGATCTCGGTCACGGTGGAAGGAGGGAGGCATTCCCTGTGCATGAGCTCGTCCGCAGCGTAGCAGGAAGAGTAGCTGTTTCTGTGATGCCATTTCCCCGAGGTCTCCAGGCCATAGGAGACCTCCCGCACTGGGGGCACTTGGGTGGAGTAAGGGTAGGAGATCTGGCGAGAGGGGGCCTGGGGCAGGAAAGAAGAGACGGTGGAGAACTCGGGCACGTAGTAAGTGCAGCTGGGCAGATAGAGATTGGAGGCGCAGCTCCCTCTTTCGCCGAAATCAGCGCCCCTCTCTTTGCGCGACGGCGAGCAGAAGTTACCCAGGTTAACCGAGTTAAACATCGTTCTCCTTTTCTGCTTGCTCTAGATGGAGGTTTTGGACCCAGTCTAGCGAGGGGGGAAAAATTTGGGAAGGCGAGATGACGCGTTATCCGTCTTAGTCTCTCTCCCCGAGCACGTGATCCAAAGTAGATATTGTCATATATCAGTTCGGAGCACTTCAGAGACGTAGGAGGGGTTCTCTCTTAGGTAAGACCGGGGAGGTTCAGGCGATTGGTTTGAGAACACCGCAGAAACATTATGAAAATCAATTGCAGATTTGTATTCCTGTTCTCTCGTCACTCCCCTCCTCTCCATTCCAGGGAGCGAGCAAAATGGGAGAGAGGGTGGGGGTGGGCTGGGGGCGGGTGGAGAGGGGGAGCTTGGGGGGCTAGTTATATTTTCTTATCCCCACCGCTTTCCCCCCTCAGGATTGGGGGAAGGGGAGGGAAGTTCTCACATATGGGGAAGGGGTCTTGCTCCCTCTGCCTCTGTTCAGACAGGGACTAGATGTGTGTGAGGGGGTAGGGGGGAAAGAGTTGACATTCATTTCTACCTCAATCCATGTGGGAAGAAGTGGATTTATTCCTCTTTCTCCCTCAGGGTTTTAATGATTTACTCCTTCACCCCCAACTATACACAGTAACCTGTTTGGCAGATTGAAAAAGAGTTTGGTAACTTCTTATTCCTGGAGATCTGGGGTCTAAAATAGGGGGAGAGTCCTATTCTTTCTCTTTGGGTGGACAGCAACATGGGAGAAGTTTCCAAAAGGTCCTTGAGCGGCTCTGAGCATCCTAACTTTCTCTCACTCCTTTGCTCCCTTCTCGAGGGCTTTGGGCTATGGTATTAGTCATTTATCAAAGGGGCCAGCCAACGAGTCCAGCCGGTGCCTGGCTAAGTCTGGGAAAAACCTCTTCTAATGTTGTGTTAAATATTTAGTGAGAGAGAGTGGCCCTGGTGAATATTTCATACCCGCCTTTATTGTCAATCAATGCCGAGAAAGCTAGATCCACTGTGGATTCAAACCCCCAAACCCCAAAGAAAAAGACTGCTCCAAGCCATTTATCTTATATTTCCCTCCCTCCCGCCTGCCTTTCTGAGTCTGGCTCCCACACATATCCGTTGCCAATTCCTTATCCCCTTTCTGGACCCATCGCCCATATCCAGATCCCGCTGAGGGCAAACGCTGGGGTTCTGGGACCACTTCTTGAGTTTTAGGGTTCTCCTCTCCTCCAATTCCTTCTTCCTGGAAATGCTGGGAAATTAGAGGCTTCGAGGCCAGCCAGGGGTTGATCAGAGCTGCTGATCTAGACTGGTGGGGCCCCCAACTCCATTAGAGTAGGCGGGTCTCACGTTTAGGGAAAAATTCCATCTCCTAAGGCAAGGGTGGTGACAGCTGCAGACTCGCATCCCGTTTCCTCGGAGGAGCTGCTGGGTTGGGAAAGGTTTGGGGACAGAATAGTTTTTTTGGTTGATTTTTTTTTTTGGTTGTTGTTGTTTATCCCTCACTCCCAGGCAGGCAGAATTGATCCCCACCCCCCTTCTCTTTTATTTTTGATCTTCTGAAAGGACCAACAACTGCATCGGGGTGCTATAATGTGGGACTTTCCCCTATTCCACCACTTCTTAAATCTGCCTTTTTTTCTGATCACACTGGACACAACTGAGCAAGGAAAAAAAAAGAAGTTTATTTGAGAGAATGTCAGCAATACATTTGGCGGGGAGAAGAGAACACAGCTTGGCACTACAAGGACATGGCAAATGACACTTTTCCAACAGTGTTCTTCATTTTTCCCCTAAAGAAAAGAGATGGCAATATCCCTAAAAACAATTCAGACTTAATTGATGGAGAGGACGTTTACTAGCTTCCTTTTCTGGTGGAAAAGCTGTCAGGGTTATCTTCGTTTCTATACGGAGTTTCTATCTAGGCAACTTCTGTTTTCATTTTTATTTCATTTCCCAAGGTTTTGCCCATCCAGGACTTATTGGAGACCCATAGTCAGAGGAATTTCTCTAGCCTCTATCTAGAGACCCTTTACTCCAGTCTCTATTCACAAACTAAATAATCTTCATATACTCTTTGGCGCCCGACTGCTGCTGCTGCTGCTGCTGCTTGTGGGTGCTTGAAAAAAAAAAAAAACTTGTATTTCATTAAAAGCAACATCTGGAGCCAGCGGTGGTCTCCGTCCCAGCCTTGCGGCTGGGCAAGCTGCTTCGGACACCAGCATTCCATTGTTTTTGTTAATATCCTAATATGCTCTCTAAGCCAGGAATAATTCAAGACCCAGAATCCCAGCTTCCATCATTCCCTTTCCCATTCTCTTATGCTCTTTTCATTACATTTCCCCCCCTTAATTCCTAATATATGTTGAAAGGGAGAATTTTCATATTCAGTGTAAATATATATGCATACGCATTTATGTATATATAAATTAAAATATATGATAAAATTGGTAATGTGAGGGAGTCCTCAGAAGAAAGAACAGGTCAGAGATGGCTCAGAGGGAGCCAAATATTGTCTGTGTTCCCCTCTGCCCCATTTATAGGGAGATTTGAGTCAGAGTTTTTAATTATCGTGTTAGAGAAGTATAGACTGTAACTTTTATAGGGTCCACTAGGACCCCACCATATTATTGTCTATGGGAGATCAGAAGATTCTCCATTTTGGGACAGGACTTTGGGTAGGGAAAAAGATTAGAGATTCCTCTCTCTTCTACGAATACGGAATTTAGGAGAGACAAAGGGAGTTGCTCCTATAGGTCAAGGCTATGACTCTCCTTCCTTCCCCTAGCCAAATTTCTTTCCCAATCCTAGGACCCCTAGGCTGTCGGGGTAGGGTGGGAGCGGACTGGTGTAGGTGGATGGGGAGGGGGGAAGGGGGAAAGAGAGATGGGTCGAATTAAGGATCAATAGCCTAAGAAGTAAATAGCTGTGAACACCCAGTGTAAAAGTGTGTGTGTTTGGGGGGTGAGGGGAGTTGCCGCCTTCCTGTGAGGAGACAGCTGTGCAGGCTTAGCACTTGAATTTGACCACCAAAGTTTATTCCGGGGCCACCATAAAAGTGAGACCAGCGACTGGAGGGAGCTGCCGGCGGCTCCATTTCCTTGAGAGAAAAGAAAGGAGGAAAAAATGTCAAAGGAGTCTGTCCCCATGAAACTACGAGTTTGCCTGAAGCAGGCGACTCAATGCTTAGGGAGAGGGTTGCTTGCTATCTTCCCTAAAAATTAGTTCCCAAAGTTAGCTAAAATCTCCCTATTTAAATTTAATCTTTGTTTGTTGGAAATGATAATAAAAAAAATTAATAAAACCTTTCCTTTCATTCCAGCCCCAATCTCTCAGACTTAGGGGAAGGGGAGTGAGAAACACATGGCTAAGGCAGCCGAGGTCACTGAGGCGTTGATTGGCAAATATGCCCATGGAATGGCCTGGCCTTCTCTTTCTGGCTCGGGAGCCCTGCCTGGGAGCCTGGTCCTGGGACTGGGCCATCTGGAGAGAGACCGGAAAGTTCTTCCTATGTCCCCTCCCATCCAGTCCATAGGCAATTCCCAGTGCAGCCCTCCGGCCTGGCCGATGGCCCCTCTGTGTCTGTCTCTAGTTTTGGGGCTAGGAAGTGGGGACAGCCGAGAGTTCCAAAGTGTTCATTTATTTCAACTTCCAGAAAATTTCTGCTGGGGGCACCTCTTCCTTCTCTTCCTCCTCCTCCTCCTCCTCCTCCTCTCCTCCTCCTCCTCCTCCTCCTCCTCCTCCTCCTCCTCCTCTTCCTTTTCCTCCTCTTCCACCACCACGACAACCAAGTATCAGAACCAGGAGTGAGACAGGCTTGGGGAATAAACCGATTTACCTTTTCCCTCCAGAGATAGAAGAGGGACAATGTCCCCAGAACCTTCTTTACCCTCCCTCTTCCTCCACTCACTCACATACAGGGGAAGGCAGGGTGTTATAATGCAGGAAAACTTGAACAATTAAATAAAAAGCAAATTCTTCCCAGTCCTGGGACAGGTACTGCCCCAACCCTCAGTTCCCTGTCTGAACCACACATTCACGATGTCGACTTCTATCAGCAAATGTCAAATCAGGCAGCTACAATTTCTTCGGTTTCCTTTGGTTAGTCTAGACTATCTCTTAACAGGTTTCTAACATCTCGGATTCTTCTCTCCCACCCTTGTTTCCCTGACATCTTTTATAGAAAAGAGGGGAGAAGATCCTCTCACGATCTTTCCATGTATCCGACGTCTGAGGAAATCAGGGAGGCCATGATTTCAGGGGGCTCTTCTCGCTCTCCGAGTCCCCTTCCCCGTGGTGTTTGTTTCTCCCATATGTTGGAGAACACTTTCTTCTGCCCAAAATCATTCCCGCAGGTTCTTTAGGGATGAGAAAAACCCAGACTAATTTCTTTAGGTAAGAAGAGTATGTGTTGGTGTGAGAATACTCTGAGCCAGCCCCAAGTTATCAGAGATCGGTGTCATTGGAATAACACTAAGCTGAGGACTAATTGAGGACAATTCCAAGAAGAAAAGGGAGCCCTTTCTTTCTTTCCTCAGATCTGAGCTATGAATTTAGTTTCATGTGGAATCAATAAAGATAAAAGGAGAGAATACTCTTAGAATCATGCAGAGGAGTTGTTTCGAATATGGCAAGGACCCGTAATTTAGTTTATATTTATTTTCTTTTCCTCCTTTTGCTTTGTTTTCTTTTCTCTTTACATTGCTTTGTGGAGGTATTTTATCCTGTCTTTTCTGTTAAGGTTATATTTCTCTGTACGTGAGTTATTCGGCTTTTTAGAGAGAGTCTGCCCAGATCTAATGCAGCGGCCAGTGACTAGTGGCCGGTCAGAGACCGTCTCAGTGTCAGTTTGGGGCCCTGGGGAACTGCAATGAACAGAGCGAGATAAAGTGGCACAGCAACCCGAGCCTACACTATTCAGACTCTTGTTTCTCCTTTAGATTACTCTAGTTCTCCCACTCCCCACCTGGGCCGAGGCTTCATCCCCGTGGCCAGCAAGGAGCCAATCTATCAGGAATTGCCTGGACAGTTGGGGTTTGGAAAAGTCGACTTCTTCTTTCAGTCTCAATGTCACATGCCTACATGCCTAGTTGAAAGAAAGAGAGAGAGAGAGAGAGAGAGAGAGAGAGAGAGAGAGAGAGAGAGAGAGAGAGATCAAAAAGCGTGGAGCAAGTTCATATCTGCCATTTTAAAAAGCCCATTTTACGAGTTAATTTCATTGGCCCATTTGCCAAATGCCCTAAAATGAAGAAAATAGGAACATGTCGCTTAGAAAGAAGCCTTCCTACTTCAGAAGGAAGGAATATATGATTCTTCCTCTGACCGAATCACTTGCTGTACTGGCACGGAAAACTGACTTTCCCTTCCCCTTTTCTCCTGTGTCACCTGAGCTCAGCCTGTAGCCCTTATTAGTATCCAGAAACTCCTAATTCAAGAAGAGATTGAAGGAAATGAGGGAGAGTCCAATGGAGAGATGAGGACAGACTGGGTGGAGGAGATAAAAGTGACACAGAGAGAGGAAGAAAGGGGTAGAGAGGAGACAGAGAGAGGGAGAGGTGAGTAGGAAGAGGAGAAGAGGAGAGGTGAGGGCCGGATACCATTCCCCGCTTTTAGCACCCACTTAAGTCTCCTACCCAGTCCTCAATGATCAAAGTGAGATGGCGGCATTTTTATGAGATCAACTTCAGGGGCTCTTAACGTGTAATCAAACGCCTGGGTCGAAAATGAGAAGGGTAGAACTAACCCCAGAAAGATGAGAAAGGTGGTGGTGGTAAGGTCACTTAGTGAGGAAAATCAGGACACTTTTCAAGAAAATTCTGGTGACCAAAAATGTTTACAAATTGTCTGTTTCTAGAAAGAAATAATCTGTTAGTCCATCCTTCCACCAATGACTCTATCTCCAAAGTGACAATTCATTTTCTTGTTCTTTGCAAAGTGGCGGTGGTGAACATACTGAGATACAGCTACAAACCCTGTATTCATAGGCATGATATAGAGGTACCAGTTGTGGTACTCAATCTCTGTGTGTGTGGTTGTGAGCAAGAGTGAGTGCGTGTGAAAGAGTGTTGCATCCATCATATACTACTTATTGAGCCAGCCTCTTTAATTTTAGTCAACTTTTCTCTTTTGGAGCACTTTCCATTATGTCTCTTGTAACTACATTCAGAAGCTCTGTATCAGGAAGATACCCCGAGATTGATCTCCTGACACCAAACTTTAAAAGCTTTGTTGCCATAAACGACTGTCCATTGTTTAGACTTTTAGCGTATATGTTTGAGAAGCAAAGGGGAGTGCTGGCTTCTTGTATGGCCGTGTGAATGTGCTGCATGTAAGTATGGTTGTGTACCTTTGTACATGAACATTTGAAGTTGGTGAGAAAGTACTTATGTATGTGAGTGTTGTATTCGCGAGCATGTTTGACTTCTGTACCTTAATGTGCATGGAAGTGGGTACATGGGAGTATATGATGTGTACATGTATGCATGAATATGGTGAATAGACTTGCTTGTATGTGCGCCTAATCATTTTATCATTTTGTTTTCTGCATTTATTTGTATGACTTATACATCTTCTAATAACATGGATATGTTATATATAAATGGATAGTTTAATGTGCTTTGATGGATGTGTGTGCTTCTATTGTGTGTCTTAAATATATATTTGTGTCCATGGAAAATAGGATTTGAGCATGATTCTTTTTTTAATAAGTCTGAAATGGGGATATTTGTATCAGAGTGCAGGATCTTCTTCAGGATATTCCTATGTTTTATATCCATGTGTGCTTGTGTGTGCTTTGTATAGGTATTTGTACCCAGAAGGGATGGTATATCCTTATTTCTGGGTACGCACTCAGTAATAAGTTTGATTTCTCTGGAAAAGTAAGTCTCAGAAGTTCCCTGATCTCTTGCTTATCTGCACCTTTACACTCTACTTTTTCCCTCAACTTTTGGTTTGAGGATGAGATATCCTGCCTTCCTGAAATATTTAAGGTTTCAATATGATATCACTGTCAGTTTAAAGAATGGGGACAGGTGAGGACTCATTAATTCTGATAAGGTGCCAAAATTCCCTCACCCAGATACTCTCCTTTGTCCCAAGGCTGAAGGATAAAGAAAAGGCTTCCCCACATCCTCACCCCAACACTTGTCCTTTCTGATTGTGAAAACTACAGAATGCCTACAAAAGGGTAGAGATGGGTACGGATGGAAGCCAAGAGGATGGATGTCCTGGGTTTCTTAAGTGAAATTTATCTTATTCAACTCTTTAGTTCTTTCAATCACACCTCCAGTTAAGCAAGGGGAACTGAGACTGCTGCGGAAAGTCGGGATCTTGTTGCCTAGATGAGGCATCTTGGGGGGACATGTTTATCTTTATATCCAAGGAGTCAGGAACTTGGCTTTAAAGTCACGAGCCTTTAAGAACAACAAAGAAATATAAAATCCTTCTCCTTTGTTTTCTTTGTGGTGCGTGGAGGATGAGGGCACTGAGGGAAATAGGGACCGAACAACAGAGATCTCAGTCTATTCCTTGGCCTCTGGGGCCTGAATTTGGGATTAAGTTTCTAATCACAGCGGAAACACGGAGGTAAAGAGAATAAATGGAAGAAAGAGAGGATACCGGAGTGAGGTAAGAGTATGGGGAAGAAAGTCAAATCTCAGAAGTGGAGAGGAGGGAAGGAGAAATGTCGCTGTTATTTTCAGAAGAAAGTTGGCTTCAATTCAAGGAGCCTTTTCTTCATTCCGCTCCCCCCCCCCCCAATCCCCTCCTCCCCCTTGTCCTTGTTATCTCTCTTTTCCTCTCCACTGTGGGTTCATTATAATTTTTGAAAGATGTAATTGGATTTGAGCCCAAGAGCAGGTTGGAGATATTTAGGCAAGGTGTTGGAAATATCCATGTGGAGAAAATGAAAAGAACTTCAGTTCAGAAGATCAAGAGAGGAAATCCCACTTTTCCTTCCCTTAAAACATCCATGCTCTCTTGTTCTTTACCCAGAGGACGCTCAGTCTTTTGCTTCCTTATCCTCCCTCCCAACCACCGCGGTAGCCATCACCCGACAGGCCCATTTCAAGAGCTACGATCTAGTCTCTCATGAGCCTGAATCAGATTCAGATTCTCTCCTCTCTGTTTCTTCCTCACTTCTGTCTCTTAAATCCAGTATCTACTCTCTCCTTGATAGCACATTAAGCCCTTCTTTATTTCTTTATCCGGGCTCGAGGAAATGGGATCCATATATACATGGTATTTTGACGGAGACCTTGGTTTTCTCCTTTCATCCCCATTCACCCAGTCTTCCAGTCTTTGCTAATTTCAGGTTTAAGATGCTTCTTTCTTG
Source organism: Antechinus flavipes (assembly GCF_016432865.1). NCBI lineage: Eukaryota > Metazoa > Chordata > Mammalia > Dasyuromorphia > Dasyuridae > Antechinus > Antechinus flavipes. Next base: position 223,024,453 of record NC_067402.1, read on the forward strand.
GTCTCATTCCCTTCTTTCCAGACTACGGAGCTAATAAATGAACAAACAAATAAATAAATCTCCTCCCTTCCATTCCCTCCCCTTCTTCCTCTCCCCCTTACCGAGTGCGCTTCATTGTTTTCTGAAGGAAATCGTAATGTTCAGACATTTAAGCTGAAAATGGACTTTTCTTTATGACGTTTAATTTCCTCTTCAACTCTTACGACCTGCTCAGCATCTTGCAGGAATAGAATGGATTTTGTAGTCAAAAGGGGGGGGGGGGAGGAAGAGAGAGGAGTAGGAAAAGAAGGAGGAGAGAAAAGAAGACGGAGGGAGGAGGGGAGGGAGGAGGGAAGGGAGGGAGGGAGGGAGAGAGAGAGAAAGAGAAAGAGAAAGAGAGAGAGAGAGAGAGAGAGAGAGGAGGGAGGGAGGAGAAAGAGAAATAGGAAGGAGCTACCGAAAGAGACAGAACGGAAGAGACACTAAGGGAAAAAAGAGAAAAGTTTCCAGGCAGTCTTTCAGTCTTCTTTACCTCTGCTTTCATTTCCGCCGCTTCCGCTGAGATTAGGGGCTGCACTGCGGTGCCCCCATCCCCAATAAAGGGAGGGGAGAGGCCTTAGGGGGAAAGGCCCCAAAGAGGCCAGTGTTTACACGACCAGAAATGCCACGGCCATGTCCCTGGCCCAGAGAAAGCCCTGAAAATGGAGGACTAACGCCTTCCTTATAAGGTACGGTGCTAACTTGACCTTCACTTTGTAATGGCGCCCCCTCCCCTCTTCCCCCCCACCCCCCACCCCCGCCCACCCAGACTGCCAGCGGGCAGTCAAAGTCGCTGGACAAAACAGGAGAGAGAGGAATGGGGCAGCTGAGAAAGAACTACTAAAACACTCCTTCTCCTCCTCTCCTCCTCCTCCTCCTCCTCCTCCTCCTCTTCCTCCTCCTCCTCCTCCTCTTCCTCCTCCTCCTCCTCTTCCTCCTTCTTCTTCTCCTCCTCCTCTTTTTCCTCTTTTCTTCTTCTTCTTCTTCTTCTTCTTCTTCTTCTTCTTCTCTTCTTCTTCTTCTTCTTCTTCTTCTTCCTCCTCCTCCTCCTCCTCCTCCTCCTCCTCCTTCTCCTCTTCCTCCTCGTCTTCTTCTTCCTCTTTTTCTCCCTTATTCTTTTGTTCTCTTTCTTTGTATCTCTCTCTCCCCTTGTCTCTCTTTCCTTCCTGTTTATCCATGTTTATTATGTCTTTGTCTCCACCCCACACCTTATCTCCACCTCACTCTCCAATTTCAAAGACAAGAAGAAACATTTCCAATGCTCCTTTCCCATCCCCATTTGGGGAAAGAAGTTCCCAGAGGGCGGCTTAACTTGGGAGTCAAGTGCCAAAAAAAAAAAAAAAAAAAAAAAAAAAGATTTGAGGAAGAGGAACTTTTCTGGAAAATCAGAGGCCAGAAACCCACCTGGGGATAGATATGAACTTATCGATAATGTGATCATTTTATCTCCTATCCTACACTCCTATCTTCCCTAAACTGGGAATTCCTTCTACTCAGGCCTTGGAACCAAGACATAGAGGAGCATTTGAGGGATGTGGGGGTGGAAAGAAGTATACACAGAGAGATGAGGAAGTGGAAGCAGTTGTACATGAATCCTGCCAGACCAGCAGCCTCTTAGTTTGGGGCTCAGAATTAGCTTTTCCCTTTTTCTGTTGTCACAATTTGCCCTCCCCAACTTTGGAAATATGAGAGAAGAAATTCCAAAGCAGCTTCCTAGATGCATATTTATTCTCTTTTCCTTCTTCCTACAACTCCCAAGGATTGTGGAGAATTAGGAGTTTCTTCAGAAACCCCTCCAGAAACCACACACACACAGAGAGAGACAGACAGAGACAGAGAGAGAGAGAGAGAGAGAGAGAGACAGACACACACACACACACACACACACACACACACAGAGAGAGAGAGAGAGAAGGGAAAGGCTGCTATGTTTCTCTGGCTTGATTGTATACTCTCCTCATCTTGAAGATCTCTTGCCTAATAAACTCTAATCATATCCTATGCAACTATAAAATAAGATTATTAACACCCATATAATTATGTATTATTCACTTAATTGTGATGATTAAAAAACATCAGGGGCCAGGTCTACACTGGCAAAGGCAAACTAGAGATTGAGAATGGAGCGGGAGGAAAGTGGATTTAGAGATTACCTGGATCTCAAATCCCTCATCTTTCTTTAAGAGAAGATTTTGGGATTAGAAGGATTTGAATTACTGGTATTTTTTTCAGTTTGCCTCTGAATACACATTTGTATTTTGGGTTGGAAAAATTTCAAATTTTCAAAAGGTTGTATGTATTTGTGTGTATATGTATGTATAATACACACATATAAATTCATACACATAGATATTAATATCTTCCTTAGCTCCTTACTCTCTCTCCGCAAATATCCAAGAAATGATCAGACCATAGGAATAAAAACGTTTTCTCTACACACATATGCAGACATCAATATGCAGGTAATTGTCTGAATTCTACATTTTACAAGACTATATAGACACTCCAGGATGTAACCAGGAAACCCTAGAGTGTGTTTTTTTTTAGGGGGAAGGGAAGAGGAAAAATGCATTTCAAATGGGAGACACTGAACAAGATTTTCAATCTTACATTCTCAGATTTTAAAATTCTATCTAGTGTTACAGTTTCTTCAGACCAGGATTTTTGTTTCCCTTTAGTCATATTTTTTCTCTCACTCTCACTCTCCCTTCCCCCTGCCCCCCTCCTTTTTGGTCCTTTAAAAGAGACTCAGATCATCTCCTGCTCTTAATAGATGACTATAAAAATAAAATTAATTTCCCCCCTGCCCTTTAATATCAATATCTCTCCATTAGGTGCGATCATGGGCGAGAATAAACAGAGAATTAAGTGCTTTAGCCCAATGCTGAAATTACACCTACTTTAAAAAAAATTATTTTCATTGAACCAGGTTTATCTGAGGGTATTCACTTTACAATGGGAGGGGGGATTTTTTTTTTTTACAAGCTCTTTGGACCTGAGCCAGTGCCTAGCTCTGAGAGAAAACTTAAAACTAAGACAGAAAGAAAGAGGTGAACAAAAACAACATGAAAAGAGAATCAGAGAGGGTAACTGAAAGAGGAAAAAAATGAGCTTCAGAAAGAGATAGGGATATACCGAAAGAAGAAAATATACACAAATAGAAGAGAGAGCAAATGGAGCTAGAAAGACATCTAATTATATGTAGATATACATATGAGTATATATATTTATTAATCTCATTTTTTACATTTTGAATTTTTGAGTCATCAGAAAGGAGAGGAAATAATGAGGAGACTTTACTAAACAAGACTTTAACAAAATTAGTAGGAAAAAAATCAGAAGAGGAAGGGGGAAAAGCCTACCAAAATCTCCAACTAATATTTCTGTTCCCAGACAAGTAGACTTTGGAGTCCTGCTCCCTGATTTCCCTCCCAGCAAAAGAGATTCATCCCATCCTCCCTGTCCCCCAATCATTGCTGGGGACCCGTTAAACTTCCCTCCCAATCGCTCAGTCTCTCCCTGTCTCCCTTATCCTTTCCATCTTTATGATGAGGCTTGTTAACAAGACCATCGAGCGGGCTATATATATCTCTGCTGAGCCTGCTCAGGCGTGGAGCTGACGGCTGTAGGTAACTACCAATGCACTAATTAATTGATTCCCTCAGATAGTAAAATACCATCATGTCTACATAGAAAGTCACCAACTCATAAAAATATCTTTACACACATATCACCAGAATATGCATATATGTCTATAAGTATTTAATAAATACTTCTTATATTTAATAAATACTTTATAAATTTAACGATTATGAAATATATGTCCCCATATTGATTTTACTTCTGTAATATTATATATGTATATAGCAAGATTGGTTATAATACCATATATAATCTCTCTATATGGGTATATATACATATATGCATATATGGGTATATATACACATATTTTATATATTCCCAATTTTTAACTGCTTCAAGAGAATGTATGAAGTGGGATAATTTGGGGGATTCAAATAAGATTATTTATTTAAAAATTTACTGAATATCTAATTAAATCCTGTAATAAAAGAAAAATCACCGTTGGAAGCGGGTTTGGGGTAGGAGTGAATTATTTTTGTAGATCTCCCCCGCCTCCAGGCAAGGACCTAATCCAAAGTCTGAGAAAAACTGGGGCTGCTTGATTCCCATGTGCAGGAATGGAAGCCTATCAATCGGCAGCTTTTGGAATCGGATTGTAAAAGACTTTGGATGCCTGGCCTGAAACATTCCATACATCTGCTTAAGCTTTTTCTTCTCCTCTTCTAACACTGGAAACCCCTTCGGCATTTCCTGATCTATGAGAACATTGTGGGATGGTGCAGTATTTGTTAAAACAGTGAGTGACACCGAGCCAAGATTTGTCCTGTGTTGAGAAAAATGGCTGAAAGGAGCTGGGGCTGTTCCTCTGCTCGTTTTTCGTAGCTTTCCATAATTTACTATTCTTGGGCCTCGACAAGAATGTTGTGATGATGAATATACAAGCAGAATATAATTATATGTAATACACTTGCCCACATAATTATACATTTTGACACCTGCAAACAAGATTTAGAAAAAACAAAGATAGAAGATAAAGGCACTAAGCATAGAAACAAAGATAGTGTGTGTAAAAGACATAGTAACTGCAGATAAGAATTATGGCAATCAAAAGAGGTGTAAGATACAGAAATAAGACTCAGATATGCTAATAGATTAGATAAATCGCTGGTCATCCTTATTCCCTACTTTATAAATACAGAAAAATGCATGTTGCATCCATCCATGTATATGACATTTAATTAGAGATGTAAGGTAGAGTATCTTATTTAACTTGTGGAGATGCATGAAATTTCAATACCTTAATGTAAAATGGGAGATTATCCCTGAGATTCCCCCTTTCTCCTCTACCATCCCCTCTTTTTTTTTTTCTCAGCAGAAAAAAGAGGCTTTCTTATCTATCCCTCTTGTTGGTGAGGGCCAGGGTAACTTAAGCAGGACAGAGTGCCTTACTCATGGCCATTCTTGGTTCTTCTACTAAGCCTCTGTCAGAGACAGAGAGCCGGAAAATCTTATATGATTGTAGATAGAAATAACATATCACGGGGACCCGAGGCTTTTTTCTTCCTTTATGGACTGCTAGAAACTGGTGTCAGGAAAATGATTTCTACTCTTCCAAAATATATTGGAAACATTCTTACAAGCCATCTCCCTTCTCAAAAACCCAGTGCTGGCAACCTAGGAGTCCTGGGATTTGTGATACCATTGATACTCTGAATTCTGGGACTCCCTGGGCAGAGCCTAGGGACTGGTCTTTGGAATTAGAAGGAAAAGCATATCTGGATGATGAAAAATGCAAGCAGAGAGAAATAAATATCAATCCTATTCGAGTACACTTGGAACTGGGGCAAATTGGGTTTGGCTAAAGCCTGCAAGGTAATTTCCTAGTCTGGGAAAGGTGACTAGCGATTGATTCTCCAGGTCATTAAAAGCTTTAATGCTGAGCTGAGGTTAGAATTTGATTGCAAATTCCTGTGATATGATCAGAAATCTAAAATCTCCCATCTACAGAGCTTTAGGAGAATAAGATGAATTTATCAATGGCCTAGATATACATTCTTATTAGTTAATATAGGTCCTCCCAGCCCTCCTCCTGACTTCAATAGGTGCTCCCTCAAGGCCAGCCCCAAAAGGTTCTCTCTCTCTCTCTCTCTCTCTCTCCTCTCTCTCTCTCTCTCTCTCTCTCTCTCTCTGTTGAAGATTAAAACTAAGTTTTTCTACAAGATTCCGGTGTCTTTCTCTTTGAAGTCCATACCTAGCTATCATATTACAGCATATCAATTTGCATTGTGATGCATTACACTGCGAATAAATTGTGATTAGTCCTTACGTTCCACACGATTTTAAGCATGTGTCGAATTAAATTACCTGACAGCCTGGTAGAAAACAGAGAACCAGACTGACTGCCGAGGTAGAGAACAGAGAGCCAGAGTCCCGCATCTTCGACTACATTATAGCTTTTTGGCCTCTCAAAGAACTGTGTGGGTAACACACCCGCCTCGATGGAGCTGCTACTGTCTAAATCTCTGGGACTGAAATCTAAATAGCTGCTGGGGCTAGAGCAGCTCTCAACGTCCTCTGGGTGCCCCATCCATCACCGGCCCCAACACTTCCTTTGTCTGGAAGAAGCTGCCACTTGAGTGGGTAGGGCGCCGGCGGGCGGCACTGTGGAGCCCCTGGGGCGTCTTGGAAAGAGAGTTTAGGGGATCAGAAAATCGACTGGGCAAAGGTATAGCAAGATTCCCGAGAATGACAAAACCTACACTCGTAGGATTTATGTTTCCAGATTTCGCGGAAATTTATCTACTTATCTGCATACACACCTCGAAAGACTTGCGTACGTATTCTAGCACTCTTAGAGCTCAGAAACACATTCATATAGACATACGAATACGGAAACATTTCCAGATAGACAAGTCTATTGACAGTTTTTTTTTGGTTGGGGTGTGGAGTTAAGGAATGCATTTTCTAATACACAATCTAATATATTTTCTAATCTAAATCTAGTTCATACTGGAATCTGCAGTGGGCAGTGAAGATAAAACAGACACGAGAGAACTTTCTTTTGTTGTGTGCATGAAGACCCCAAGTACCAGCTCCTGGAAGCCGGATCAGTAAGGATCGATTGTCGGGCTCCGCTTCGAGCGGGAAGCCGTGTGTTTTAGCATCGGTTGGGCTCAGTGGAGCCGCCGGGGCCTGTCTGCGGCGGCTCAATACTAGGCTTCCTTAAATAGCTCAGAGGCCAATGCTGTTCACACAAAGATGAGCAGTTGTGAGAATTATTAGCTTCAAAATCTCATCGTTTCACCAGAATCATTTACATCTAAAGTGTGATTCTCGTTCTCTCTCCCCCTCCTCCTATCTCCACCCCCCCCCCCCACCACCGCCACGCATAGAATTATTTTTGCACCGAATATTCTGAATAATTTTCCTCTTTACTTCCTTGGCTTCCAAGGCTTAACTCTATCCCGAACAAAGATTTGTACTTTTTTTCTGCAGTAAATGTAATATTTTCTGATGATGAGGAGACGCTAATAGAAGCAATTTTCAGAATGAGTCCCCAAAAGAAATCTGTTTGGGGCTAGAATAATAATTTCCCCCTCTCACCAGGATGCTCATGGGGGAATCTTATTTCTGAGCTTGGTGTGGGGAGGAAACAAAAGTCTGTACCCTTTCCTGATATTCTGCAATGTCCCTCCAAGGGAGCCCAAACCTATGGAGAGCCTAGCTGTTGTAAATCCCCATTATTCCTTCCACCTGGTTCCCCAGAATTAGGCGACAATGTTATCAAATAACTCAAAGATAGGGGCAGTAAGTCAGATATTTTAAACAAAGAGGGGAAATGGTCTTAAATCTCCAAAAGAATTAGAACAAAGTATTATTTTAATGATCAAAATAATGACATTTGCTCAGAGCTTTGGAGGTAAGGAGAAGGTCTTGCATCCTCCTGTTGAAGGCAAAGATCCATAAATAAATAATTTCCATTTTCCTGCCCCATACCTCCTCCCCTCAAAACTCCCCTGTATGATGGACTTTCCCCAACCAGGCCTGAACTCTACCGGCTGTTTTTCCAAATGTGTCTTGTTTTCAATAAAAGAACCACCCAAACGATTTGACCATTGCAGGTTGAGGGCAGTAGAGAGATTTTTCCCTCCACACCCACCCCTGCTCCTGACTTTACATACACACGGACACACACACTGGGATGTTCATACACTTATCGGAGAATTTTTGTAAAATAGTTATCCCTACCAGTAGGCCACGTCCTAACCTTGAACAGATGGTTTTTGCTTTAGGAATAGGGTAGTAGGAAAGTGGACACCTCTCTAGTGCTGGGATAAGGAAGGAAAATCAAAGAACCTAGAGCTCAGGAAGAAAGGACAGCAGGAAACCCAGAGGCAGTCCAAAGGAAACTGGAGAAAGAGGCCAGTAGCTTTTGGGCTAATTGTGAGCATTAGTCCCTTAAGGAATTAAACTCCAGCCTTCAGTTTTCGCTCTTCCCGGGTGAAGGCTATAAAGAAGGCTATAAAGTATATTTAACAAACTCACAAGTGTGTGTTTTTAAAATATGTGGATCCTGTAAATAAAAGTTTTTCCAACTACCAACGGCAATTTCTCCTCTTTTTCCAGAATCAGCCGTTCAAGAGCCATTCTATTACACACATCGAACTGTTCCCAACCTGCCCTTTACAATTCCACCTTTTTCCAACAAAACCCCCACCTTAGGGCGTTCCGGCAGGTGATAGATTTCTTTGGATCTCTACAGGCTCTGATTTCACTTTCCAGTCTAGCATATGCTCCCTCTTGCCTGGACACTTTCCTAATTCTATTTTCTGTCTTCCTTTTATCGCCATCATTCTTCCCCTAGGACACACGAGTTTACCGCTCCTATCTTATCTCTGCCTTTAATTATTTGGGGCCAAAAGATGACAGACGCTTCAACAGATCTAGCCTGCTTGCTCTTTCTGTTGTTGATGCCGCCGCTGTTATTTTTTTTATTATTCGTTATTTTTTTTTATTATTTACCTGGTCAGAAAAAAAGGTGGAAATAAGAAGCGGACTCGGGAGGCGAGTTTTCTGGCTTCCCCCCTCCCTGATGAGAGGCAACGGGGGGAGAGGAGCCGGTGACTTTTATTGTTCTCAGAAAATCACATCGTCATACATTCATGGTTTAATTATTATTAATATTAATATAGTGAAGCGACTTTGTACAAGGACTATATAAAGCTGAAACGTGCTAGAGACAGACATTTGCATAGGGATCCTACAGAGAACTAGCGAGAATTGGAGGGGGAGCAGGGAGCGCAATAACAACAGCGAGAAAACTAGACGAAATACACGCAGGAATAGGGGTGACAGACACGAGAACAGAGACACAGACTGACAGAACCTCACGGAAGAGTAGTATTTAAAGCAATGGGAAGAGGATATTGCATATCTTTGTCGTCCTTCCCACCAGCATGCCGCCCCTTCCCCACAATTTCCACAATTTGGGAATTGTGTTTCTTGGACAAATTTAGTTTTGAAATCCAATCTCAGATGATAAGTTTTGATTTTCGAGAGGTGATTAATTGCAAAGAGCCGTTTGTGGGTGCAGGGGGTGAATGTACTGGTGCAAGTGCATGTAAGAATATGATTGTGTGTATAAATAAATGTGTATATTCTCCATGTGTTTCTGTATGTAAATCAATGTGTATAAAGAAGTGTGTGTTTATCTGTATGCAACAAGGAGAAAGAACAGGTGTAAGAAAGGGTGTGTGTGTGTGTGTGTGTGTGTATGTGTGTGTGTGTTTGGCTTTTCTGTGAATATATATATCTGAGGGTGAGTGCATATGAATGCATTCGTATCTATTTGGAAGCATATGTAAGTCTGTAGAAAGTTGTCAGACATACCAGTGTGGATGTTACTGCCTGGCCCTGAAAAAAACTGATAGAGGTATGGATGGAGACCTCAGATGAAAAAAATGTCTTTTTCTCTGGAAAGGGGACAGTTGCTTGGGTATGTCTCTTGGTTACTCTCCCTTCCTCCTCTTTGCCTATTGATTTACACTTCCCTAAAGTTTGGTGAAGAAACCCTGAACCATTGACTTGTTCCTTGAACTACGGAGCTTTATTTAAAAAAACAAAAAACAACTCCTCATCCAACCCAGAAATGGGAGACTTTTTCAAGCCAATCTAAGATTTCACTCATTCTGACCTTAGGCTGGGGCTCTGAGTTTGTTTGTTTACAGGGAATTTTTTCTAATGGAATCAAAATGGCATTCTAATAGAAATCTTTCAAAGAGGAAATTATATAAAATCTTTCCTAGTCTCTTCAAGGACATCTCTTCTTCCAGGTTCTCCCCCTTGCTGGGGGAGATCTTGTCTTTCATTACTCCATCACGTTCACTTAGGGAGAGGGCGGAGGCAAAGAGAAATGGAGACAAAGGGCAGCGTTGGAGGGCCAGAGGTTGTGGGGAGAGAGGAGAAGTACAGAATAGAATATGGAGAGAGAAAAAAAGAAATAAGAAAGGAGGGGGGGGAAGAGAGAGAGAGAGAGAGAGAGAGAAGAGAGAGAGAGAGAGAGAGAGAGAGTGAGAAGGGGGGGCGGTGGACAGTGCAAAGCCAGAGAAGGGGGAAGAAGAAAAGTGGTAAGTAAAGAGGAGGAGGAGAGGAGGAGGGCGTTAGGGCCCCCAGTTCATTGTCACAGGCCTGGGAAATTAGGGTTGAGAGGAGACAGGCTCCAGTATCTCCGTAGCTCCCTTAAGAACAATCCTCCCAGCCTCATAAATTACAAAGTTCTAGCCTACGGCCATGACCATGAACGCCAGAAGCAAAGCCAGACTGGACTGCCTCCATAGTTGGGAAATCCCGCCTCAAATTCTTTCTCCTCCCTCCCTAGTCCCAGCTACATCACCAGGTTCTTCCTTCCAAACCCCATAGCTTCACGTCTTCACTTTTTGCTACTAAATTTAAGCTTCGGTACCTATTTTTCTTCCACTTCTCAGCCCATTCTCATCTGCAGAGCTTTTGATCTTCAAAGTACTCCTTCCTCCACCCACCGACCCCCCATAACATACCTCAGTAGAAATAGGAAGAGTAGGGGAAGGAGGGGGTTCTTGCTCTCACCTAACAAACTCAAGACATCCTAAACTCTGCTTTGTCCCACGGTCTAGATTGGAAACTGGAGATAGGTAGAATGCAATCTAAATATGCACTGGTAAGTATGTCATCCAATCGGAGACCAGATTTCCCCATCCCTCCGATTAAGCCCGCCTTGCCCATGTCTTTGAGAAACGGGGTGGGGGGGATGGGGAGACTAGGGTTTGTGTGTGTGTGTGTGCGTGTGTGTGTTGTTGTTGTTGTTATTTTTTACTGAAGCCAAAAGCAGTTGTCACCCCTACCCAAAGAGAGGAGAAGGCCTTGATTGAGAAGATATGGGAGTTGAAGACCCGATCCAAGTCTCTCCTTTCCCCTTCTGCCAGCTCTCCTCATCTTTCAAGCACACCTAGGACCTATCTCCTCCATTTTTCTCATCCTCCCCATTCCCCTTTCTTGCTGAAGTGGCCTCACCCTTTGACCTTCAGTCTAAGAATTTGAGGAAACTCTAGTTGCCTCCTTGTCTCAGAGGCTTCCTAAACAATCCTCACCTAAGTATCTATCACCAAAGAAGAACCAGGGACAAGGGATTTCTAGTTGAAGTGTCCAACAGGACAGAAGATAGTGGAAGAAGGAAGGGGGTCAAAACCTGATATCTAGGAAATATGCCTTCACTTCACTCAGGCATCAGATTGAGTAGTACACAAAAATGTTTCCACCCTCACCTCCATACATAGGAACAACAACTGAAAATCAGCGTTCTGGAAATAGTTTTGACTTCTTCCTTTCACCCCACCAGAAGCCATCGGCTTCCTATTTTTCCCTCTCTCTGTTTCTCTCACTTGGCCTGGCAAAAATGATGCATGGCATGTGTAGAAAAAGAACTGATTATCAAAACAGACAATAACAAAAATACCCAGACGGGGCAGAGCCCCGGGCCTCTCGTTATAAGCGGGTGACAATGTCTGATGCAGGCGGTCAAGTGGCCAGACGGTCAGGGAGTGAGGCTCTCTCCCTCTCTTCACCAGGGACTCGGCTTAAGTCTGATGTCTCCTCCTTCTGATGCCCCTAAAAGAAGGAGAGGGCCTGCTCTCTGAGCAGAAGTCTTTTCTTTTTCATCCTCCGGTTTTGAAACCAGATCTTGACCTGCTGGTCACTAAGATTCAAGCGGTCCGAGAGTTCTCTCCTCCTCTGGCGGGTGATGAATTCGTTCACCATGAACTCTCCCTCCAGCTCCGCGAGCTGCAGCTTTGAGTAGGGTTTGCGCTTCTTCCGGGACCGGGTGTGCATGGGATACCAAGGGGCGCCTGGGGAGGAGGGAGTGGGCACAGGATAGTTGGCTTTGGAAGGTGAGGAGTTGACAATACAGAAAAGGAAAAAAAAATACAGAACCTCAGTCCTTCCTCAATCTCCCCTGTCTTCTTCCCTATGTCTCTTATTTCCTTTCTTTACTGCTCCCCAACACTCTCCATGGTGTTTGTTGCCTCTCCTTTTCTTAACCCTTCATTCTTTTGCTCTTCTTTCCCAACCATACTTTCTGCCCTTCCCATTCCCCATTCCTTCTTCTCCCAAATCCTTCCCTTTCTTTCTTCTCCTCAATTCTCTTCTGCTCTCCTCTCCTGGGGAACCCTCTCAGGGAGCCTTGGGCAGGATGGACTTGCATGGATCAATAGAAAAAATAAATAATATCCACTTGCTTTCTGAGACAGAGCGAAAGGAGGAAAGAGGGAGAAAAGAAAGAGGAAAAAAAAAGAAAGGAAGGAAGGAAGAAAAAGAAAGAGAGGAGAAGTAACATTTAGGGTGCAAGAGTGGTGTGGATAGGGTGTAAGAGGACAGATTGGGAGGGAGGAAATGAACCCTTAACTCCTACCCCCTGTAGCTTCCTGGCCTTCAATCCTCTGGCAGGCGGAAAGGGAATTTCTCATTTTATTTTATAGGGATATTTACATGTTTATAGGCCTCCCCCCTCCCCTTTTCTTTTCTTTTTTTGAAAGAAGCGCTCACTAATGAAACATTCTGCCACCCCAAACCTCTCAAAATACACCCAGTTCCTGAATTCTGTCAGTTGTACTCCCCACGCGCCAACCCCCTTGTCGCGACAGAATGCCCGCTAGTTGCAATAGAGGTTCTTGGCTGAAATGGAAGGTGTGATCCTTACCACTGGTAGAGAGCCCGTTCCCCTGGCCTAGGGGCGACACCAGGCTGGCCCCATCGCCCGCGCCGCCGCCCTTGTTTCCCTCGTTGAGCAAGGACGAGCTGGAATCGGACTCGAGTGACTGGCAGGAGGGGGGATCGTGGGGGGGTCCCGCGGTGCCGTCCCCCCCGCCACCGCCGCCGCCGCCGCCGCCTGCAGCGTAGTCGTACTTGAAGCCCATAGACGGCGGCCCCGACGGCTCGAGCTGCAGCAGCCCGCCCCCCTCCCGCCCTCGCTCCTCGCGCTTCAGCCCACCGCCCTCGGCGCACGCCTCGCGATAGTAGCACTTGCTCTCCTCCACCCGGGCCAGCTCGCATGTCCGGCCGAAGGATGGGTTAAGCGACACCGGGCTGCCGAGGTAGGGCTGGGGATAGCCATTGCAAGGCTCCGCAGACGGCCAAGGTAGGGAGCAGACGTTGTCACGCCGGGGATAGGACAGGGAAGGCAGGCCGGGCAGCTGCCCCCCCGAGGCGCGGAAGTTGGGGAAATAGAAGGTGTCCCCCGTGTGGATATTCACCAACGGCCCCACAAACCCGGGATTAAGGAGATTATGTTCGCCCATTTCCGCGGGGCCCGACCGAGAGCTTCTACTTTATTGCTATCTGACATTAAACATAGTTAAACCTGCGGACGCGTCCCATTGGCCGCTGAACGGTCACATGGGTGCCTGCTGGAGGAGGGGTAGGAGGAGGAGGGGGTGGGGAATGAAGAGACAACCCCCCCCCCCCAATACACACAGCCAACACCAACTTCTCTTCCCCTTTTCTCTCTTTTTTTTGGGGGGGGGGCGGGGAACTCTACGTTGTGGAAGGAGCTAATTCATTAGATTCTAGTTGTTAAAAAAGAAAAATCACACAAAATCCAACCCAAGGAACGCAGCAGTAACTCAATCTGGGGCGAGGAAGGAATAGGAAAAGAACACACAAAAATCATACATACACCAATAACATATGCACACCCCCACACCCTCTCCACCTACCTCCCCCCCCTCGTGTATCCTTTCGCCAACAGCTGGCCGTACGCAGCCCTTCCTTCTTTAATTAGCTCCTTTATTAACTAAAACCGTTGGAATTTACAATATCTCCCCAATAAATTACTATTAGATATTGTGTCATATAAAGTTTACTGGCTGTTTAAGGAGACGGATGAGCCCTTTGGCTACAGGGTTTATTTACAGTAGAGAGAAGTAGGGGTAAGAACATGTTTCTCTCTGGGTTCTCTTTCCCATTCTGCCTCCGGGACCTGTTCTCGCTTCTTTTCCATTGGTTTCACTCCAAGAGTTGGGAGAGGGCACCACAGACTCTTGGAGAGGGGAGTTCCTCCCACTCAATAACCCATCCGGAGGGGAAATGATACCTCAAGACCTCTTTTCCTCTCCCTTTTCCAACAACACACCTTTTTCATTTACCTCCACTCCCTGTATCGTAGGACAAATGCGGAAGGCAGGAGGGAAGGGGACACCCGGCTCCACATGCTTCCCTCTACCCGAAACTGAGTAGGGTCCGCTTCCTAAAAGATTGCTTGCAACAGATTACCTCCTTTGCTCTCGACTTGCTCTGGGAAGAAACGAGGAGGAAGGCTTGCGAGCGACAAGAAGATCCCAAAGAATCGAGGCAATTGGATGCCCTAGAAGGAACCAGTCCAGTAGAGGACGCGGCTTCGGCTGGAGCTCAGGGTTTTTAGCTGGGAGACCAAGATTCGTACGGATGTAGAGCTGAAGAGTAGTACCGAATTCAATCCTAGCCCACACCAATCCATACCAATAACTACCATTGTGCACCCTCAAGTGAAAGTGGGGATAAAAATAAAAATCTGTACCAGTTTCTATCTCCAAAAGGGTATTGATAGTTCCAATTAAACACCTAGCTGACTGCAAATAAGGACATATGCTCCCGCTTTAACCTAATGGGAAATTAAATGCGGAACAGGAAATTAGATATATTTTGACCTTGTTTACGGGGCACTGAAACTCCAGATTAAAAATAATCATAATAAAAATCTGGATATTTCATAATATCTTAGAGCTGAGAATCGGTGTATACCAAGTATTTGGATACTTTGGGCTAAATATTTCAAGCAGCATTGAAATTCTTAGCATACTGTAGACCCAAGCTATTAAGGGACAAAAGGCAGAATGGAAGTGAGAAAGAAAGAGTGGCCCAGAAGAATCTAGAGACACTGAGCATATCGATAAAGAAAAATCTGTAGGCTCTGTGTGTGTGTGTGTGTGTGTGTGTGTGTGTGTGTGTGTGTGTGGCGCGTGTGCTCGCGCGTATGCACACCAATTGATAACTAGATAATTAGCAAAAGAAAAAGGAGACTCATATGTAAATATTCTCCTTGTCGTCTTTCTGCTAAAGGGACATTTCATGGGCGAAAAAAAAAAATCCAGATTCCTCAAATTCCACCGTTCCCTGGACGGTTTCGTATCCTAAAACCGTCGCCTCTGAGACAGACAGAAATACGTGCTCCCTCCCCTGCCCCAAATTCCGCCCGTCTGTCCACTAGATCAGACGAACTATCCGACTCTTGAACCATTTCTACCCATTTCACTCTTTTCCTTATGCATGTCCTCCTATGGCTAGTGATGGGGTGTTGGTCGAGTTCGGTTGCCCAACCTCACCTTCCATCCCCAGTTAAATCCTCGTTTTGTCCCTGAGATTACAGAAGTCCTCAGATCGAAGCTCTTTGGGAAGAAGCCTGGTCCATGGAAAGATTGTATTTCAATATTAGTCCTTTCCGATTGGCAACAGCGTTTTTCTAGCCTAAGGAAAAGGAGACTAGAATCGGGGACAATTCTCTGTCTTTTTACTAACTGTCCGCAGGACAACCAATTTCACATCTAGCCTACCATTTCCAATTATCATTGTGGTTAGCTGTTCCTGCTATAACAATTAATATCATTATTTTAAAGGTAGCATTCTCCTTTCAAGAGACACTGCTGTCAATCTTTTAAATGGCGCTTCTTATTTTAAGCTGTTTTGGTAAGGTGAGCAATATATTATTATTTTTATTTTTATCAGGAGACTCCGGTGCAAATTCACACTGACATACAGGGCCTTGTTAGACAGTATTCCTAGCAGTAAGCTTTTGTTTCTGATAATATTATCGTAGAAATTAGTTATTAGTATAATCATATTGCAGTTTCTATATAGGGAATAGATTCTTCCTTCCCTTCTTTTCTCTTCCCTTCCCTTTCTTCATCGAGGTAGAGAATAAGGAAGGGTTCTTTGCCTCTGAATAAGCAATTGGAAACCCCCCCTCCCCTTTCTCCTGATCTACCAGAACCCAATCAAAGCAGAAAGCTGGATAAATTGTTGATAGATGAAAACAGATTATGGGGTTGGGGGGCGGAGGAGGGGAAAGATTTTTTTTCCACCCAGGGATCTATTTTTCCCCCCTGGGTTGGCTTAACAAGAATACAATTATTATTGGTGGAGTCAAAATGTGCCATATCTCCCAAGTCATCAGCGCTCCAGAAGGAGAAAAAAATCTCCATCTACACTGGAGAATGTCGTCCCCTCCCTTTTTCTTCGTTCTTCCTCCTCAGAAAGCAGAATGAGCCTAAGGACTTAGTGTAGGGAATACCATACCCCTCGTCTGGGTTCAATTCACGCCTGCCTCTTCAGTTCTTCCTTCATTTTCTTCCCTTTATGTCAGAAAATGGAATATTTCATTGTGTGGAAATTACGGATCTAAGCAACCCAAATCACCCAATCTCCGCAAAGTTCCCTCCCCCACCCCAACCTATTTTGCTTTGCTCCTACCCAGGTTCAATCTATGTTGACCCTAGACGCCTTTGACAATCTACCCCCAATCTGCCCAGAACCCAAGCAGCACTCCCTTTATACGACTCAAATTCCCGGATTTGCCCCATGTTATCGTGGTGACAGACGCAGAGAAGCCACGGATTCCGGGCATCACCAAAGACGCCGCAGAGCAGCACATTCCCGAGAAGCTACAGCGAGGACACACATAGGCTAGATCCCTAGCCGAAAACCGAGAGACACAATATCATTCTTCTACCTCAGCCAATTTCGCGACGCAGGATTAAAGCGTAAAACAAAAGCCATTCAACCTTAAAGATGGATAAACAGCCTTGGACTGAGAACATGAACCCTACAGGACTTATTGACTGATGCCGACAGATACAGAGAGATATTAATCAATAAAAGGCAGAAACAAAAATCAGCTTCTCAACCTTGCTCAACTAAATTCAGCAATTACCTCACTAATTAATTCCTGGATTAATTAAAATAGATGAAATGGATGCTTGCTGATAAATCTTTTTTTTAAAAATCTTGATTGTACACCTTCCTGAGGACCTACTCAAGGGACACACACACGCACACACACAGAGCCTCTCTCTATGACCACACCTTTTGTTTCTGTTTCCATTCACAGCCCTAAATCAGTGTGAGGCGCATTTTCTAGACTCAGCTTGCAGTCACACTGGCACTTGGCCCCACTGGACTCTACAGAAGGTGTTTCATTCACCATTACGAGCAGACCTACGTCTCCCCTACCATTGGTAAAGGGGCTTCCCAGACACAGTTTGCTCACCACCGCATCTTTCCTGCGGCTGGGTTTCGGTTTGGAATCACTGGGGATGCTATATTTTTTGCTTCCTGGAAGGCTCAGTTCAAGGTCACTGTCTAGTTTGCAGAGGGGAAAGGGGGAAAAAAAAAAAAAAAAAAAAAAAACAAGGTCTTCCATTTATGCAAATGGATCTACTTACTTAGACCCCCGGAGGGAAGTTAGTTAGGGAGGAAAGGGAGGAGGGCAGAAGAGGAAGGGGATTTGGGATGAGGGATGGAAAATGGAGATGACCCTCCTGAACTGAACCTCCTCAGTCTCCATCCTTCCCTGGTTATGCCAGGCTAGGATATTTGGAACTGGGGAAATAGCACTTACTTTTGAGATGTGGATATTGAAGGAGTGTGTGCTGTGAGGGTAAGGGGAGGTAGGAGAAGAGAAATCTTCTAAGGAGCCTCACTTCACGTATCATTTGTTTTTTCTGGAGCTGGGGATCAGGGATCCCTTTCTCTTTCCTCTCAGTTCTCCCACATTTGGAAAAATCGTCTTGAAAATCAAGTGGGTGACTCTGAGAGTACAAATGAAGAATGGCAGAGAGAACTCATGACGCCAATCATTTGATGGGTTCACTCATCTCTACAGGTCTAGATTGGTTAAGATGGGGATGGAGATGGAATGGAGAGAGACTCTCCTAAATGGGAGAAAAACCAGGGAAGGCTGAGACAGTGTGGACTTGACTTTAGGGCCTAGGAGTCCATCCTACTCAACAACAAATCAACTGACTTAGTCTTAGTCTCTCCCTAACCCAGAGGCACACCTCAAAGTTTCGGACTACTGTTCAGAGAATGATAGTAAGGGAGGGCATGGGCAGGGGGGGGGGGCGGGAATCTTCACAGTCCAAGAGACTACAAGGGTCACCTCTCAGTAGAGAGGAATAGAAAAGAAATTATCCGATTTCCCCCCCCTCCCTCTTCTCATGCCAGAGAGAAATGGGAGTCCTGCTCTAGGAAGCAGGATTGGCAAGCTAACAGTTAAATATTTTCGTTGTATTACATTTTTCCCTCCATCGCCAGTAGAGGATCTCCTCCGCCCAGTGAATTAGTGTCAGGGACGCCCGAGACTCCACAAAGGTGCAGGGATCAGGTTTAAAAAAAAAAAAAAAAACTCCAGAACACCACACCCACACACCATCACAGACGGCCCCATAAGAGACTAGTGCTTCCTAGAGCTCTCCATCCTCGAGCCACTGCCCCCTTCTCTGATAGCCACACTGCCACTGGCACTCTCTTTCCCTCCCCTCTGCCCTTTGCTCTTTTCTATGGGGAACCATTGCCTTCTGAATGAAGGTAGCTGCATGAAGTGATGGTGGTAGTATTGATAGTGGAGGAGGATTGGCCCTATACACTACTGTCTCAGCAGACTGGCCATGACCGTGGCTTATGGTAAAGCATCCAGACATCCGCCCTTTTTTTGCCCAGCTTTCAGGCTTCGGTTGATTTCGGAACCCCTGGGATGGTGGACTCTCAAGTCTTCTCCCTTTCACTCCAATCGAAGGAGTAGATATCCTAACTTTATCCTTCCTTTTTCTGGGAAAGTTGAGGGGTGGGGTGAAAGCTGACGACGGGATGGGAATGGGGAAGAGAGATCAAGACCCGCAGAGACAACCCAAATTGCGCTCTGACTAGTAAATGGACAGTTACCCTGGAGTGTGGCCCAGATCTAGCGCGGCGAGAACTTACCTCTGTGATTAACGCCGAGGGGGAGGGGGGATGCTGTTAGCGTCACGGAATTCTCTTTTCTCTTCACCCGTGCCCCCCTCCCCCCCCATCCCAATTGGAAAGTTAAAACCGGGATGGCTGAGGAGGATGGGGGAGGAAGGGCCCGGGCCAAAGGCTTGAAGAATAGGAAGAAGACTTAGGGACAGTTTCTCTCCTCCTTTTATTGGTGTTATTAGCTTCCCTGTCTAGACTGAAGACGACACCTCCTCTATCTGTAAACAGAAGCGGGCGGGTTCCCTGGTAGGGTGGGGGGAGAGAGGAGGGGATGGAAGAGAAAAGGGGGACGGCGAGTCGGCCCTCCCCCTCTCTGGCCACCGGAAGATCAAGGCTTTCTCCCCTTCCCCCCGCCCTCCTCCTTTCCATCACTCACGGATCCCTGTGATGTCAAGGTCAGAAAGACCTAGTCACGGTCAAGGCTAAAAGAGGAAAAGACCTGGTTGGTTGCCGGTTCTCTCCCCCCATAATTCCCCCTTCTCATCGGTTCCTTCACTTCTGAAGCCTCCAGTTCTCCCTCCCAAGTGTCTCCAAGTGCCTAGATATTGTGGTCAACAGACACATATGTCTGAACTTTGCTCTATGTGGTGAGGGGAGAGGGAGGAGCTCAGTACTAAACTAGGGATGTGGGGCGGGGTCCTGGACAATAATATTGGGGGTCTGTCGCCTTTCTCTCCCTAACTTCCTCTTTCACAGAGTTTAGGAATGAATTTCACACAGGACCTGACCCTTGGGCAGAGCAGACAGCCCAATAAATAGGGGAAGGCTGGGAAGATTACTGTGAGCCTCGGACACAGGCTGTGCTCCCTTTGAATTGAATGAGTACTGAAGTCTTCCTTCCCCACCCTTGAACCTGCTTTTAGCAGCAATAGATCAGCAAAATGGCCACCGGAGAGAGTAGGGTGGAGGAGAGAGTGACAAAGAAGGGAACGAACTCATGGAAAATGTCGTGGACTTGATCGGCTCAAGGTGTGTTCGTCCATTTCCCTTTGCAGGATATCTCTGCGCACTCTGCTCAAAATCCCGCATCGTGCGGTGGAGTGAGGGATGCCAGACTTTCCCAGGAATGTCCCTTTCTTTGTCCTGGAATCATTCTCAAGGAGGCTAATCATAGAGGATAAAGGAAGGCTCTCAGATATGAAGAGAGCAAGGTTTAGAGGCCGAAGCTGAGAGCACCTGGAATTTGAAGAGTTAGGAATTTAAAAAGAAAAAAGGATGGGGATGAATACGATCCCAATTTTCTAGAAAGATTTCCCCCTACCTTGATATTTTTATGTGACTACATATATTACATTTTTTCAGATACAGTCTTCTTTATTTCACATATTCACAGCCACACCTTTAGTAGATTCTTGAGCACATTTACCCACACCAACGATTTACTTCTATATAGCCACACCGTCATACACAAAAGCTATAGCACAAATATGGAAACTTTCTGAGAGAGGGAAAAATACTTGTGGATGTAATTTAGAAGAAAATATAAGTATTCGTTCATACATTCACTTCAGGCACACACGGAAATTTACATGTCTATATGGCATTCAGGTATGAATCAAATGAAGAAAGAATACTGGTTTGGTTATACACACTCCTCATAGTCACGTAAGAACATTTGTATGAATTTACACTTGGATATATCTAAATTACCCAACAATAACACATACACTTGCCGGAGGAGAAACCCCTAACATAAGTTATTGAGGAAGCAAGTGTTTTTCTACTTCCTCTCACAACACTATGCAGTAACAAACAAACATTTTTTCCACAAAGCACCAGTCCCTACGTGTCTTGGTCTGTTTGTCTTCCAGTCATACATATATTCACACATATACTTCCTAAATTACCCATTGTACCTTTTGGGAGGAAAGTTATAGTGCAAAATCACCCAAACTTAGGAGCCAAATAAGATTTTTCCATTGCCTTTTCCCCTTCTCCCCATACATTCCTATTATACATTTTTGGAGGCAGGGGACACAGCCTCTTTGAATATCTACAAACTCCAACGAACCGCTCTGTTTCTTCCAAACTAAAAGTCTCAACTTAGTGGTTCCCTAACCGTTTGCAGGGGCTACAGGATGAGCCCTGGCTATACTTGTATTTCATGGAACGATAACTCTTCTACTGGAACTAGGGACTACTTGTTCCATAGATTCTCAATTTGCTAGTTTGCCCTCTCACAAATCACTCTACTCTGTCTTCAATACTTTTTTTGATAAAGAAAATGAGAGGGCTCTCAAAGTATTGGAAAGCCTCATCGAATGCTCTCTTTCAGGGCTTAAGACCTCACAAGCCTCTCCAACTCCCCATTGGACTCACTTGCTCCTTTCCCCCAATCATCTCTATCTTCAAAGTAGAACAAAATGATTTCTGGATGAAAAGGTAGGCTGATGGACACAGTATAGTAAGAATAAACTCTCTCCCTGGGGGAGCGTGCTTTTAGTTTTATAATTCCTCAGTTCATTTAGACGCAAAGAGCTAGTTCCGAATCCTCCGGAAAGTTGAGACTACTTAGACAACGCCGACCGGATGGGGGGGAAAGGAACGTGCTGGAAGTAAAAAGGAGGAAAATAATTCTGTTGGTATTTCGCATGTTTGGTTTGGGGTTGAGGCTGGGGATAAAAGAATCTTGTTACCCCCGACACGTTTATTTAAATTGAATTGGAAAAACCTTGAGGCACCCGGCAATCAATGAGGAGTCAAGTCAACTTCTCCGATTTCCAACCCGTTGCCTCAGGTCTTTCTGCCGTCTCAGGAGAAAAGAAAATATTATATATAAATAAAAATTGCCGCAATAAAGATTTAATCTGAGATAACATTGTTTTAGGCTATATTGCTTTTTAAAAGTCTTTTAACCTGACAACTTAACGATCTCATTAACTCTGCTAGATAGGGAGATAGGACCTGAACGAGACCAGAGAAACAAATTAGCAGCCACGTCTACACAGGTAAAAGAAGAGTGGGTTGATTCGGTGATTTGGTCCCCCGATTCCTCTCCCCTCAAGAATTTACAGGGAGAAAATGGATAGAGTTTACCAGCTTTTGAGTTCTGAAGGACTCCAATGGCTAGGGGTCTCAAAAGTCCTCTCACTGCTCTTAGTTCCACTTAGTTTTGGGGATGTGGACTGGAGAGAGAGATCTCTGATATTTCCAGAAAGAAATCCGGCTATTTGTCAGACACTGGCCTCCTCTCTATCCTCTTTGGAGCCATACTTAATTGAAAGAGAAAACGTGTAGAAATGGGGATTGCCGATAATTTCATGAAATCAGTTGACAATGATTGCCTTCTGACAGCCATATAATCCCGAACAGAATATTTGCCTTCTCCTTCACCCTGGAGAAGACTTCTATCCGAACTAGTTTAGTTTCCCCACCTACATCCAAATTGAAACGTTCTTTTCATAACCACTCACTTGATCACTTAAGATTCCTGGTTTTTATCATCCCACAAAGCCACTATATTGTACTCAAAACTGCTTCAACACATATCATGCCCCCTTGATATCTTTTTCCTGCCTTACTCTCCAATTTCTAATCTTAGAAACTGTGTCCACGTAGCCACAATAACCTAGATTATTGTTATAAAGGAAATGCAGGTTTAGGCCCTATTCAGTCAGATGTGCTGCCAACAGGGTTCCAGTGAAACCAGGCTTCTGTCTTTGTACTGTGTGGATATTGCAGTGATAGGGAAGAGCCTTCAGTGACATTACTGAGACATCACAGGATTTTTAAGTAATCTGAGAAATGAGGTCAAGGCCAAAAAAAAAAGATATTTTATTTTAAAAACAGGTTTGTTATTCTTTTTTCTTTTTGCATTCAGTACATTGTCATTCAGACACCACAATACTATATACAGATACAAGACATTTTTTTTAAAAAAGAGAGAGAAAGAGATTTTAGAGTGACATTTCCAAAGAACACTGTTTTGTGAGGTGCTAGTGAGGGGTGGGAGAAAAGTGGGAAAAAGTCTGGAACCCCAACAGCCCAGAGCTGATCATCATAGAAGGGATTATTAAGACATGTCTACTTTGTCCCATAAAGCAGGGTTAATTCAACCCCCCTCCAAGAAAACTGATTTTGCTTGAAGAATCTGGATCTTGGAGGAGGTCAAGGAAAGTATAGGGGGACAAAATGATTTGGATCAGAAATGGTTTTCTTGGGGGTGGAAAGCATCTTGAACTTTCTAGGCAAAGAGGAAAGGAAACCTCTGGTGCACGAAATTCTTTCTTGTTTATTTTTAAGTGAAATTTTTATTTTCTTTTCTTTAAGATAAAATGAATTCCTAGGCTCCCCTCCCCCAATTCTCAATGAGAAATAAACATGTTAGCAGCTTGGGTATCTTTGTGTTTTTCTTGAACTAGCAAAGTGAGGAGAGAATGCATTGTGTATAGTCTAACACAGGCTCAGAACAAGAGCTCGATGGGGTGATCCAGGGCTGGGGCCTTAACATCTGAAGGTCTTACAGATTAGGACTTTTGAGGGAGCCACAGAAGCAGGATGAAGTACTCCCACAAGGGAGTAGGATTTGAAACTTGGGAAGGAAGAATATAGTACATAGATACAAAAGGCAGATCCAGACACTGGGTCTTGGACTCCCCCTACTTCCCAGGCCAATTCATAATTATTCTTAATGTTAATATGACTTTTAAAATACACACACAACTTATTGGGATACCTTTCTAAACAATCACCCAACAGGAAGTGGTGAAGATCCAAGAGGGGAAAGTTAGCCCTCTACATCCTACCCCACAAGCCTTCATTAGGGGGAGTTTATATTGCTCCCAGAAATATGGGGGCAGAGTCAAAAACCTGGGTTTTACTGGAATGATACTATAAACTTCATCTCTACCTTCCATATATTTTGCTGGGGTCTGGAAGTGAGGGTCTATTTATGAATGGCTGGGAAGGAAGACGCAGTGAGGAAAAGGAGGACAATGGAGGTTCAATCTTCTTCTTGAAGATTGTACCTAAATTGCTCCCCAGCCACTGACTGGAATCCAGCCCCCAAAACCTATACGAGCCCAAATATTTCTGGATTCAAAGCTCTACTTTTCACCTGAAACAGTAGTGAGGTGGAGAAAGAAGAATGTGCACATCTCCTCTCTGCACCCACTGCCAGGGTCTGTCCTTCCTTCCTTCCTTCCTTCCTTCCTTCCTTCCTTCCTTCCTTCCTTCCTTCCTTCCTTCCTTCCTTCCTTCCTTTCTTCCTTCCTTCCCCTCTTTCTCCACATTAATATTACTTATTAGTATTAATATTAAATAATCGGTTCACCGGCGAAGTGTCCATCGGTGGGCTCTTTTTATGGTACAAAGCGGGATATAAATAGGTGGGGAGGCACAGGGGGCTCAGAGCTCCAAGGTCAGGTAGAGTGGAGATGGGGTGCCTTAGCTTTGCTGACCACCTTCTTCTCTTTGACTCGGCGGTTTTGGAACCAGATGGTGACTTGGCGTTCTGAGAGGTTGGTGGTGGCTGAGATCCGCCGCCTCTTCTCTTTGGTAATGAACTTGCTGGCCGCATACTCCTTCTCGAGTTCCTTCAGCTGAACCTTAGTATAGGGCACGCGCTTCTTTCGGCCCCTTCGGTAGCTGCTGACCTCGGGCTGCAGGGGGACTACGTCTGGAGAGAAACACGGGAGAGAATCTGTAAGATGAAGTCAACACCCGAGACTTACCTCCTCCCCGGTGGGAAATGGCTGAGGTATAGGAGGCAGGAACTTGAGATCTGGGACAAAGTCCCTCCAAAGATGTAGCTCTCTTAATGATGGGGTAATTCACATAGAGCTTTCCCCTTCCCTAATTTTTGGTTTAAGTGATCTGAATAATTCAACTGCTCTCTCCTAGCCCATTGTACCTCAATTATTTGAATAATTCAACCCCCCAATTCACTTTAGCTTTTATTATGTGGGTAATTCAAGAATCATGAATTTATCTCAAGGAGCTAGAAAATTCATGCCCCAAACCTGACACATTTTTGCCTCATTCTGACAAATAAAATAAAAGAAGTCTTGATGTTTTCTTTGATTTTTTGGGGGGGAAGGGAGGACAAAGGAAAAGGCAAAAGCTGGGGGGAAGAAAGAAAGGAAAAACTATTATTGCATTGCCCCTTCTAGATTAGACTTTCCTACTCCTGCCTTAAAACTCTGAAATAATGATGGGGAAAGTTCACTTTTGCCTTCTCCTCCTGGTATTGGGTACTTTTTATTAAACAGGTATTGTTAGCAAGAGGAAATAAAGCAAATTATTGAAGAGGAACACAATCCTTCCATAAATGGTGGTCCACAAACTGGTCTTAGGTAAGAAAGTCCCAGCTGTGGCATCCCATGAGTGGCCTTCTTTGAGTAGGTTTCCCGGGGCACAGATATACTCTCC
Source organism: Antechinus flavipes (assembly GCF_016432865.1). Lineage (NCBI taxonomy): Eukaryota > Metazoa > Chordata > Mammalia > Dasyuromorphia > Dasyuridae > Antechinus > Antechinus flavipes. The sequence continues at coordinate 223,049,998 of NC_067402.1, forward strand.
CCACTCAACACGTGTCTTCAATGGCTTTTCTGAGTCAGAAGAAGCTCCCTAACCCATCCTGTTGGGTAAGACAGAGGAACAGCTCTTTCTTCAAGTTTTTGCTTCTTAAAGATCCAAACTTTGTTTCTAACTCCCTACAGATCATTAAAGAAGTGCTGGCTTCTTTTTAAGGCACCCTAACTCAATCTCCTTCTCTTTCCCAGTTTGAGAGACTCCATGTCCACATACACACACACACACACACACACACACACACACACACACACACACCCCTTTCCATTCTCCCAATATTCCCTTTCTTCAAGCTCACAAAACCAAATCATCCCACCCCACCCACACCCCACAGCCCTTCAACAAGCCTTAAAGATCTTCCAACAAGAAATGGAAAATTGGGGCAATCATTCAGATCCTCTAACCCCTCCCCCCAATAATCAAAAACAACCCTCCAATTTTTGCATTCAATTTTGTGGATATTTCAGGATGAATTGTATTGTGAAATGGATAAGTCAGGAAGGCAAGGTATCTCCACTCTATTGCCATATAGATAGATCTCAGGAATGTAGGCAAAAGTTCTGGTAAGAAGAGCAGGACATGAAAAGTTCCACAGGAGAGCAGGCTCTTATTCTTCTCACTAAGGCACATTCCTAGTCCCACAAACCCTTGTCTATAGTCACTTAAGCCCTATGTATTACAGGGATTAGATGGTTACTGTAGGGTTACTATCTAAAATATTAAAAAAAATAATCCCTGGAAAGGAAAGAATGGGAAGTAAAGAGTAGACTATCAAAAGGACATGACTTAGCTGTCTACATAACTCCAATTTTAGCACATTGCTGAACAGCTTGGAAAACATACATCCGACATATCTTTTTCCTTGCATCAGCTGGCTTGCTTAATTTAATGAATTTTTTCCCCTATGAATAACCATCTCCATCCTGAGATTCACAACATTAGTATTGCTGGCTGTATGATTGGAGAAACTGGCATAGGAACTCATCTACACATTGCTACTGTTGAAGAAGGGGAGCATTTTGTGTGTGTAGATTGGATAAATAATTATTCACAAATAATTGCAACCAAGTTTCTGCTTAGCTTGGAGCAGCCCATTCTTTAAGTGTTACAGCTACCCTTTGAGAGATTTTTGTGAAAGAAGTGGTTTGATGAAAGGTTGTCTTTTTAAAACACAAATGGATTGTCTTGGTCTCCACAGAAAACAGCCCTTTTTCCCGCTTCCTGTAAAAAGCTCCTTCTTCATTTCAACTGGGCTCTTTAGAAACTAGGATGAGTTTGCAGATGGAGAAATGGGGGGGCGTCTGGTATGGGAGCCCCAGAGTTGTGTCTCCTCGCCACAGAGCAAAAAGTCGGCAAATCTGGCATCACTCCAGTTAATTCTAAGACCAAGCCAAAGTATTCATGCCCTCCTCCAAAATCCACTTGGCAGCCTGAACTATGCGGTTTGTGGATCAAATGAGAGAATTCTCCAGTTTTCACTGAACTCAACGATAAAAACAAAAGCTATTCATATCTTTGTGTACCCTCATCCCATACCCCCAACATTCTCAGTTCACCAAAATACAGTATAGTCCCAGACACACGTATCTCACTCTGGGCATGTCTTGCCCCTTTTCCCACATTCTCAGTGGCATCAGGACTTTGGTCACTAGAAACTGAAGTATTTGTCAGTGGGATTTTTCTCAAGTACATCCAGGAGTCCAGCATTTCCACTTTCCTCTGTCTCTCCTTTCTTCCCTCCCTTATAGCTTCTCTTTCCCCATTCTCTCCTCTCTCTTCTTTTTTCTTTTTCACCTTCCCCCCTTTCTTCAGTGTCTTCTCTCCTCCCCCCATTTCCCTCTTTTCTTCTGCTTCTTCTCTTTCTATCCCTCCTTTTCTTTTCCTTCTCTTTCCACTTCCTTCCTCTCTTTCTTTTCCTCTCCTCTCTTTCTTTTCCTCTTTTTCCCTCCGGATCTCTCAGCAAAAGTCTTTCTACACAAGTAGAGAATTTTTTTAATCACTAGGAAACGTACCCCCCAATAATGTCTTAAAAAAAAAAAACTAATCGTCTACTGTTTTCTACCTCATTCTATATAAGATCAATTTCCATTCAGTCAGAGATACACGAGAGACAATTTTGTGTATATACCTGAATATAGGTTAAACAAACAATACTCTCGATTAGTAACCTTTAAATCCTGGTTCTTCTAAAGGATTTTAAAAGTCTAAAGACCTGGGGGAAAAGATGGAGACACATTTAAAGATAAAAATGCGTTTGAATTTAATCTACTTTATCTCCTTTTGTACTAATTCACCACCAATTTAGTTATCTATACATACAAATGCACTACATATAATATATGTCGATATATACACATATACACAAGACATTTACATACATGTATTATATATGGCATGCGTACATAATATATGGCTACATAGATGTAACTGCTGAGACACTGAATTTTACATTATATGTTATAATCAAACATTTAGTAAATCTCCCATTATTGTCTTAATTTTGCTTAGTTTTTTTTTTTTAATTTTAAAGCTTTATTTTTCAGAGGTTTTCATCTGCAAAGATTACTTTGTCTCCCCGTAACTCCAAAATGCCACATCGCCCTAGGCCCCCTAGTCCCCTAAGCTATCTCTAACTCCTTTGCTTTACCAATGCCTATCTATGCCTGCTGTCTAGACATTGGGACAGAATGGCACAGTGCCCCTTATTCTGGCCTGTTCCTAGAGTGCTCAAGGAGTTCCCCCTCCACCCATTCCTTGTTGGGAGCTACTGATTTCCAAATAAGCTCCACTCGATTAAATGGTGATGGAAGGAGCAGAGGCTGCAGATGTAGGATTATTGGGACACACATCCAAATGTATGTATGTATGTGTTGAACCCTAGAAACGGATTCTGAGTGTAGCCTGTCCAGAAAGACATATCCATTATAGGATATGTATCCTATAATAGAACTAAAAATGAAATTTATTCGGTATGGTCCATTGTGTGCAGTCCGATTTGGGTCTCTACAATATGGAGCTCACTTTTTTATTCCAATCCCGTGTACCCAGGATTCTCAGGCCCAACCCTGCAGAGGACTTTTATTCTTTATTCTGTACCTCTAGCATGGGAGATCATAGGCAATGATCCCAGAGAGAGAATGGTTGTACCCTGCTCTGAGTTAATGCCCCTTTCCTCCCCCCCTTCAGTAAGGGTTTATGGTGGTTCTATAGCTCTTTCATGCCAGTTGCTCAGATTTCTCTTTCTAGGGATAAGAGAAGCTAAGAGGACCAACGAAGACAAGTTCTCTCATCCACACTTGATGTCCCCAGATGTGCCTTTCACTCTTTACGATAGGGCAGAATTTCCTCTATTAGGAGGCACACACTTCACCCCACCCCATCTTTCCTCTCGATTTTTCTTCCTATGAGGTGGGTGATAGTTACTACCGAATGATTCCCTCCTCTAGGAACATCGCTTTTGGTCCGCCCCAGGTGGAAAATGAACGCATCCAAAAGCACAATGAAAGAGGTGACAGAAGATCCATGTCTTTTCATCTTCTCTCCTCCCCTATACAAGCAGACACATTATTTTTGTCTTTTCCCTCCACCCTCAGCTTAGGGATTTGTTCTTCTAGTTCTATGCCTCTCGATGCTATGGATACCCTCCCCAAAACTCTCTCCATGTTCCTTGAATCAAGAGATCCAGAGATGCGCCCTCTATTTATTTTGTTCATTTTGGGAAGACAAAGTTAATCAGATCTGAGCTTCAAAAATTAGGAAAAGGACACGCAAGGGCGTTATAGTTACAAGGTTCCCAACAATTAGAATAATTAAGAAAAAAAAAAAAGAGACCTATGGCTAAAATGTAATCAAACCATCTGACTAATTCAGGGTCTTTAAAGAACCTGAGTGATGCCCGAAATACCTGGACAATTCAGTTGGAGGAGGATATTTTAAAATCCTGCCTAGTATTTTCTTTTTTGTTGTTTGTTTTGGATTTTGGCTTTATAAGTCGGGCCAATTGTGTGTCTGGGCCTGGGAGTGTGAAGGGCGCCGAAGCCGGTATTCCCTGGGCGCTGGAAGCCCGGGGAGCCAGGCGCTCGGGCGCCTGCTATTGCTTCACTTTCGGCGGGGCAGCTCAAGGGAACGTGTCGGAGCAGATTTCCTTCAGCGGCGCATTCCTCAACCCAGCTCGCCCGGCCGGCTCCCTCAGCAGCCGGGCGCGCCGGGGCCAGACAGCGGGGGTGGCTGGGGTGCGGAGCCCCAGGGTGTGTGTGAAGGGGGGGGTTGAGGGGTGGGAGGCGGGAAATGGCGATGAGGATGGGGGTGTGTGTCGCTCCAGAAAAGCCCCTTACCTGGAAAAGGAGACTTCCAGAGGTGGGCTGACTGCGACTGCTCCTTGGAGCAATACACCTGACTGTCCCAGCCGTTGGAGAGCGCCCAATGCTGGTAACCCTCGACGGGGATGAGGGCGTCGTGGCGGGGCTCAGGATGCCCGCTGATGCCCGGCACTACGGACACGTCCAAGTAGCCGGGCATTGCTTGGTAGGAGCTGGCAAAACTGGGATAAAAAGCGAACTCCTTGGCCCTGGAAGATAAATCGTCGCCCGGCAAGGCCCCCGACGGCTCGGGATACTTGTCCCCGGGGTGGTAGGCGCAGGGCTTCTGCTGCAAGTTCACGTTGTGGGATAGGCGGCAGCCGTAGTAGCTGCCCCCGAAAGGGTAGCCGTAGCCTAGGGTAGCGCTGGACGAGGTGGGGGGCGCCGGTGGCGGGGGGCATTGGCGGGCCGCCTCTGGGGCGGGGATGTCCGTGTAGACGGCGCCCTGTGGGGCGCCCAGGGAAGCCGGGGGCCGGCCCAGAACCGGGTGGGTGAGCAGGTCCCGGCAGTGGCTGGAGGGGCAGCTGCCGCCCAGTCCGTCCATGATCGGGGCTTTGCCGGGGCTGGCTCCGCTGCAGCTTCCCCCCCCTCCTCCTCCGCCTCCTCCGCCGCCGCCGCCGCCTCCTCCGCCTCCCTCGCCTCCTCCGCCGCCGGCACCGCCTCCTCCTCCGCTGCTCTCAACCGAACTGTCCTCATAGACGTACATAAGGCTTTCCGGCCAGCGCGGGTGCAGGAGCAGCGAAGTCGTCATGACATGATCTGCTCGAGCTTTTTAAAAACTCCACTTGCCAGAGGGAGAGAGCGAGGGAGAGAGAGAGGGAGACACCTCGCTCCCCTTTTTCCCCCTCCCCCCTCCTCTCTCCTCCCTCTTCTCTCCTCCCCCTCCTCCTCCTCTCCTCCTTCCTCCCCCCCTCAACTAGGTCCTGGCGCATGCGCCTCACTCTCTTTCCCCGCTTCATTAAGAAATACACTCGCACGAAATAACTCCCCTTCTCCTCCCTGCCTGCTACCACGTGACTTTGTCCTCGCACGTGATACCCAGTCCAGGTCTCCTGGGTTCTCCGCCCCATTCGAGGGGAGGGGGGAAGGAAAGGTACAGCCCGGTGCCGATTGGCTCGATGGAAGGGGGGGGTGGGGAGATTTAAATAGCTGAGGCTACGCCCCTTGGAGGGACTGGAAAAAGGGGGGCACGATGGGGGGCGGAGGGGAGCAGGCACTATTTGGTAGACGCTAAAGGGAAGGAGGGGCTGATTTCCGTGGCTCCCCCTGGGGAGCTCAAGAATGGATAGTGTGGGTATGGGGGCGATTTACATCTCTTCCACTCATTTCCCTCCCCCCCACCCCCACCTCCTTCCTTCCCCGGTAAATGGAGGCTACAGACTGCAGAAGTCACAGATTAAGTGTTAGGGTCTGTGGAAGAAAAGAGAATTTTTAAAATTGGTCAAACAGAATAAAAGAGTGGGGTGTTGGAATGTGTGCATGTGCGCGTGTGAGGGAAGAGGTAACGTTTCTGCTTCCAGCCAAGGAGAGCTAGCTCCCCCGTAGCTCCCAGCTGGAAGGAGACTCTGATCGGAGAGGCTTTGATGATAGAGCTATTTCCATTACAGACCATCTCCCTGAGTCTTCCGCAGACGAACCTCTCATCCTTACGAATCCGCCCTAGGGAGAGGGGATCATTCTCCTGGCCCTTGGCCATTGCTTGCCTACTGTCCAGGCTTCTCCACGCCAAGGGGTGGGGGCTCCGGGGAGAAAGAGACGAGCGTCCCTTATACTCTGTCTCCCCTCAACAGCATTCCCGACCAAAAAAAAAGCCACAGTGATTCTAAGAATGAAAGAAAATAAAAGAAGCAGAGAGAAAGACTAGAAATCGAGACGATTTAAGCACAACGGGAATAAGAGAATTAGAAACGGAATTTAAAATAGGAATAGAACTAAACTGGGATGCAGAAATAGAGATGAGAGGTAACAATCGGTGTTAGAAATATCAGGATCCCAGCCTGTATTAGGCTTTGACTCGGGTATGCTCGCACCAAAGGGATGCGGGTGAAACAGGGTGAGGAAAAGATGCGAATAGATTTTTGCTTCACTTCTTTCGCGTTCCTTTTTGTCTAGTGCTCTGGCATTAACCTCGGTCTGTCCGCTCCACCGGTTCGCTCCTAGGAGGCAAATGCCTCCCACCTTTACCTTCTCCTTTTTCGTTTCCCAGTGTCCCAGGGGTGCTTAGGACCCCTCCCGAGGGGCTGACCACCCCCTGGTGGAAGCACTGAGCTGGGGAACAGAACAGTAGGCGGGTGCAGAGCTTGGGGTGGCGGCGCCGAAGAGCCTGGAAGGGCGTGCTCGGTATGAGAAGGGAAGCCGGCAGGGGTGGCTAAATTTCCAGCTGAACTACCACGCTCGGAAGCACATCGGTGTCAAAAAAAATTTTTAAGGGCGAAGTACGAGAAGACGGTGGAGGATGGCACCTTCAAATCCAACCACCATCACATTTCTAGGAAAAGAATAACCACGAGAAAACACTGGGCTTTTATTTTTAAAAGGGAAAAAAGGCTGCCTTCTCACTTAAAGGGGGGGGGGGGAGAGGGGGACGTGGAGTGTGACGCCTTAAAGCTCGGTAGCTTGGTCTCTTCTGTCTGGGTCCGGTTCTCCGATCCTAGTCTTCTGACTTTCAATGAAACCCCTGGGTACCCAACATCTTCCATACAGGCTGCTTCCCCATCTTGGACAGCGCTGCTTCTCCTGGGTGAGGTTGAGCTGTGAAGAGCCGAAATGGGAATGCAAAGGGGAAAAACCAAAGGCCGAGGAAGATGGGGAACCGCTCCTCCTGTTCAGTCCTTTCGGTGTCCCTTTTTTTCTTCCTCCCTCCCCGGCTCTCAGTCCCCAGACTGTGTGCGTTTAAAGACCGTATGCTTTTAAACTCTGGGTCGGTCAGCCACCGAGGACGGAGATGGTCCAGAGATTTTTATTCCCTGGACCCCAACTCCTGCTGAACAGTAAATGAATCTTTTTGCCGCCGCTCCTTCCCCCCTAACTACTAAGTGGCTTATTCGGGGCCCTGAAGGAGAGGGTTAGTTTGGCTCAGAAAGTGTGGTTTGTGTATGTCTGTGTGTGTTCGTGTGGGGTCTTCTTCAGCAGAAACTTTTAATTATCTTCATTTTGGGGGAGGTTATCAGAGACAAGATAGCGTCTGTCTAGAAGCTGGTCAGTAAAAAGAAAATAAAATGTATATTGGGGGCTGGGGATAGGTCTATAGAGATCCGTAGAGAATTGGGTGGAAAGAACGATAGCAAGAGGAAGGCAGAGAGGAAAGTTGGATCGAGGAAAAAAAGCTGGGTTTGCTTTCTTCAGGGAATTGTCCGGCCCCAAACAGCCCCGAGTCCAAGGTCAAGGTAAAATCCATCTGGGTCTAGACAGAGACGTGTGACCTTCCCTTCCAGGGTCTTCTTGGCGAGCAGAACTGCCTCTTCCGAGAGCTCGGACACAGTTTAGACTCCAGCTTGGGGGGAGGGAGGGGCAAAACAATGCTTCCCTCCGTCCTCCACTTTCCCTTTCTTCCATCCAGTGTTGGCCCCAATTCAGATACTCAATTCCTTGGCTCTGTGGTCCTGAAGGAACAAAGAACCCTAAACTTTAAACTTATCTATGCTCCCTAACTCCTTCTTGGTTTTCAGATCTGGGGACTCTGGTCCGAGCTTAACTTGTTTCCATCTGATACCAAGGCTAAACCAGAACCCTGTAGGTAGAATCCAGGTTCCTTCCCTAGATCTCCATACTCTATTGGGGTTTCCAGAAGCAATTCCATCCATTTCTCCAACGGGGCTCCCGGGTCAGCACACGGGAAAGCTTCTACAGCAAGGTAGCCCTGCAATAAATAAAATTAATAGTATGTTCTTTTCTAGGTTTATGTGAGGACATTAACTATTCCTATTGCAATGAGATATAGATTTAATTAAGTCGGGCATTTTACAATTCCGTTTATTAGGGGCACGGTGCCGGCCGAAATTTAGCAGCGAGAGGTGAGGAAAGAGAAAGAGGCAACTCAAGTCGGCTCTCCCCGGAAGACAGAGTAAAAAACAAGGCCTTCTGCACCACTTGGGGTGGAGGTGGGGGGCAGAGGACACAGAAGGGAATTGGGAACAAGTCTGTTTTGTCTGGACTGGTTGCCCCAGCCCCCATAAGCTCCCTTTCCTCTCCTGCTTCAAAATAAAAAAAAAATCCTAATTGTGTAGAGTAAAAAAAGAATCAGCCCCACAGAGAAGGTTACAGAGCTAGTATCGGATGAAGTTTCTAAACGTTAGTTAGCTGAGAAGTGCCCCGTCCTTCCTTCCCCAACATTCTCCAGACCTCACTCTCTCAAAACGTGACTCTCATTGAGATACAAACAAAACCAAATAAAAATCTCCAGGAAGGGGAAAAAAATGGACCTTTAGAGTCGGAGCAATTATATATCAACTTCATCAAGAAACATAGAGTAAAATGTGATCTTCCTCGTGGCTCAGCTCAGTCTAGTACAATCTGCCTAGCTTAGTCGATCTGGATTAAGCACCGAGATCAGTCCTTTCTAGTCATCAATTAAATTTTAAAATCGGAATAAAGAGAATAAGTTGGGTTCCTGGCCTCCACAGTTCCCCATCAACTTCAGGGGTCTGCAAAAATGCAGAAGACTTGATTTCATGAAGGGGAAAAGGGGGTGGTGCATTAAAGTCCAAATAAATGTTATTTCTCCCCCTGACCCCTCTCTCTCCCGAGAGATCTGGTTCTGGTCTTCTCATCTCAGCTACCTTTTCAAAGGGTGGTTTGCTGAGGAACTGAGATAACTTGAGGGCCCGGGGAAAAAATCTTTCCCACTTCCTTCCCTCAGCTCCTGCTTCCTGGAGATCCTGAATTTTGAGTTTTCAAAGTGACTCTGAATTTTTCACCACATAAAGAGGAAATTCAACTTGTCATCTAACTGGAAACTCCTGTGTTTGTGTGTCTATGTATATAGAAGTTTGTGGAGGCTATTTGGAATGTTCTATGCCACAGAAAACATGAAAAGCAAACTTGATATCCACTCCCCTTTCCCCCCATCCTCTGACTCCTGGTAATACCTTTGCATACATCTTTTATGTGAAAATATAGATCTTGGGGTATATGTATGTGAATAAGTGTGGATATTATAGATGGACGTGAGTATTTACCCAAGGCCCGCTTCTCAAGATAAACATATTTTCTACCAGGGAAAGGCTAAGAAGATAAAGTATCAGATTATGATGGCTTACAGGTTTTCATTTGGAATTCGAGGCAGACCCCTATAGAGTCCAAAACTTGGTCAGAACTCCGAGTTAATAATAGCAGTTCATCTCTGATGCAGGGCCCAGGCATGTCTGAAGTTATGTGCCTCTGTGCCTCTGTCTACAAGTCAGGAACGTGGACACCAGGTCCTAACTCACATCATTCACTTAGCATAGCTATAAGGATAGAATATTTTATTGCCTATATCCACCTCAACTACCAAATCCCTTTTTGGAGATTCGACATCAGTAGATTCTTCTTCACTGGTCTCCATCCATTCCTTTTCCACCCTCTCAGTGAGAAGAGCTCAGGTGAAACTCCTTCTCTTGATTCCTTTTAAAATTCTCTCAAATGAGGTAGGAAGAGAAAAGGAGTTCCACAATGGCAGATTTCTGAGCTGTGGAACAAGGGACTTGAAGGGGGGGAGGGTGGTGCTAGGAGGAGAGAGAGAAGATCTGGAAATACCTTTTACCAATAGGGTTTATCGCAATCTTAGCTATAGGGTGGAAGAAGGAAATGTATAAAAAGCTAACATAATTTGAACGGAAAAAAATCCATTACAGAAAGACCTTCATGGAGAGGGACCAAAAAAGTAAGAAAATGGAGGGATAACTGAGAGGAGAGGGTTGGTATTTGTTGACTTCTTTCATAGGGTTCTTCAACCATCCTCTCCTAAACAAAAAGATGTTGAGGTTTGGGATAGGGAGCAGAGGAAAGGAAAGATGCAAGTAAACTGGAAAAGGCTAATAGGCCCATTTTGCAGAGCTCAAAGAGCCAGGCCAGGAGTTCTTACCGCCCCCATCTCTTCTGTTCTTAATTCCCCAGGGCTCATTGAGGTCTGGAGGCGGCCTATAGAGCTTGGCGACGCAGACGCGGGCTCCTCCATTTCCCTGCTACCTATATTGACTTTGATCTTTCCACCCCCACAGCCCATTCCTCAGAGAAAGACCCAACCTCTCTTCCCCAGCCTGAAAACTCACCTCTGGGACATCTTCCTCTAGTTCTGGCTTCTTCCACCTCAATTCCTTATAGCGCCTGTCCCCTAATCAAGAATAAGAGTAGTGGCTGGTTGAGCAACTGGGATTGCTAAAGGCCTTAATCTGCATTTATTCTGGGATTCCGTCATTTTCAGAATTGTCTCCTTTCCTCCACATCCCACTTCAATATCTCTCTCTGGAGATCTCAGTTCCACATCTTTCAAAGGTTCAAAAGCTAAGCCAATTAATGAAAACGTTGATAAATTTGAGGTTAAGGTTGATTGGTTTAAAATGAAGCACTTTTCCCTCACTTCAATCTCTTCCTGATCTGGAAGGATTAAGAGAGGTCTTGAGTTGACTTCTTACCCACTCCCTTGCTTGAATTTTTCTTCCAACCTTCGATCAACTTCTTTCTCCTCGATGATCCTCCCCTAGAGTGCCACCAGATCCGAAATTACAGGAATTGTTGATTCTGACTGCTCTGGATTGTTGCACACAAGAAGGTCCAATCACTCTTTTAATAGAGATTTCCAGCGATCATCTTCTGTAGCTTTCCCAGTTCCCAATGTCGGTACTCTTTCTTTCCCAACTCCCACCTCACTCTTTTATCCCCCTCCCCTCCTGTGCTTCTAACCCTCTTCCCTTAAACCTTTTCAAACGCTCGATCTCCATCCCCCCCTTTTCCAACCTCCCCAGAGGCCTTTTATATTCTATACCCTTCTCCCTATTTCTTAACTTTTCTTCTCACCCTTGCCTTTTTTAGCTTTCACTCCCTCCCATTCCCCCTTCTCTTTTGCATCTCCGCGGGTCAATTTCACCCCCGAAATTGACAAAAGAATTCGAAGGAAGTAAAACCTAGAGCTGACATTAACAAAGTCACTCCTCCCCCTTTTCTATTCCAGTCCCTCCACCCCCCCTTCAGATTCGGAAGAGCACCTTCTGTCCCCCCAACTCCCCAAAACACCTCCCCTAGTTAGGAAGTCCTTCAAAGGCAGACAAATAAAATCCCCCCTTGGTTTTAGGGCCTGTCTGAAAGAGAAGTCCAAGTTCATTTTCAAGTTAGACAAGGGAGCTGAGGGGGGTTGGGGAAGAGGTTGGAAGAGAGTGTGTGCTGGGGGGGAGGATTTGGCTCCTCCATTCGAGATCTAACAAAGAGAAGGCCCCTTTTGGTCAGAAAGTCAACAAACCGAATAGCTGGAAAAGGTATTTATCGCTTTCCATCATTTCTTCCTCCGTCTATTTTAGTTTGTGGTTGGGGCTCTGTGAGAGAAGGCTTTACTCCCCATGCCCCACCTTCTTTAGGGGATATTTTCAGATTTTTAAAAAGAGAAACCTGAGAAATTATTTTTTTTAAAAATTGTGTTGGAATAGGAAGGGGGTCATGGCATCTCCCAGGACCAAAAAGGGTGCTGAATACTTCCACAAAAATCATGTCTGCTGGGGGGTGGGAGGGGGGTGGAGAAGAAATGAAGAACGGCGGGAAATTTAAATCTAACTAGGCCAGAAAGAGGCTTTAAGAATCCCTTATAGTTTCTGCAAAGACTAGCCAGACCTGTACAGGACTGGTAGAAGTAGATGAAAGGGATTTGAATCTATGTGTCAGAGACTGGGAGGCCAACTTGGGGTGGGGGGAGGCGGTAGAAGGAAAAAAAGAAAAGGGTGTTAAGTGAAGCAGTCTCCTGTTTTTCCAGAATCACACCCAAAACCACACCGTGATCACGCTTTCCCAGTTCTGACCACAGATCCCAAATCAAATTGGAAATGTTTCCGGAATCCCAACTAAATCCAGACTAGGAGGGGGTGAAAGCGGGGAAGGAAGGGAAGAAAGAAGAAGAAAGGGTTCCAAAATCTTCTCCCCCTAAAAATTTTTTTCACAGTAAATGGAAGAGAGTTTTTCTCACTTTCATTCCTATTCTCTCCCAGAGAATAGAGCACGAGACAGAAACGAAGGCGAAAAACAAAATCCGTTTAGCTAAACAGGGGAAAAGGCTGTCGCTGCAGCGTCCTGCAGCCTGCTTCTGAAGATCTCTGGCCCCGAATGTGGGTGGGGGACCTGGATATCTTTTCCGTGGTTGTTTATTTTAATTAATTTTCTCTAATGAAATAAAACACTAAGCAGTTCAGCTTTGCGGAGGCAGACAGTGATCCTGGGTTCTCCAGAACTAAGATGATATACAGTTTAACGTCCCATATTGCATCCACCCACCAATATCATCAGCACCACACTTTCCCCAGGCCCCCTCTCCTTGGCACCCATGTTTTTATCCCTCCAGGAAAGATTTCTTCTTTGCACTCTGGAAGCCCCTTTGCAATATGAGATGAAATGTACTTTTTTTCCCCTTAAATACTGAGAAGTCAAAAGTATGGGAATCTACTCCCACTTTTCCCTCTCCGGTTCAGACACACTATTCCCACACAGAAAAAACCCTAATTCGAGAAAAGAAAAGGGAGCTGGCTGGACACAGGATCGATGGTTCTGAAGTCTGTTGGCTGGTCTATGTTTGACTGGCCATTTTCACAGGACCGTGCTAGAGAAGACACTTAGACGAGCACATTCGATTCACGGGCTATGTCCGATGCAACGCTTGTTGGGACATGTTAATTTGGACTTACTTGTTAGGTAGGGTTCAGGGAGAGGAGGGGGAGGACCAAGAGTAATGAGTGGGAAGGAAATGAGAGGACCTGAAACATTGGGGGCACAGGGAGGACCAAGAGTAATGAGTGGGAAGGAAATGAGAGGACCTGAAACATTGGGGGCACAGGGACTCGTGGAAACCTGCCCAGTAGCTCCTTCCCTCATGGGGTGCCCTTGTGCCCTGCTAGCAAGGGGAAGAGAGGGCAGTTAATCTCCATTAGAAGACATCAGTATAGCAGAGTTAGGATTCTTAAGAAACTGATCGTTGCTTAGACATTAGAGAAGTTCTTACCTGTAGCTTATTTAAAATCACGTTTTAATCATCACTATCATTACCTCTTTAACTTCACGCATCCCTTAAATTTTTCTTGAAAACAAAATAGACATATTTCTATATATCCATCACTCCTATAGGTAGTTACAGCATGCTTATATTATCTGTACATACACTTATAAACAGGTGTGTGTGTGTGTGTGTGTGTGTGTGTGTGTGTGTGTATTTGTGCCACTGGTGAGAAACTTTAAAACAGCATGGATGGTATGAAAGAGTTTGTTATATTTTAAAGCACAGTGAGTATTGAGTTACTCCACGTACACAAAACCACACACTTCTTTCTCCATTTCTAGGCTTATCAGTATTTTCTGATTTTTTTTTTTCTAATAGGAACACAAGCGGTCAATTTTAGACTTGTGGTTTAGATTCAGTGCCCTAGCTAGGGAGAAAGAAAGATGTGGATTGATACAGAAATAACTTCTCATACATCTTCACACACTTCTCTAGGGGAGTCAACGGAAGTTATATTCAGGGCTATGAATAAATAGAAGGGAAATGTTTATCTCAGAGAAATTAGAGAAATAAGCCATGGCTATGTTCACAAAGAGGTTTTATAGCATGTCATAGGTTCAGCCAATTCCAGTTTCATTAATATACAGACTTCAGAAAATTTTGTGTGTGCTTGAAAGAGTTTGGGGAGGAGGATTTTTTTTTCTTCTTTCAGATTTAGTAGGGTCTCAGTGAAATTGGCTCACTTTTTTTTTTCCTGCCAACTTCCTTTTGACTAATCTATGTTTTTAACTTTTTTCCTGGATGATTCCTTCCTCCAACTGTCTCTTCTCTCTATCTCCTCAGGAGAAGTTAGCCACAAATGGCTGCTGGCAGGGGCCAAGAAGCTCTGATGCCCCTTAACTTCACCCCATTTTGACTCCAAATATCAGATCCCTGGTCTCTCCATCTCTTCTTTTTAACTAACTGACTTTTTGCTTTCCAGTCAATTCAGTAATTTTGAACAAAGCCCAAGCTTGCCAAAAACCATGGCCATATACACTTTAAAAGATCCAGATAGTAGTAGGGAAATGCCTTCCTTAAGCTATTGAAGTTTCTGGTCTCTCCACCTGGAAAAGTGACCAGGTGTCTGTGTGTCCTCCTGTAACTATAGATTTCTCTTGTCATGAGAATAGCTTTGGATATCCACTTGGGTGGAAATTTTATCCTGGTAGAGTACTGGAGGGTATCGAGTACATTGGGCAGAATGTGTGTGTATAAGGAGCTCCATAAGCAATTAAGTGTATGTATATATGTATTTGGGTGAATGATTATGTGGATTTCTGCTGACATAGGTGGATATATTTGCTTATGCTTTGTTGTTCTACAAATAGATATGTGGGGATGGATAGACTTTGAACAACATGTTTCCAAAATTAATTAGCTGACACTTGAACGTTTATTTTTACATAATCATGGATATCAAAGTGGATATAGTTTGAGTGTGTGTGTGTGTGTGTGTGTGTGTGTGTTTGAGCAATAGTGGCTGAATGGATACCCGTACAATGGTCTGTAATTTCATATATTTAGAGATAGTATAAATACCTGTATGCGCTATATATATATATATTCCTCTTAGGTATCTAACCAGGTGGAATTTCTGTAATTAGGTAGTTAGGAGATATGTATTTATTTTGTGTGCACAGTTTTAGCTGTATATGAACAGAAATATTTTCAAAATAGATGACACTGATATGTATATGGAGCCTTTTGTTAGTCATTAATAAAAGTGCATGTTAGCTCATATCTTCCTGTGTCTATTTTTAAGATAAAAACACAGAGATGAATACATGTGCCTATTGCATGGGTTAAGCACACATTAATGAATAAATTAACTCATCGGAATCATCTTGCTGAAGACCAAAAAGGAAGTTTTAATGCTACCTTCTGAATCTTCCTAAAACATAGCCCTGCTACTCCAAGCCACTTATCTGAGCAAGCTCAAGAGAAGGACGAATTCCAAGACAGGGAGAAATTCAGGGAAGACACAGACCAGCTTGGAGAAAGCAAAAATCAGGGTTAGCCAGAATATTGTCGAGCAGAGAGATTGGGGGGGGGTAGCATCTATTTATATATTTGTATCTGCTTATTTTGGGTGGACGGTCAAGAATTAGGGGGAAACTGAGAGCGAAGAGGATTGAAGTTTTGGGCAAATGTCATTTCAGGAATGGAAATTTTAAAGCCTCTAATGGCCTATCACTACCCTGGGAACTGAATTTTTCTGATAATTCGAGTCTCAGAGTCTGTATGTTATGATTTCTACGCTGGTAGTCGAGTTCTTCTTCCCATCTGTTTTGAATAGGGTTCGGATAGAAACGGCTAGAGGCTAACTCGCTATCCTGCTATTATTCTAGTATATTTAAAGCACTGTAAATTACTGCTTAAGTAAATAAAACAACTGCTTTTTGTAATTGAACAAAAGTATCGGAATGTGTAAGGTCATTTTTTTCTGGACACACTGAAAACACCTTCCGAGAAACAGTTTCAGTAGCAGACAGGACAAGGGAGGCATGCTCCCTAGGGTTTTAATTTCTTCCACTAGGTCTCTATATTCTGAGAGCTTTTCATTCTATGAGTTTGGAAACTGTGAATTTTTTCGGGATACAAAAATCTATTCTTTAAAAGTGCTTAAACATTAGTGGATCAGTGTTACGTTCAAGTGATTGTGAGCAACAGTTTGAAATTGATGCTCCCATTCCAGATCACTTTATTTGTTGACTTCTCATGGATGTTTGGAGGTTGTTATTTGCCATTTGTTGTACTTTATATGCATATTAACTAGCAATAGGAGATGGTAGAGAACATTCTGGTACCCATTTGTGTATGCAGACATAGACTAGGGTTACATTCATGCTCCGGCTGCAATCTTTCTGCATAGCCGCTTCAGAACGCTCTACTATGAATTCATCTCTCTCATAGGGAGACTGAGAAAAGTAGCGTTAATTCTCGGAATCCAAATTACCTCTTACAGGAGTTTCCCTTGAAGAGACTTTGAAAGAAGAGGGGATTAGAAACCATGTTGAACAATCGATCAGATCTCTTTATCTTCCTCACTATGGGTGCCCTGACGGCTCCCAATCTAATTCAGGTTATTTTGCGGGTTTGCTAATTGCTCTATGCTGAGACAGAGGGGATTACGGTGCCATTTGCTTAAGCCACGACCCCGGCTTAAGCAGAAAAGGGAGAAGATTCTTATATCTCATATAATGATCTAAAAGATGAAATTCTTCGAAGACTCCAGCCGCGGCCAAATACCCTGACTACCCCAAGGGGGAAACTATGTGTCAGTCGCTTCGGGTCAGGATGTAATTGCCGGCCAGACGGGAAATTGTTAGCTAGTATTGGCTAGGACAGAGACCAAGAAGGTAGATTCTCTACGCACCCAGAGGAACACAAGCAGAAGCATCATCAGCCGACGTGCTTTAGCTCCTTTTATTCATATTTCTTTCGAGAATTCTTTTTAGAAAAGTAGAGATTCACTCATCCATCGAAGAACATTAACATTTTCCATTAGAAAAAAACTGCATCCGGCAAAACAAGTTTTTACCTAGGACAACAGCGATGGATGGTATCCTAATAATTCTCTTTCCTACTGACCTCTCCCCCCCCCCCCCGCTACCTGTGACACTAGCCAAAGAAAGGGGTTTTGCCTAAATTATTTCCTGGTGAAAGGAAATGGAGGAGATGGGACGGTTTGGCCTTATTCTTCCAGGTTACTGAGATGCCGAGGAAATTTGTTTTACTTCTGGAAATAAAGGCAATAACGCCCTCCCACCCCCAACTCCTACTTTGTAGAGAGCTCTATATCTGTGTCTACGGGGATCACTTGAGGATGGAGGTGGGGTGAACAATTATGCGGTTAATTGAGAAGAAGTCGAATGAGTAGGAAAACCCAGCTTGGCCTCAACTATTAAGGTCATTCGGGCAAATCCGCTCTCATTAATCGAAGTTTTGCCTTTATTCTTTACTGCATAGACACGGCTTGCTGCAGTGAAGCTTCGGCGGAAGAGTGAAGCTTCTTCAATCAGTAAAAACAACTGCTTTTTCCGAGTTTCTGGGCAAGAGCCAGCTCTTATCCCAGAGCAATATGGACAGAAAAGCGGTTCGAATAAAAATCCTTCCCGCACCCACTGGCGAAGAAGCAGTCTAGATCCCCATCTTTACAGGCCAAATCTGCATTATTTGAATTCCCTCACCCAAGGGAAGTTTAAAAAAGATAGAGAAACAATTTCGGTAACCTGACAGCCCAGTCTTTCCATATCCATCCATTAGAAAGCTAAGGACAGAATTCCTAGCCGAAATCAAGCGGAAGTCAAGGCAAAAAATTGTTCAGGATTCCCACGGAGTTTCTAGTAGCTTCCTGTGCAGCAGACTCGAGATTTAGCTAGGAGGGCTAAGCATAGTTTGGAATCGAGGTGATAATTTCTTTGAGATTCGTGTGTGTTTGGGAGTTTGGCAAGCGACTAGGAGACTTCTTTTACTTGAAGTATTCAGACTGTCGAGCCATGTGGACCACACCTCTAGAGCTGGAAAGCGTTGTCCTCTTGCGAAAGATTCTTTGTGGTCCTGAGCTCCCATACGAACTCAGAGATAGTCCAGTCTTCGGAAAAGGATGAGCAAGACTCCTCAAACCCAATAAGAGCTCTCACCCGGAACCCCAAGGAGGAAGCTTCTGGGTCTCCTGGAGCGCAGCATTTCTCTGTAGGGACAAAAACTAGAGAAAAGTTCTTCGGGGGAAATATATATATGTATATACATACATATATACATATATCATTTCGAATCGCAGAAATTACATTAATATGCCATTGTTTATTCCTTTGTGTTGTTGTTGCTCCAAATTCCACCCTAAATTTCTCCGACTCTCTAACCCCTCCCCCATTTCTGCCCCGAAGGAGCCGAGAACAAGGCTTCCTGCATTCCCGCTGGCCCTGACCAGAGAACGGCCAAAAACTCGTTTTTATAAAGAAATAAATCCCAATCCTCAAGCCAGCTGTATGAAGAGAAGAGAGGTTTTCGCTTAGTTCGAGCGTCGAATTGACAACGCTTCGGTTTAAGCTGGGCCCTCCGAGGGAGGGACTCCCTTCCGAAACGATCAAGGAACCCATAGACGTTCACGTCTAGCGGATCGGAACCAGCCCCGGCCCAGGAGCAGTTCTTGAAGGCTTGGTCCCATTTAGAGCTCCTTTCCACTTACAACTGTCAGATTTGCTGAGCGCCGAGGCAACTTGAAGGACCAGAGGCGTTACATTCTCTTAGAACTGCGAACAGGAAGCAGAAAGAAAATATTAAGAGATCGTCGAGTTCCAAAATCCATTAATTTGGACGAAGGAACAAAATTACATATTTCTCCAACTAAATCTCCAAGTGAAACTTAGCATTTCCGTCTTATGAATAATTAGAAAATTCAAAATCTGTTTCTGAGGAAGGGTCTAGAGTTTCGCTAGAGGTCTAGAGATTGCTAGAGAAGTTGGCTCGGGGCGCCAAAAAGGTTCCGAACTTCTAATCCAGACCAATCCCATCATTTTAAAGATGAAGGAACAGGCCCAGAGAGGGGCTACCCCTTACTGACGTGATCAGCGCCCCCCAGGTGTCGCGTCTAGGACTCACTTCTCCCAGTTCTCCTGCCATTACCCTTCAAGGAAAACATTTGGGATAGTTAGTCCTGACCGATGACTGGTCCTCCTGTGCTTTCGCTCTAACCTTTTGTGCGCTTGTCTACACAATAGGTGAACTATTTGCCGAATTTAGAAATTCTTTGTGTTCCCACTCATCGTGTTTCTTTTGGATTGGCATGTATATGCAGTGGTGTCTATATGGCTTGTTCTCCAGCTCTTTGAACAAATAAAATAAAATAAAAAGAAGATTTAAAAAAGACTAAACTTCCCGTAGATTCAACTTAATTCAGAAATCTGTTTTCATTGCAGAAGTGTGCATGTAAAGGGAGAAGGTAGGCGTACTTTTATGTTTCATACTAGGGCTAGAGGAAAGGGAGTAAGGGTTAACAACCAGGATCAAGTTGCAAGAGTCATGTGGCTTGTCTACTCAAGTTTTGCTCCCCCTCTCCTTGGAGGAGAATGTAAGAGTAATATTGATAATTATGATGATCATCATTATTATTCATTGTCAATATTCGACTCTACCGCGATGATCTTATCCTAGCCAGAAGTGTCTTCTGATCCGACTGTAGTGAGTAACTTATTGAAAAAGAATAAAATAAAACAAAAAACTTTAACCTAACAGTGAACCCACTTGGAGGGAAAGGCTCTGCTTGGGTGAGATCTGCAATATTTATTGGATTAAGGAGCTCAGGTGTAGAAATAAAGGTAAAACAATTCTTTTGCCCTGGTAAATATGTCTGGATTGGAGTCTTCTGAAACTAGGAAGACAAATCGGGAGTGTGTAGACTATTAGTCTCTTCAGGTGGATATAATAATTCCTTATTTTTAAAGAGGTCAGAAGCTAAAAGGATCCTTCACCAACAGTTCGCTGAGAGAGTTTCTCCCAAGTGTGAGAGGCCAATGATAATATGCCAAAGGTGATTGATTCTGTTTTCTAGAGGCATTTATTATAGCTCTGGAGCATTGTCTGGACTCTGAAGAATATTCCAAGATCTCATTTACTATATATTCTTAGAATGTCATTTATCTTGGGGGAAAAAAATCTGAGGATGGAGTAAGGGTACTACATTTAGAGAGAAATATTCACCTTTTGTAGTCCATGAGAGACCTTTGTTCACTTGTCTGACTCTATGATCCTATTTGGAGTTTTCTTGGCAAAGATACTGGAGTGGTTTGCCATTTCCTTCTCCAGATTATTTTACGGATGAGAAATTGAGGGGAAAATAATTAAGTAACTTGCCCAATAAGTATCTGAGTAATTTACCTAGTAAGTATCTAAAGCCGGATTTGAACTCAGGAAAATGGATCTTTCTGGCTTAAACCCCAGCATCCTATCCTCTGCACCACCTATTGTGGGCTCCCTAATTATTCATGTTTTTATTTAGGAGAAAGAATCTTTTTTTCCCTTGTTGTTGCATGAACTGGTTGTTCACCTATGATGCCCTTAATTAGTTTCTCATCAGATATAACACCAAGCTTCTCCTTTATTATAAAGAACATTTTGAAATAAGGTCTGGGAGGAATGACATTCTGGGGGATCTGCCTAGATTGAAGCTCCCAACTTAAAAAGTTTGAGAGCCATTGTTCCAGAGAATTTAACAGGTCCACAACAAATGGGAAGTGGAGAAGAAGCAATTCTTTATCAATTTAATCCCCAGATAGTTTTTCATATCTTCCAGATTATATTACTCATTGAGTTTGATCTTTCTGGAGAAAGAAAGAATTAGTGATATAGAGATGGTTTTCATGCCAAAGAATTATTTCTGAGGTTTCTCAGTTTCAAAAAAGAACCCTCACTTTGAGCAACCTTAACCTACAAAAGCAAAATGTCAAGCAATTACTAGTGGAATTTAGACTGTTTAGACAAATTATTTACATTCAAGTTCCGAATTGCTGCAAATGAAGGGTAGTTTTCGTATCACCTGGTTAATCTGGTGTGTGTAAATAGATCATCAGAATTATTTAGCCCTCAGGTGTAGGAATGATCTAATTCAAATTTTATTTAGCTTTCCCAGCTCAATCTAAGACCACCCCAACTTTCTAATTTTTTTCCACATTATTTCCCTCTGTGCACATTTGTGCTTAAGATAAATGAAACTATTTCTGTCCCCAGAAGTCTTTTCATGTTTATACTCATGCTATTCCCTAGATCTTCCCTTTCTTCACCTTTTCTATTCTTATTCATCTTATACTATTTAATTAAAAGGCCAAATGTTCCAGGAAATTTTGTTTTCCTTTATCTCCTCCTCCCCAATCCCATAGATAGCAATTTTCCCTCTCTCATACTAGATCACTTTATTCTGCACCTCTAATGTTCTTATCACATGCATTATTAATGTTTGGATTGTTCCACTATACTGTAACCCCTTGAGAGGAAAGCTCCTGTTTTAGTTAAATGTTGTTTCTCAGTGACTAGATCTCAGCTCTACACCTAATAAATAAATAAATAAATAAATGCTAATGGATTGATTTGTTGATTGTCAACACAGATTCATTTTAATTAAACTTCTATTTTACCTGATGTGTAGACAGAACCCCAATTACCCCATTTTGAAAATGGACTTGAAGTCACTTAAAAAAAACCTCTTTATTGAAAGTGGTCAGAGTATAATTCCAGAGGACTCATAATTTTAAAAATGCTATCCACCTCCAGAGAGAAAATGGGTGAATCTTGAGTGCAAATTAAAGCATAATTTTCTCACTTTATTATTATTATTATTATTTTGCTTTTTAAAATTATGGATAATATGGAAATTTGTTTTGCATTATTTCATATGTATGATTGATATCATATTGCTTGCCTTCTCAATTTGTGAGGGATGGGAGGTAGGAAAAGAATTTGGAATTCAAAATTTAAAAAAATATGTATTAAAATAAATAAATAATAAAATTTAAAAATATGTGAAAGAAAGAAAATGTTCAAGATAGATTTTTTTAAAACAACAAAATTTAAACCTGATTTTTTTTTTAATACCTCAGTCCTCAAATGACATCTTCTCATCCTTCCCAATTATCTGAATTCCATATAGGACATGACAACCTGTGAGTAGAGCTCCTCAATCCTATCCTGTTTTGCATTCTAACTGTAATTCTATGGGACATAACACAAGTTGCCTGAGAGCTCTATTGCTTGACAGATGTTTTGGCATCTTTCCTCATCCTGACATATTGGCAGGGAGCTCCTTCTCCAAATCTTATTATCACTATAATGTCTCTAAAATGAGGCTGAAATTAATATCATCAAGTAGGAAGAAGGGATAGCCAATCTATTGAGACTGGAGCTCAAATGATGGGGGAATCCAGTTCCACCTCAAGTGGAGAAGAAACGGATCAGTGGTTTTGTTAAAAAAAAATTTAGCCATTTATTTCAAAAAAACCTTGGAAAGACTTACATGAACTGATGATGAGTGAAGTAATTAGAATCAGGAGAACATTGTACACAGTAACAACAAGATTATATAATGATCAACAGTGATAAACTTGTCTCCTCTCAACAGTACAGTGATTCAAGGCAATTCCAATTGGCAGTGGAAAGTGCGGATAGTATCCAGAGAACAATGGAGACTGAATGTGGATTGAAGCATTGTATTTTCACCTTTTTGTTTGTCTGTCTGTTTTTTGTTCCTTTCTCATGGTCTTTTTTTTTGTTCCAGTCTGATTTTTCTTGCACAACGTGACAAATATGGAAATATGTTTAAAAGGAGTGTAACATATATAACCTATGTCAGATTTCTTGCTGTCTTAGAAAGGGAAGAGGAAAGACAGGGAGGGAGAAAAATTTCAAACACAAATATTTGCAAAAATGAATATTGAAAACTATCTTTACATGTATTTGAAAAATAATATACTATTAAAAAATTTAACCACACACGTAGCAGTACCACATTTTCTAAGGTTGTTTATGAAGTGCTGAACATCTGGATCACAGATTCACAGAATGCTAGATTTGAGAAAGATATTGAATAAGATTTAACATAACTTCCTATTTTCACATGAGGAAAATTAGTTGCAAAGAAATGAGTGATTTGCCTAAAGTGAAAGAACCAAGATATAAATTTGAATTCTAATTCCAAATTAGCCCCTCTCTTCACTTCCACTGCAGAGAAAGAAAAAAGTCTATCTAGAATGAGAAGGTTTCCAGTTACCCAGTGTTTGGTGGTTTTTAAGCAAAATATACAGATCATTCATGAAATTTATTTCCATCCAGTTTAGTTTTGTGCAAACCTAATTTAAATGCATTTGCCAAAGTTTTTGAATCAAATTAATAGAAAAGATATGGATTGGGGTGCATCCAAGTGGGGAAAGGCATTGAAAAAATGTGGGTGATAGCAATGCCAATTCAATATATTGATTAACATTAGGGACCTCGGGATTTTTTTTGAATGTTTTTACAGACAAATTTTCTGAATAACATAATCTGGAAATTATTCTCACAATCAAAGAAAAGGCCAATCATAGCCTGAACTCATAGTTTTCCCCTTTAAACACCTCCTTCCATTGTCCTAACTTCTCTTATGGCTATATAGAGGGCAACACCCTCTTCCCAAGTCCTGGAGGCCACCACTCTAATGCAAGTCCTATTCACCTTATACCTGTTTAGTAGCCTCCTGGTGGCAACTGCCTCTTTCAAGTCTCCCCTACTCAATCCATCCTTCATTCAGCCATTAAAGGGATTTTCCTAAAGGGTACATCTGATCTTGATTCCTCCCACCACAGAAAACGACAGGCATTCCCTATTGCCTCCAGGATCAAATACAAAAATCCTTGTTTGATTTTCAAAGCCCTTTGTAAACTTATCCCTCCAATCTTTCCAGTCGCCTTATACCTTACTCTCTTCTTAACACTGGCCTCAAGACATTCTCTTTGTATTCACCATTTTCCCTAGCGGTCCCCCATTCCTGGAATGCTCTCCCTCTTCATCTCTGCCTACTGGTTTTCCTGGCTTCCTTTAAATCCAAATTTTGGAAGATTTTCCAAATCCTTCTTAATTCTAGTTATTTACCTAATTATTTCTTATTGATTCTGTGTATAGCTTGTTTGTACTTTATTGTTTGTTTGTGGTCTTCCACAATGGGAAAGGTGAACTCCTTGAGGGCAGGCTTTTTTTTTTTTTTTTTTTGTCAACATAGTGAGAGTGAGAGTTTAACATAGTGTTTGTCACTTAGTAGGCACTTGATAAGTCTTCGGTTAATTATAATGAAGGACAATGGATCCAATGATGTTTTGCTGGTAATTGTCAGCACCTTAGTTCGTGATGTATAGTGTACACCTGCTCAATTAAGAGGAATAGGAACTGGCTTGCCTCTGTCTATTTTCTGAGAACAGCAAAAGTAAACAGGAGACTATAATAAAAACAGTGGAGATTAGGGTCAGACACCAGAAAAGGCTTCCTAAGAGTGAAGGCTGCCATACAATAGAATAGTCAGAGAGGTTATAGCATTCTCCTTTAGAAAGAGCTCTGAGTAGAAGAGTTTCTTATCTATTTAAATGGATGGAAAGCAGATCGGACGGATACAGGGGAATGGCCAAGATGACTTTCAAGGTTTCTTTCTGTTTTTGGCTCTGTAATTTCCTGATGGTATTTGCACCTGTAAAATGTGTGAAGCTCAGCACCAGAGTCAGGGGATGCTGTCATTTGGTAGATTTCAGCAACATGACCCTGGCAATGACTTTGGAATAAAACCATCAGGAAAATAGCTTGAGAACTAGATCAGAGCTGTCAGAGTGAAATACTAGGCTATTTGGGAAGGGATGGGAGAGGAGCAAGGCCTCTGACACCCCCTCTGCTTCTTTTGAAAAGACCCCTCTGGGAGTGGAGTTTCTGACAGACACATCAAATTAATTAGGAAGAGAGAGAGGAAGAATTGAAGATAGAGCTTCTCATTCATTCATTTATTCAATTAATAATCCTGCTGTGTATAGCCCTGTACCGGGCACAGGGGGAGAGGTGAGGGGGGTGAAGGGAAGTAAAGGGAAAGGAAGACAAATGCTCAGACTTCCTCATTGGATGCGTTCAAAGTCATGAAACGCAGAGCTTTGATCAGTGATGGGGGTTTTGAGAAGATGGGATGAGAATCAGAAAGGTCAGTCCAGGCTCTTTGGAGGAGGGAAGAATTGGTAATGGGCTGGGAAGAAAGGAGTGGGGAGACATGTCTCAAATGGAGAATGGCTTGTGGGAAGTTGTGACAGGGAAGGGGTGTGGGGGGATAGAGTATAGGCTTGCCTGGCTGGAGTGGAGGATCCAAGGCATAGTCATGGGAGACAAAGTTGGAAAGCTGATGAGTCACAAAGCAAAAAAGAAAAGCCAAAACAAATAACCACTTGAGAGGGAAAAAAAAGCGTTTCTGAAGAAAATGCTGATGGGGCAGGATCATCCTCTCTAATGTGGCCAAAGATGCATTTAACATCCAGAAAGTCCAGGCAATCCCTGAAGATTTCCTGGATTAAGTAACAGATAGGAGAAATATAGCCACCTCCACAGGCATGATAGGAGAGCTGGGGGGAGGGAAGGAAGCTAGTTGCTCCTTGGCTTCCTGCCCAAAGTTGAATTAATATCTAATCTACTACAGCAGGGGGATCCAGGAAAGGGACATGGCAGGGAGGATTATATATGTATTTATGCAACTATGGAGGTATGTAATAATCACACATATAATACTCACACGTTATTTCATATTTTAAAAAATTATACGTAATAAGCATTTATTTTCTCTCCTTTCTACCTTTCCCACTTCCACTGAGAAGGAAAAAAAGAAAACAATCTCCTTGTAACAAATAAACAGTCAAGCAAAATAAATTCCCACTTTGGCAATGTCCTAAAATATAATTCTTATTCTGCTTTTTTAATCTTTTATCTGTCTGTCAGGAGGAGGATAGCATGTTACTGTGCTATGGGTTTGGGGGAATTAGAAACTGATTCACCCTGATCAGAGTTCTTAAAGCTTTCAAAGATATTTGTCTTCAAAGTGTCATTATTGTATAATTCTGGTTCTGCTCATCTGACTTTATGTCAATTTATATTAGCCTTCCCAGATTTCTCTGAAAGTGTTCCCTTCATTTCCACTCTTTCTGTTATTGTCTGCTTGAATTTTTGTTTTTCTTCCCAGGTTATTTTTACCTTTTTTCTAAACCCAATCTTTCTTGTGCAACAAGATAACTTTATAAATATGTATACATATATTGAATTTAATATATACTTTTTAACATATTTAACATGTATAGGACTACCTGCCATCTAGGGGAGGCGATGGGGGGAAAGAGGGGAAAAGTTGGAACAGAAGTTTTTGCAAGGGTCAATGTTGAAAAATTACCCATGCTTATGTTTTGTATATAAAAAGCTATAATAAAAACAAAAAAAATACCAAAAAAACAAAGTGTTCCCTTCATTATTTCTTGTAGCAGCACCTTATTTATATGCATTCCACAGTATGCCTCCATTACAAATGGTTCAATCATCCCCCAAACTGATAAGCACCTTCATTTTCAGTTCTTATCGTTACAAAAAAAAAAAAAAACCTGCTATGAATATTTTTTGTATGTAAATATTCTCTTCTTTCTTTGATCTCTTTGTTGGTGTAAGCCAAGTAGCACAGTGGGTAACAAGTCGCAACAATGTAACAATTTGGTGGGCTATAGTTCCAAATTGCTTTCCAGAATAACTGTACCAGTTCACAAATCCACCAGCATGACATTAATGTGCCTGTTTTCCCACAGCTCCTCCAGTATTTGTCATTTTCCTCTTTTATTTTTGAATTCCTTTATTTATTTATTTATTTATTTATTTTTGCTGAAGCAATTGGGGTTAAGGAACTTGCCCAGGGTCACAGCCAGGAAGCGTTACATGTCTGAGTTCGGATTTGAACTCATATCCTCCTGACTTCAGGGTTGGTGCTCTATGCACTACAACTAGCTGCCCCCCTCTTTTATTTTTTAATATTAGCTCTGACAGTTTGATATGAGTTAGAACTTTAGAGCTGTTTTTAGTAATTTATTATTATTGTTATTTAATTGAAGCTTTTTATTTTCAAAACATATGCAAGGATAATTTTTCAATATTGACCCATGCAAAACTTTGTGTTCCAATTTCTCCCTCTTCTCCTCACCGTCCTCTCCTAAATGACAAGTAACCCAATATATGTTAAACATGGTAAAAATATATATGTAAATCGAATATAGGCATATACATTTATACAATTATCTTGCTGCACAAGAAAAATCTGATCAAAAAAGAAGAAAAATGAGAAAGAAAATAAAATTCTAGCAAATAACAACAGAAGAAGTGAAAACGCTATGTTGTGGTCCTTACTCAGTTCCCACAGTCCTCTCTCTGGAAGTAGATGGCTCTCATCACCATAAGATCATTGGAACTAGCCTGAATTAGTTTTACTAACTGTTTTAGTACTTTAGAACATTTTTTATATTATAATTAATAGTTTGGATTTCTTCCTTTGAAAATGGATTGTCCATATCCTTTGACCATTTATCATTTGGGGAATGCTTTATTGTTGGTGACTAGGGAAGCTTTCTTGGGATACATTATTTTGACTTTTGTCAAGTGATTGAGTGTGTATGTGTGTGTAAGAGAGGCAAACAGAAATAGAGAGACATACAAGGATGGAGAGATACACAGAAAAAGAGATAGAGAGACAGAGAAACATAGTGAAAGAAACATTCTTGACATGAGTAGCTAAATTTTGTACTTTTATTTAAAAGATATTCTATGAGAATATAAATATGTGATATAACTAAACAAAATCTTGAATGTGACCTGGAATGCTTTCTTGTGGATATCTAAATTACTCTCAAATGTTTTAAGCAGTGAGACAAAAAGACCTTGAGTAAGCTCCCATATTTAGAGATATGTATGTATAAAACAGCTTCTATTAGATTAGGGGGGAAAAATCCAAATATTAATGTATTTTAAATTGAGAGGAAAAAACGGATTATTCAAAATTGGGATTTGGAGTTTCAGATTATTGTAAAGACTTTGGTTATTGTGATTGCTGGTTATCATTGGATGACAATTGGACATTTGCTGAGTATTTATTTTGCCTTCAGTACAGCTGTTTGCTTTTCTCTTTGATTAATGAAAATATTGCTAATAATCTATCTGCTAGCCATGGTAATTTTAAATAATTGATTAAAATGATAGAAAATAGATGACATTTACAGTTTTGTGTACGAAACAGGGAAAGGCACAGGATTTGGGATTTCTTTGGTGTAAAGACCTTCAAGAGAAGAAAATATCTTTCTGGCAATGCAGATCAGCACCTTTCCTGCAGCTTAATCTTAGAGAATCACTCAGAATAAAGATGTTAAAAATGAGGCCTAGTAGCCACAGGTTTAGCCAGATTAAAATGTAAATCAAGAATATTTAACAAAATAGAATACAATGGATTATAGATAATGTTAATGTGTGGTTTTCTAAATTAATAGGCAATGCAGGAGTTATTATGTACCATTTAGTGATCTCCTTATCTATTGAAGTTTGACATCACTGGATTAGAAAACTGAAAGATTAATGATTTTCCTAAAAGCCAAGTCTTTCTCACTCTGAGTGTCATGTCAGAATTCTCTATCCATTTTTTGTTATCCTCTCTCGTGTGTGTGTGTGTGTGTGTGTGTGTGTGTGTGTGTGAGAGAGAGAGAGAGAGAGAGAGAGAGAGAGAGAGAGAGAGAGAGAGAGAGAGAGAGAAAGAGAGACAGACAGACAGACAGACTGACAGAGAAATTTTAAATTGCTGTAAGATATTAATATCCTGGTTGAAAATTTCTCATTCTCAGAACACTGAATCTCCCTTTTGGGCCATCAAGAAAAAAAATTATCTGATGTTTATTGTAAAGATAATAGTATTCTACTTTAATTGGGATTTAGCCCAGAACCTTCTGAGACTGCAAATGTGATTCGATCTCATTTCAATCCAGGTCAAAGTGTTACTGTTCATGGATAAGTGATTCAGTTTACAGGGGAAATGTGAGTGGGTTCCACCTGAAAGCTCAACAGCACAGCGGAGGGAAGCAAATTCAGGTGACTGCAGATTGTAATGGGCAGCCAGGTGAAAATAATGGCGGTGGAGGTGGGTGGGGCATCCTTTTTTCATGGTTCTGCTTTTTCTCTATAAATGGGCAGACTTCCCACTTCTCACACATGGACTTGTATGCCATTCATATCCCTGGAATGATGTGAGGTTATGATTGTTCCAGAATTACTCTTTTACTTTTAACCCAAATGAAGGAGAGTTAAAGTAGAAGTCTTGTCCCTAAGAAAGGTGACCCTGAAACTTTCAGACCTGACAGAACCATTTAATGTTGCACAACAGTGTTCCTCCTCCCTCTCTTATAGTAAAAACCCTCTGACTAATGAAAGATGATTATGATAAATCCTCCCCCAATTCAATTTCAGAAATTGCTCTTAATCCCTACAATCAGCATCCACTCATGCATGAATTCTGTGCTGATGTACCCAAAAAATGGCTAAGATTGATCATGCCCGATTTTGTACCAAGAACCTAAGGAATCAAATAGCTATAATACAGGAGCATATGCAAGAGGATGTTAATTATTTGGAGAAGTTTGGCCTTCCAATATAAGCCACTCCAAGAGGAGTAGATCATTCATAAAAACTCCTCACACAGTTTAAAGGAATTGGTAGGCATTGGTTTTGGATCATAGAAGTATTTGGATTTGAAAATTGTGCTAGAGACATTTTTGAAATAAATGACCTGACCTGACATCTGTAAATGGCCTGTGAAGAATACTCATAAATTTACTTATATCTGGGGCAGGTAGGTATGCATGAATAGACTAGTGGCCCTGGAGTCAGGAGGTCTAGAGTCCAAATTCAGCCTCAGACTCTTACTAGCTGTGTGACCCTATGCAAGTCACTTAACCCAAATTGCCTCAAAAACAATAATTTAGCTATATTTATGTCCGCCTCAGTCCTCAATCCATCGCAGTAAGGGAATGATGAGGGGGTTGTTGCAATCCCTCACATGGAAAAAGACTGGTTTTGGACAGACATGAAGATAAGTAATGGAGATTCCTTGCTTCCTGAGTTGGAGTGTATGCAGACATCCTGGAACTGGCAGGTTGCAGATTGGCTCATAGATGAAAATGAGGTGTATTCCAAAGGCCATTGTTACCAGGGTCAGTCCTTTAGTCTGTCTTTTTCTTGTCTGTCTGTATTCTGCTCAGAGACAATGATGCAAAGGGGAGAGACCCCAGGAGGTACCTTGTGTGGGCAACAAGTAGTTCATGAATATGATATCCTTGCATTTCCTTTATCCTGTTGTAGGAGATTGGAGACTGAATTATGGCTCTGTGGCTATGCTCTCCTGAGCTTGAAATCGTCAGACAACATGTGGCCCACCTAGCAAGGTTCTGCTGTAGCAAAAATTCAGATTTATCCAATAATCTGTTTAGCTTAGATTTTTAACTACTTGAGAACAGGGATTTTTTTGCCTTTTTTTGTGCTTGGCATGTAGTAGGCGCCTAATAAATGCTTATTTTAGGTGCCTAATAAATGCTTATTGACTTACAGCATTTGGAAATCAGTTTGTTGGCATGAATGTGATGTAGAAACGGAGTTAAGTCTAATGCTACTCTCCTCTAGGACCAAAGTAGTAGAGGGGGAGAGTGTACTCTAAAAGTTGGAGAGAAATGTTTTTACTTCTTCTGTGTCACATATGTGTATATATATACACATATAATATTCCTATCAGGCATTTGATGTATATGTATATATACAGTTATCCCTTCCTGACTGGGACTTTCTCCATTGCAGTTTTGATATATCACATAACAAATTAAGCAAAAATAATTTGAGAGTTTTATGGAAGCTGGAGACAATAGGCAAAGGCTAGCAGGCAACAGAAAAAAGTTTAAAAACTCAGAAATACATAAAACATGTATATGGTATATCATACCATATCAACTAATTTTATCTTTTAATAGTTCAGATTTAAATAGTTCAGATATCTTCTCTGATATGAAGGGAGGGCCAAAAAGTTTTACTCAGATTTTCCAGATTGAGGTCTAACCCCTACAATGTAGAAAGAATAATTGCACATACATACATACACGCAGTCACACATACACACATAACACTCACACACACACACATACTAGTAGGTCAGAATGGCCAGATATATGTCTATAGTGAATGTTTATTTTTAAAAGGTAATTAATTAATTGGTTAAATAGGACTAGAGCACTAATACATTAATTAATTTAGGCTAACAATTGGTGAGAAGACTAAATCAGAATTGAAACTCAAATTGATAGCAATAGAGAAAAACACCCCAAAGCTCTCAGAGATAATCTTATAACCTTGAAGCTAGCCTTACTTTGGAAAAATGTTGCCAGTCATTATTATATGAACAAACATATTTGATTAATCAATTAATTAAGTAGCTTATTTCCCTTTCTGAGTGCTTGTAACAGAAGGAAACTACTTGCAATCAATCCCACCATCCTAAGGATGATGGAAAAGATGGTGGTAGATCAAAGGCTTTCTTATATGGGAAGACTACTTCCCGTTTGGTCTAGAAAGCATCTTGCTTGGTCCTGGCTCTGTAAAGATTAATTTCCGGACATCTTTACACTTTACTTGGATAAAAAATTGTTTTTTGGTAGCCCACTTCTAGGTCATATTACCTCAATTACATTTTGAATAAATGTAACCATGAAATGGTGTGATTTAAATATTATCATGACTTAATACAAATTAATTTGTTGTGATATATTACAGTGTTCCAGGAACATAATGGTTGGGGATCATCTCAGCAAGACAGACTCCATCTTGAATTTGTAATGACCACATGCACTCTAAGCATATGAATGTGTAAACAACATGAGTGGTAGGTCTGATAGCCAGATACTAGTGATGAGTATGTCTATTTACCCTGACAAAATTATTGTTTGTACTGGTCAGAATGGCCAGATATGTTTATCATGAGTTCTTTATTAAACATTTTATAGACACCTTCAAGTGTGACTCCACTATGTTAATACATTGGCACAAACAACATTGACCATATTAGCTAAAAGCTGTTTGGCAGTGTTCCTATTAAAAGCAGGCCATACTAAATCCAAGTTGCCACTCCTAATCAAGGCAAAATGTTCTGGTGATGCAGAAATATGTCTAAATCCAAGCAATTCCAAATTAGGAAAGCTCACTTGGGTATTTAGCCAAGATTTTAAAAGGAAACTATGCTTATGTCTCCAGCTTCCTGGAGCATAAAATGGGACCACTTGAAGCCTCACCAGAAAGCAAAACATCCAAGGTTTTATATTCTGTTTGCTGGGTGATTTTTACCATCTGACCTTTGATCTACCACCATCTTTTCCATCATCCATAGAATGGTGGGATTGATTGCAAGTAGTTTGAATACTATAGTGCTTTATTTCTTATTTTACATTTCAGGAAGACGTAGATGATTTCCATTATGTGATATGGGAATAAGAGTGGGAGCATTTCACCTCTCTTAAATGAATTAAGTAAAGTATTATTAATAAGACTGTATATTGACATTAAAATAATCTAATTGATGAAATAGTTCCATATTTTGCTTTTCCTTGTAGGATACATTCTTCATTTCATCTTTTCCCCTTCAAATATAGCCTTGGGTACTTGTATTTAGGAAGCTAATTTAAAAAAAAAAAAAAACCTTGGTAATCTCATAAGAGACAAGGTATATGATTGTAGAGCTCTTGGAGTGACTCAATATGACTATTCATCTGTGTCTCTGATTAGATATGTAGGTGGATATGTGTGTCTGTAAGTAGCTGCATGTTTGATAGTGTATATGTTTCCTTGTGCGTGCATGATCATTTGTAATGGCATGTGTGCTGATCCTTTGTTTGAGTGTGTTTCCTCTTGTGTGGTTCAGGAAAGTATATAAAAGTTGTAAGGAAAAAAAGAGGCCATTACAGGAAAATCATGGGTACAAATTATAGAATTGGGGTAATACCCATAGTGACAAATTATAAACACAGAAATTCATAAAGTAGCCGTCATATATAGAGGGTAGAACACAGTATACAAAACTGAATCTACTTTCATACTTAATTTTTAAAAAGTATTTACTACATTCAACTGTAGCTTTAAAATTATCCTATGAAAAGATGATGAATATAGTGTGATGAATATAATCTTTTCTATTATTATATATACTTTCTTGAAATGGAAATTTTATTTGAATCCTCTCTGATATTCTATGGGGCATATGACCATGTTTTGTTTTTTTATTTTCCTCTCCTATCTTTTGTGTTTTTTCTTATTTATATTTAGTTTTAAATAAATAAATAAATATTTGAAAAAACTGTCCTACTTCTATGTGCTTCCTTTTGAACTTGCTTCTGTTCTCTTGGTGCATTTAAGAAAATATTTCAACATTCTTCTTTTTTTGAGTCACTTAATTAGTAGCCATGACCCTTTCCCCTAATATTCTTCCCAAAAAATAGAAAAGAAGAAAACTCTTTTAACAAATAAACATAGCCAGGCAAAGCAGATCAATGAAGTCCATGCCTACAAATATATGGCTCTTTTGTCCATTGCCTAGGTGAGCAGGAAGATAACATACTTCAGTGTAAGCTCCCTGGTCATTCCTTTGACCATAATTCATTAATTTTTCTTTTCCTTTTTAAAAATTTATTTTATTATTAAAGCTTTTTGTTTTCAAAACATATGCATAGATAATTTTTCAACATTCATCCTTTCATAGGCTTGTGTTCCAAATTTTCTCCTCCTTCCCCCAATCCCCTTCCCTAGATGACAAGTAATCCAATATATATTAACACATTTGTTTAATTAGCTTGCTGCACAAGAAAGATCAGATTAAAAAGGAAAGAAAATGAATAAAACAAAATGCAAGTGAACAAAAACAAAAGAGAGAGAATGTTATGTTATGGTCCTTACTCAGTTTCTGCAATCCTCTCTCTGGGTGTAGATGGCTCTCTTCATCACAAGATCATTGGAACCAGTTCCTCAATCATTTCATTGTTGGAAAGAGCCACATCCATCAGAATTATCCTCCTATAATCTTATTTTTGTCATATATAATGATCTCTTGGTTCTACTCACTTCATTTAGCATCAGTTCATGGAAGTTTCTCCAAGCCTCTCTGAAATCATCCTTCTGATCATTTCTTATGGAACAAGTGAACAGAGCATGTGCTACTTTACATTCAGTCTCCTTAGTTCTTTTTCTGGATGCAGATGGCATTTTCTGTCCAAAGTCTTTGGGATTGCTTTGGATCACTGAACTATTGAGAAGAACCAAGTCTTTCATAGTTGATCATTGTACATTCTTGCTGTTATTGTGTACAAAGTATTCCTAGCTCTGCTTGTTTCATTCAGCATCAGTTTGTGTAAATATTTCCCAGGCCTTTCTATAATCGGCTTGTTCATCATTTTGTACAGAACAGTAATACTCCATTACCTTCATGTACCACAGCTTGATCAGCCATGCCCAATGATGGGCATCCACTCCTTTTTTTACTTCTTTGCTACCACAAAAAGCTGCTACAAATATTTTTGCACATGTGGGTCCTTTCCCTTCTTTATCATTTCCTTAGAATACAGACCCAGTAATGGCACTGCCAGGTCAAAGAGTATGCACAGTTTGATAGCCCTTTGGGCATAGTTCCATATTACATAATGGTTGGATCATTTCACAACTCCACCAACAATGCATTAGTGTCCCAGTTTTCCCAGACACCCGCCAACATTTATCATTATGCTTTCCTGTCATCTTAGCCAATCTGAAAGGTATGAGGTGCTACCTCAGAGATGTTTTAATTTGTACTTCTCTAATCAATAGTGATTTAGACCATTTTTTAATGTAACTATAAATGGCTTTAGTTTCATTATCTGAAAATTGTTTGTTCATATCCTTTGACCATTTACCAATTGGGAAATGATCTATATTCTTATAGATTTGACACAATTCTTTATATATTTTAGAAATGAGATCTTTATTAGAAATATTGGCTGTAAAGATTTTTTCCCAGCTTTGTACTTTCCTTTTAATCTTGTTTCTGTTGGTTTTGTTTGAGAAAAACCTTTTTAATTTAATGTAATCAACGTTGTCCATTTTGCCTTTCATAATGTTCTCTAGTTCTTCTTTGGTCATAAATTCCTCCCTTCTACAAAGATCTGATAGGTAAATTATCCCTTGTTCTTCTAAATTTAAGTTTATGTTATCATCCTTTATGCCCAAATCATGTATCCATTTTGACCTTATTTTGGTATGAGGTGTGAGATGTAGGTCTATGCTGAGTTTTTGACATATTATTTTCCAGTTTTCCCAGCAATTTCTGTCAAATAATGAGTTCTTATTTCACAAGCTGGAGTTTGGAGTTTATCAAATACTAGATTGCTATAGGCCTTGATTATTGTGTCATGTTTATCTAATTTATTCCAGTGATCTATCACTCTATTTCTTAACCATTACCAAATGCTGCTTTACAATATAGTTTTAAGTTTGGTACCTCTGTCACTATTCTTTGTATTTTTTTTCATTAATTTCCTTTTGTTCTTTCAGACGAATTTTTTTTTAGCTCTATGAAATAATGTTTTGGCAATGTGATTGGTCAAAGATGTTTTTCTTCACAGTGTTATCGTTCTCCATATTCTGCTTATGTATAAGTTCACTTTGCATAAATTCAAATTTCCCAGGATTTTCTGAAATCTTCTCTTTTATAATTTCTTATAGCCTAGAATATAACATCATATTTACACACAAAAATTTGTTCAGCTAATTCCTGATTGTTGGGGATCTCTTTTGTTCCCAGTTCCTTGCTTCTCCCCTTTTATTTTCCTCTTCACAATTAGAAAATCTGTTTTGTTTGTGATTATTCCAACCCAGGTACACTATTTCCTTAATTTTATTATCTCCATCTGTTGAGCCTGATGTATTCCCATACCAAACTCTTTGTGGTTATATGTGTGTCTTCAATCCTCAGTTGTCTTATTCAGATAAGAAGGAGTGGGATTCATCTTTTTTCCCAGTCTTTTTCTTATTTAATGTCCTTAATACCATTTGAAGACACTAATGTCTTAAGAAAAAATGCTTATTTCTTCTTCTCTCATCAAAGTGTTATCCTGGACAAGACACGTAGGCCCAATTATCTCAGAGAGGCACATCACTGTATCTACATCATTGTACTGCCCCTTTCAACTGTTCAATCATTTCAGTTTTATCTGACTCTCTGTGACAACATTTGGGATTTTCTTAGCAGAGATACAAATGTTTTGCTACTTTTTTCTTCAGTTCATTTTACAGATGAAGAAACTGAGACAAAGAGTAAGTATCTGAGTTTAGATTTGAATTTAGGATGATGAGTCTTCCTGATGCTGGACCCAGAACTCTATTCACTGAGCCACCTAACTATTGGTGAGGCATTTGGCCCTCCTTATTCTGAATCTGAATCATCTTGGCCCTTGCTTTGACTAGTATTTCCTAGTGTTATCCATCTACCCACCTATCCTCTACCCACCACTCACCCTCAGATCTTTGAGATTCAGAGTGTTAGACCTTCAGGACCTTCCATATCTTCTGAGCTCAGAGATCTAGGCACCTTGGAGGCTTTGGGCTTGGGCAACCTGGTCTGAATGCTCCCACATGGCATTGATCACTCAAACTTCTGGTGCCTTTCAGGATCCTTACTCTGGAGGTTTCTGAGTCTTTCTGGGAAGGCCTCTTTTCTTTCTGACTCCAGATAGGAATCTTGATGTTATATATGAATGTTTTTGGCTGGTTTCTGAATTAAGAGGCTACTGTTTTGTTTTTTTTTATTTGTTTGTGTTTTGTTTGTTGGTGGTGATTCCTCTTTTCTACTGTCCATGAATTTCTGGTTGACTTTTTGTGTTGTCACAGAAGAAGAAATTTAAAATTCTTACTGGATTTCTTTCTTTCTCTTTAACACTCATTTTAAAAACATTTTAAATTCTAAATTCTCATCTACTCCTCTATCCCCTTCTCCCACCCCTTAAAAGACAAGCAATATGATACCCATTATACATGTGAAGTTTTGCAAAATATATTTCAATATTAACCACATTGCCAAAAAAAAGAGAGAAAAATTTAAAAAGTGACTAACAATATGCCTTCAATCCGTACTTGGTATTCATCAGTTCTCCTTCTAGAAGTTGGTAGTATTTTTCATTCTATGTTCTTTCTCATTGAATTTCTTTTTTTTAATTTTTTTATTTATTTCATTATATATTTCCCAATTATAGTTAAAATTATTTTAACATTCTTTTTTTTAATTTTGAGTTTCCAAATTCTCTCCCTCCCTCCTGTTCTTCCCCTATCCTTTGAGAAGGCAAGCAATATGATATTGATTATACACACGAAATCATGCAAAAGTATGCCTATATTAATCCTATTGCAAAAGGAAAGGCAAGCAAAAGACAAGAAAAATAAAGTTTAAAAAGTATGCTTTTTTATGCACTCAGTGACTAATATGGAAATATGTTTAAAATTGACTTACATATATAACCTATATCAGATTGCTTGCTGTCTTGGAGAGGAAGGGATATTTTGGAAATCAAAATCTTACAAAAATGAATATTGGAAACTATCTTTCCATGTAATTGGAAAAATAAAATACTTTTTTTTTTGGCAAGGCAATTGGAGTTAAGTGAGCTGCTCAGGGTCACACAGCTAGCAAGTGTTAAGTTTTGGAATCTGGATTTGAACTCAGGTTCTTCTGACTTCAGAGCTGGTACCAAAAAAATGCTATTGAGAAAAAAAAAATCTGCATTCAGAGTTCAACAGTCCTGCCTCTGGAGATGAATAACATTTTTTATAATATGTTCTTTGGAAATGGTTTTTGTTTCATTTTGGTTTTTTTTTTGATATGAGTATCTATGTCTTTCACAGTTGATGATCATTACAGTTTTGTTATTACTATGGATTCTGCTCATTTCACTTTACATTAGTTCATATAAGTCTTTTCAGGTTTCTCTGAAGCCATCTCCTTTGTTTTTTCTAGTATTTCATCTCAATCATATACTACAACTTATTCAACAATTTCCTCAAATAATGGACATTCCCACAATTTCCAATTCTTTGCCATCACAAAAAAAGCTGCTATAAATATTTTTGTACAGATGGTGAACAGGAAGTTACTAGAGTTTAGTGAATAGAGGAGCGACAAGATTTTAGGAAAATAATTTGGGTGGCTATTGGAGTATGGATTGTCATAGAGGCTTGAGGTGGAGAGTATAGTCTATTGTAATAATACATTTGAATGGTAATAAAGACCTGAGATAAAGGTAGTTGTGTAAATAGAGAAACAGCAACATACTACTACTACTAATACTACTGTTGCTGTTGCTGCTGCTGCTGCTATTACTTTTATTACTACTGCTGCTGCTGCTGCTACTGCTGCTGAGGCTGCTATTACTACAATTACTATTATCCCTTCCACATCTTGACTTTTCCAATCAAGGTTTCAATATATTACAAGATAACATAAGAAATTAAATGGGAATTTGGGGAGATTTTGTAGAAACTGCAGAAAACATGCAAAGGACAGAATATGAAACAGAAAAAGTTTAGAAATTCAAAAATGTATTATATATATACATATATATATAGTATTATATAATATCAGCATATTTTATCTTTTAATACTATAAAATATTGTAATGACCACGTATTTAAAATCAGCCGGAGTCAGGAATTTAGGTTAAGAGAAAAATCTTCAATCTTTATTGAAGTTAAAAGGTGAAAAAGGATTGCAATAGCAATATGGGCAAGAAAGATTGCGATAGCAATATGGGCAGTTGCGACAGGAAGCCAGCTAACAGAGGGAGATCTGAGCTGAAAGGCCGTCACAATGGCAATGCAAGCAGTCTCTCCTTCCCCTTCCTTTTCCATTCCCTTGCCTCCACCCACCAAAATCATCATTTCCTATACAACACATCAGGACTTGCACAAAGAGTGGGCGGGAGCCATTCTTTCTCCAAGCTTATATATTAATAGACTTTGGTCCAATTACTATTTAGGCTCACGTGCTTGGGACCTCAGTGCATCAACTCAAGCCTCAGCCCATTACAAAATATCATTAAAAAAAGGAAAAAAAATCAGACTTCTCTGGTACAAAGGAAAGGCCAAAAAAGTTATGCCAATTTTCCAGGTCACCAGAATGTTGAAGTTATACTACAACCACCACTACTATCATGCTACTCTATTACTTTTACTTCTCCTCTTCCTCTTCCTCCTAACATATTTTTAGTGATTATTATATGCTGGGCACTGTGCTAAATGTTTTACAATTATTAACTCATTTGATCCTTGTAACAGCTCTAGATTACCCTGTGAATAAGAGTCTGAGGCTGGATTTGGCAATTATGTGGGGTAAAAGTGATGAATCAAGGATAAATATCAAGGTTGAAAATTTGTATAATTAGAAGGAATGGTAGCACCTTGAAAATAATAGGGAAGGTGGGTTTAGAGGGAAAGACGATGAGTTTTGTTTTTCCATACTGAGTTTGGGATGCCACCCAGTTTGAAATTTCCTGTAGTAGGTGATTTAAGGCTAGAGCTCAAGAAACTAGGACTGGATATATGGATGCTATTATAATTTGCGGAGATGATAACAGAACTCCAGCCAGAAAGCTGATACTATTAATCAAGTAAATGACAAAAAATAATTAGGGAACTTGTAATAAGTATAGAAATAAATATAATAAGTATCAGAAGTAGCCTTCCCTCCCCTGCTTTAGATATGTTGCTCTTCCCATTACACCAAGCTGTCCTTTGGGCTCTTCATCAGGCTGGGAGACAGATCCTCCTAGGCCAGAAATCTTATTTCTTCTTTTCAGGAATACCAGAACTTAAATGTGTCTTTAAAACCAGGCCATCTTTCCTCCCCCAATATATACACTTTTTAGTATTGGTTCCAAGAATGAGGCAATGTCCAGCACAAAATGGTAACTGAAAATCCCTATGGTGGTAAGGGCTCAGAGAGCATCATCCAGACTCAATGTGCCTATCATTTTACTTGGATATTTGACATTACATGTACTGATAGAATATCTGATCAGGTCTGCGGCCCTTGACCTATAATTCTGCTGTAGATCTATGTCCTCTGCTATTATACTTTATTCACCATGAATGTCAGTAGGGGTCTGATTCTGGAACATAATATCTTGAGATAACCAGGATCAAGGAGCCAGGCAGGGCTGTGATTACTTAGCATTTATATAGCACTTTATCTGGTTCTTGTGTGTCAGCATCATTAATGGGAAATAACTCACTAGGAGTTACGGCCTAGAGAGAAAGTCAG
The DNA here is from genome assembly GCF_016432865.1 of Antechinus flavipes. Lineage (NCBI taxonomy): Eukaryota > Metazoa > Chordata > Mammalia > Dasyuromorphia > Dasyuridae > Antechinus > Antechinus flavipes. The sequence continues at coordinate 223,090,493 of NC_067402.1, forward strand.
GACAAATAACCAGAAACAAAAGGAAAGGATAAAAGAAAAGTCCAATTGATCTCTCGTCAAGTCCTTTGGGGGTAGGAACTATTCCTCTGCAATGGGTAGAGGGAGATAGATCTACTATCACACAGAGTATGAATATAGATTGTTTTTCTAATCCAATAGAGAACTGAGAGATTAAAGGGATAGTAAGGGACTAAAGTCAAATCACAGGAAGAACTTCCTAACAGGGTTTATGGTTTACTAAAAGGGTGACTAAATAATCATGTGAAGATTTCTCTCTACTTTGAAGAGTAGCTTTGACTGGAAGCCTGGTGAATGATATTATGATTTATCAGAGTTCATACCAAGTCATAAAAGTCTATTGTCAATGTGCACACAATGAAAATGAATGCTGACATTTTGGGGAAGTCTCTGAAGATGTGCATTTCCTTTTCTTTCTGGGTAATTTAATAATTTTATTAATAAACTAGAAAATCATTAATTAAAGGATGGTAATTTGACCATCTCTCTTAGACCAAAGACATTCATGGAGGCTCACGGTTCATATATCCTTCAAAGAGTTCCTGAGGGGTGGCAATCAACTCTGATTGGATAACATAATGGGAGGGGGGCTAAGAGTGACATCATGTCACTCTTGGACAGATTATCTCTATACCCAGACCACCCCCATATTTGGGCCATCTATTCAAAGAATGTATGCTCCACCCAAGTCTGAGGAGAGCGCAATGACTTTAAATATGTTTTTTATTTTATAATTATAAAACTCCAGAGCTGAAAGGAATCTTAGAGATCACCCAGGCCAATTGCCTTCACTTTTTTTCTTTTATTTTTTTTGATGAAAAGGTTATGAATGCAGTTTTCATTTCCATTTATAATGGATGCAGGTTCAGAATATATTGCTTGTACCACAGCTGTGATTTGTCAGTGAAAACTCCAAAGTATTAATAAAATAAGAAACAATAGAGTCATAGAAAATACATAGAAAAAACTAGAGGAGTTTTACCTCTAAAAATAACAGATGCATATATTCTAATACATAAATGACAAAATAGAAAGGGCTAGTTCGGCAGGGCACCTTGTGGATTGCTGGTCTTGCACCCCAGCCATTTCTGGTTCAATTCTGATAAAGCATAGGGCTTTAGATTAGATTGTAGTCTTTGGATTTCTCCAAGACCCATTATCAAGGCAGGAGGAATAGGTGCTGTGTCAATTAAAAAGAAAACATAGTTTCCTCACAGATTCTTCTCTTTCTAATCAACACATTAGAAAGTAGATCTCTTTTTTTGGGTTATCCCTCTTCCCCAACAGTAGTAGAAATGACAAACTGAGCACATGGCAGATTACGTCTAGGTGCTCCTAAATAAGGCTGAATTAGGGTATTAGGCCTCTGACTCTCTCTTCTATTTTATGTTTCTTTTGTGAAAATTGGTGATACTGAGATGGTCACTTCTAGCCATGGAAGCTGCCTTGTGAGTTTGAGAGGCCTGAAATGCCCAAGTACCTCGTTTGGAGGTGATTAGCAGGAGAAGTGTTTTGAAACTATTCCCATCTTGAAGAAGATGACAAGAAAAAGGATGATTATGGGCAACAAGATGAGCCAAACTCTAGGCTGGATTGCTAAAAGATATCTGTCTTGAGAGAGTGTAGGAACAAATCAAAGGTATCAATAAGAGTTTGTAAATCTTTTCTTTTTGGTATTGCTTTTTTATATAGAAGAAATAAGTAGCTATCCTATTCCTGATTTATGATGTATATTGCATCTCTTTTTTAAAAAAATTTCCTTCTTTTGGGAGTAGCAGACATGAGTGAAGTCATAAAGAGCCAGAAATAAAAGAAAGATGTTATTAGTTCCCCCTTGTTAGAGGCCAGGTTACCCCCGGATTATTAGATCTAGTTTTTGAATGGGTGGTCTAGAGCTCAAAGACTCCCTTAGTAGAGATACAGAAGAAGAAGATTAGCACCTAAACAACAATAAAATATTTTTATTTTAAAATAGTAAAACAAAAAAATGAAATAAAATCTCAATCAAAGATACATACCCATTAAAAATTAATAGAACAAATTTCAGGGTTAATATATTTGATATTTTAATCCCAATTTTATTCCACTTAAGAAAATTCTCTATATTTAAAAATCCACTTGATTCTGAATGCTTTGCTCTTCATCAGTCCATACAAATGCCTCAAAATTTTCTCTGTATTATTCATAATTATAACTCAGAACGGGTCTTTTTTGGACTTCACCTTTCTTTTGATTTATGATTCTAAAAAAGGACTATCCTTGTCTGGCAAGTTTTAAAAACATTGTCTTTCTGGTTATACCCCTACCAATATGGTAGGGGACAATAGAGCATCTTCATGTTAGATGATTTAGGCATGTCCAGGCAAGACTAGTTACTCTATGCTCTTAAAAGTGCAGCATATGAAATTAGTGCTAATTTAGTCCCTGCACAAGAATTGAAGGTCATTATCTTACAGCCTTTTTTCTATTATATACATTGCATATATATCATATATATGCAAGGTATATTACAAACAGAAATGTTTATCACATCTTTGCACAAGATAGGAAACATTATCAGGTTCATTATTGGGCTTTTGAATATATAACTGATCATTGCAAGTGCAAGGAAAGGATAGAGGGACTATTTACAGCTGGTTTTCCACTTTTGAAAACCACTTTTATATATTCTTTGACAATTTATGATTCTTATTTTTAAAATTTTATCAATTTCTCACATATTTTGAAATTTACTGCAAAGATTTTTTTTCCACTCAATAATTTCTTTTCTATTCTAATAGTATTGCTTTTTTTCTGTACAGAAACTTTTAACTTTTATATATTAAAATTGTCCATTTTATTTTTATGATCCTCTCTATATTTTGCTTGAGAATTCTTTCTTTATTCAGTTATAAAAAGCATATTTTCTTTTTCAAAAAAAATTTTTTTTTATTTACAAAGTATATACATGGGTTAATTTTGCTAACATTGACCAACATTGACCTTTGCAAAACCAAAAAGCCTATTTTCTAAAAACTATAATTTACCATTGATTAGAGAAATACAAATTAATACAACTCTGAGGTACTACCTCACACCTCTCAGATTGGCTAAGATGACAGGAAAAGATAATGATAAATGTTGGAGGAGATGTGGGAAAACTGGGACACTGATGCATTGTTGGTGGATTTGTGAAATGATCCAGCCATTCTGGAGAGCAATCTGGAACTATGCTCAAAGGGCCATTCAACTTTGCATAGAAATGGCTGAATATACTGTACACAATATGGTAGAAATACTATTGTTCTGTAAGAAATGAAGAGATTGTTTCAAGGACACATAGAAAGACACATCAACATAACATCAATATTATAAAAATGATCAATTTTGAAGACTTACAAACTAACAAAAAGTGAAATGAGCAGAAACAGAACAACTCATAGAGTAGAAACAACACTATAAAGACAAACTTTGAAAGCTGTAAGAACTATTAATAATATAATGATCATCTGTGATTTCAGAAGACTTGGAATGAAATGTACTATCCAACTCTTCAAAGGTGCTAGATTTAGGATGCAGAATGAGACATATATACATATATATGTATACACACATATAAATGCATAATTCATATATACATGTATATTTGTAAATCATTCAAGTAATTAATTTTGTTTCATTACATATATTTGTTATAAGTCTTGTGATCAAGCCACGAGTTTGCTTGGATGTAGATGGGTGAAAAGAAAGAGGAGGCAGAGTCAGCTTCTTCCTTTCACTTGATGGGATTTTCCAGGGGAAGGGATAGATTTGGAAAGAAAAGTCCTGATGAAGGATGAAAAGCAGGGAATTGATGCAAGTGATAGAAACTAAGAACACACACACACACACACACACACACACACACACACACACTCACATTCTTCAGGAGTCATTTCTGCCCAGCCTCCTCTATTCAAGCAAGCTCTAGCCAAACTTGGCTTAATGATGAATGTTATCAAGGTTTATTTTTTATTTTTTAATTTCAGACAGGTAACATATAACACATGGAAAAAAATGAGGAGTTGGGAAAGTCTGGGCCAATGGATAAGGAGAACTGTCATAGGTTCGAGCAGACAGTAAAATGAAAATAGTGCATAAGGGAAATTATTCTATTAGATGTATATGAAATGGGTAGAAGCTGGAAGAGATTAAAAACAATCTATTATTACTGATACTAGGTACAAAGGAATGATCCTAGGAACTCTAGCCAAAGAAATGGGGTTTTTACCTCCCAAGACTAGACAGGGTAAATCTGCCGTAATGTGTCTGCTTCCCCTCTTGGAGCTTGCCTCCAATTCTCTCTCTCTCTCTCTCTCTCTCTCTCCTCTCTCTCTCTCTCTCTCTCTCTCTCTCTTCTCTCTCTCTCTCTCTCTCTTCTCTCTCTCTTTCTCCCTTTTTATCTCCCTTTCTATCTCTCTTCTATCTCTCTCCTCTCTCTCTCTCTATATATATTTCTCCTCTCTCTCTCTTTCTATCTCTCTCCTCTCTCTCTTTCTATCTCTCTCCTCTCTCTCTTTCTATCTCTCTCCTTTCTTTCTATCTCTCTCCTCTCTCTCTCTTTCTATCTCTCTCCTCTCTCTCTTCTATCTCTCTCCTCTCTCTCTTTCTATCTCTCTCCTCTCTCTCTCTTTCTATCTCTCTCCTCTCTCTCCTTCTATCTCTCTCTTCTTTCTTTTTCTCCCTTTCTATCTCTCTCTCTCTTCTCTATGTCTCTCTGTTTCTGTCTGTTTCTCTGTCTCTCTGTCTGTCTGTCTCTCTCCCTTTCTATCTCTCTCTTCTCTCTCTCTTTCTCTCTCTCTCTCTCTCTCTTCTTCTCTCTCTCTCTCTCTCTCTCTCTTTCTCCCTTTTTATCTCCCTTTCTATCTCTCTTCTATCTCTCTCCTCTCTCTCTCTATATATATTTCTCCTCTCTCTCTCTTTCTATCTCTCTCCTCTCTCTCTTTCTATCTCTCTCCTCTCTCTCTTTCTATCTCTCTCCTTTCTTTCTATCTCTCTCCTCTCTCTCTCTTTCTATCTCTCTCCTCTCTCTCTTCTATCTCTCTCCTCTCTCTCTTTCTATCTCTCTCCTCTCTCTCTCTTTCTATCTCTCTCCTCTCTCTCCTTCTATCTCTCTCTTCTTTCTTTTTCTCCCTTTCTATCTCTCTCTCTCTTCTCTATGTCTCTCTGTTTCTGTCTGTTTCTCTGTCTCTCTGTCTGTCTGTCTCTCTCCCTTTCTATCTCTCTCTTCTCTCTCTCTTTCTATCTCTCTCTCTCTCTCTCTTTCTCTCTCTCTCTCTCTCTCTCCCCTCTATGTCTCTCTGTTTCTCTCTGTCTGTCTCTGCCTCTCTGTCTCTCTCTTTCTCTTCTTCTTCTCTCTTCCCTCTTTTCTCCCTCTCTCTCTCTCTGTCTTTGTCTTTTTCTCTCTGATTGTCTTTCTGAGTTTGTCTCTCTATCTCTTTGTCTCTCTCTGTCTTTCTGTCTCTCTCTCTCTCTCTGTCTCTCTCTCTCTCTCTCTCTCTCACACACACACACACACACACACACACACACACACACACACACACACACACATTTCCTGGGAGCTGGGAAGCAGCCAGGAACCCCAGGGAGAGGGAGCCTTTGATCTCATACCCCCTAGGTACTCTAATGAGGGAGCCCGGCTCCCTGTCTGGATTCCTCTGGGAGTTCACTCAAAGTCTTGTAGACAAGGGTTTCAAGAGCCAAATCTATGGTTGGCATCCTTCTGAGGTAACGTGAGCCCCTCCCTCCTTGGACACACTGGATAATGGAGAAAGAAAGGAGATTTGATCCAGATTGGAGATCCTGCCCACATCCCTTCTGCATGCTTTTCTAACCATTCTAAGCTAGTCACATCACTAGGTCAATGATCAGGAAGTTGTCCAGTTAAACTCTTCAAAGGCTTATCCATGGATAACTTAACAGAGAAAATGAATATGATCCTATTTCTATAGGATTTTTCTAGAAAAATGGACCTCCACTAGAATAAAAGGCTTTCAAGCGTTCCTGACAAAAAGACCAGATATTCAAGTAGAAACTCTGGAATACAAACATTGGAGTCAAGAGAAATCTAAAAAGATAAATATATTGAATAATTGGAAACAGAGCAAAAGTGTTTAAGTTTGGTTTATGTCAATATCTTATATCATAGACCACAATAAGCTCCAATGGATTTTGATATAAAGTCATCACTTAGATATAAAAATTTGTATCGTAAACAAATTAGGGAAGTAGGGAAGAAAATATGCTTTTTTATTGTAGTGAGTTTATTTATTTTAAATATATATTGCCTTATTAATCATGTTGGGAAGAGAAAAATCAGAGCAAAAAGGAAAAACCATGAGAGATAAAAAAACAGAAAAGAGAAGTGAAAATAGCATGTGTTGATTTTCATTCAGTCTCCTTAGATCTTTTTCTGGATGCAGATGGTATTTTCTGTCCAAAGTCTATTGGGATTGCTTCAGATCACTGAACTGCTGAGAAGAACCAAGTCTTTCATAGTTGATCATCACACAACAAACAGAGCTCCTACAAATATTTTTGTGTATATATAAGACTTTTTTCTGTCTTTTGGTCATTTAGAGCTAGGAGAGGTATAGTTTGATCAAAGAGCAATATTATGAAATCATTTTTAATGTCTAATTCCAAAATGTATACATTCACAGGTCTACTAACTATATAATTAATGTGTAGTCCCTCCAAAATTTATAGTTTTTCTTTTTTTTGTAATCTTTATCAATCTGATTGTAAGATAAAATCTCACAATTGCTTTAATTTTCATTTTTCAAATTAATAGTGATTTGGAATTTTTAAAAAATCTAATTATAATCAGCTTAGGTTTCTTCTTTTGAGAACTGTTTGGTCATATCCATAGGCCATTTGTTAACTGGAAAATGCCTCTTATTCTTCTTATAAATTTGATTCCATTTCTTATATATTTTAGAAATGAGATCATTAACAAAGAAAGCACAATTTTTCCTGAATTTATTATTTCCTTTTTAGTCCTAGATTTACTAGATTTACTTAAGCAAAAACTTTTATATTTTATAAATCAAAATTATCCCTTTATTTTCTCTGACCCTCTTATTTGGTCATGAACTTACCTTCTAGGAATAGTTCTGATAGGTAATTTTCCTCCTATGTTTCTTTAATTTGTTTGTGATGTCACCTTTTAGACCATATATCCATTTGGAGCTTATAAACCATATATCCATATGATGTTTATCTTGGTGTAAGGTATGTGATAGTCCAAATCTAATTTCTTCCATACAGCTGTCCAATTTTTCCAGGAATTTTTATCAAATAATAAAATGTTTTACTAGTATCCAGGATATTTGTGTTTATTGAATTCTACAGCATTAGATATATTTCCTTCCACATGTTATATACCTAATTTGTTTCATAGTCTGATCTCTAATTTTTTAACTAGTATCAAATTGTTTTGAGAATTTTTGCATGTATAGTTTGAAATCTGGCACTGCTAGATTTCCTACTTCTTTTCATTATCTCCCTTGAAATTTCTGCTCTTTGTTGCATCCGTGTAAATTTATTATTTTTTCTAGCTCTATGAAGGAATCCCTTGGTAGTTTTGCTCGTATGATATTTAATAAGTCAATTAATTTAGGTAGAATTGTCATTTTTATTGTATTGACTCATCCTACTCATGAGCAATTAATATTTTTCTAATTATTTAGCTCTATCTTTATTCCTGCAAACAGTGGTAAGTAGTTGTATTTATATAGTACTCATCTGGATCTTAGTAGGTAGAACTTGGGAGAATACTCCCAAGTATTTTATACATTTGATAGTTATTTTAAATGGAATTTCTCTTTCTATCTCTTCCTGCTGGGTTTTATTGGTATTACATAGAAATTTTGATGATTTGTGTGGATTTATTTTATATCTTGCAAGTTTGCTGAAGTTATTAATTGTTTCAATTAATTTTTAAAAGTTGACTCTCCAGGGTTCTCTAAATACAACATCATATCGTTTGTAAAAAAAAAAAAAAAAGCAATAATTTTGCTTCTTCTTTACCTGTGTCTATTCCCTCAAGTTCTTTTTATTGCTACATCGCTGTAGCCAATATTTCTAGTATTATCAGATCTATCTTTCCCAGTTTCCTTTGTGGGATAATGATTCATATTTCACCCTTCTATTTATGGGCACATCCTCAGCTTTGTCCTGGGCCTTCTCCACTTTTTTTTCCCTCAATGATTTCCTCAGCTTTCATGAGTTTAACTATCATTTCCTAAGTCTGGAATTCTTAACCTTTTTTTTTTTTTTTTTTTTTTTTTTAGTGATAATCCAATGAACCCCCTATGGATCTCTTCTTGAACTAATGTTTTCAAATACATAAAATAAAGTACATAGGAAATGAATATAGTTATCAGAATATTTAAAATGCAAGTTCATGATTCCCGTATTAAAAAAAATCTCTGTTCAATCCTTATCTCTTCTGACCAGTTCTATACTTTCAACTACTTAAACTCAATATGTCCAAGATAGAGCTCACCCCCCAAAAAAAAGTTTTAATAAATAGTTTACCACTAAATAGCTTAGTGATAAACACTTAACTACTGCTTCTCAGGAAAGAAATGTACATTTTAAGTTGGAGGCAATATGAAAAATAACACATCAGTCTAGGTACAGTGCAGGAAGGATACACACACACACTCATATATACATATATGTATATATGTATATATGCGTGTGTGTATGTGTGTATATATATATATTTAAAGGGTCCTGTGCTCAGGGAACTCACATTCTAATGGGGAAGACAAGAGAACAATGATGGACATATAAAATATAAATGATATAAATAAGAAATTTTTTTGTTTTTTGATATCAGAGGTCTAAATAATTGGTCACAATGAAAATTTGACTATTAATTTTTCCAAGTCAATTTGCGCTGCCTCCAGGACAGACTTTCCTATTTCTGTGGAGGCCACCACTATTCTTCCATTCATCAAGATTTGCAAACTGGGAGTGATGTTTGACTTTTCACCTTTGCTCAACCCCTTATATCTCTACTGACACTACAACCATTGTAGTTTAGGGTCTTACCATCTTTCACCTAAACTATGTCAAAAACCTCTTAAATGGTCTTCCCCAATTTTATTTAATTTCTTCCTTCTGTGACTATTCCTAATGTATCGTACATAACATATATCTATTTGTGTATTGTTTACCCCATTAAATTTTGAACTCTATGAGAATAGAAACTAACTTTGTCTTTTTTTTTTTTTTTTTTTTTGGTATCCTCAGTGCTTAGCACAATGCCTGGCACATGGTAAATAGGCACGTAATAAATATCTATTCACTGGCTCAGACATTTTCCTCATTATCTCCTCCTTCACTCTTGTATCACATCTTCATGTGATACAAGCGGCCATTTTCTTTGCCAAAGCAAATCCCTTTACATAGATTTTTTTATTCGATCTCCTCCCTTCTTTTCTGGTAGATTTTACCCTTTATGGGTACTCTATCTACTTTGTCACCTAGCTGTTCCTCCTGGTCCTTTCTTATTCAGACTTCTTATACTTCATTCATTTTTCTCCATATATTCTAAAATTAAGTGATACTGACCTGTCTCCTTCCTGTTCCTTGCACATAATATTCTCTCTGGGCTTCAAGATTTTTCAGTGATTGTCTCCCATGTCTGGAATGCCTTCCTTCCTCTTTCAATTTCTGGTTTCCCTGCCTTCCTTCACAAATCATTCACATCCCATCTTCTGCAAGAAGCCTTTCCCTGTTACTTTCCCTGCCTAGCCACAGCTAGTGCTCACCTTACTTCTTATTTAAACTATTTATATCTTATATGTCCACACTTGTTCACTTGTCTTCTGCATTAGAATGTGAGTTCTCTGAGGACAGAACTCTTTACACACACACACATACACACAACACACTATATAAATAAATATATATATATGCATATATACATATATATCTATATATCTTTATAGAAAATATATATGTATCCATATGTCTATATTTTTATATCACTTTACATATGTATATATATATATATATATATACACACACACACACACATATATATAGCCATTCTTTATATCCTTAATATTTAGCACTATGCCTGATATACAATAAATATTTAATTTGACTTATTGACTGACTAGTGATTTATTCCCTAGATTTTCTATAGTCAATATAATCTATTTCAGTCTCTGCCAATTTCCTTGGTTGTTGGGGGAACTGCACCTGCTCTCTGACTTCAGTCTTTTCTTCTGTGATGGATGGAAGCGTTCCTATTCTGATGTCAACCTATCTCCTTCCTAGATCATTTGGTGAGGAAAGGGTAAGAAGAGACTTAATAACACACTCTCCTTAATGATCCTTCAAACCCATCATCTGGGATGGGGTTTATAACTATTCATAAACAAATCTCTAGCAAAGTAGGTTACTAGGATGACCATCCCTTCCATTCCTCCATCATACCCAACCTTAACTCAGAAGCCTGGAAGGCTAGGGACTGTATAGAACTCCACTTTCTCTATGGCCTTGAGTAAATAGATTAATTAATCTTAGTGTCCATCCTCAGGAGCTTTCCAATTCCTTTTCATCCTCTACCCCGTCCTTCTTTCTCCCTCCCCCAAATCATCTCAGTTGCCAGAATGTACACTGAACTAAACTTTCCTTCCCACGGAGCTAATTAGAGCCTACAAGATGCTTTGAGATCACTCAGTGTAGCGTGCTTGCCAAGACAGATTTACTGGTGGGAATGAAGAGGAAAGGGAATTGGCTAAGACCATGGCACTCTAGACTCTGATGCTGACATTATGAGGAATGTAATCAACTTGGCTTTGAATCTCAGAGCGCTGTTAATATTAAAAATTTCCCTAATATTATTCATCTAACTATACTAATACTAGCTGATACTAGCTATCATCCATCTAGCTATACCTAAAAGGAGGTGAATACTTTTTGTCCCATCTTTCCAAGAACATTGGTAGAACAAAGTAGCAAAATGGATCCAGAAGTTTGGTTTATTATCTTATCAAATGGGTTTTTTTTATCTTATCATAGTTTTCCTCCACCCCTTCCCCGTCCCTTCCCTCTAGCTCTTTAAGTCATTGTGGACTTTCCTATGTCACTTATGAATTTACAAAGTATTTTCCCTACAACAACTCCATGAAGTTATTGTCCCATTGTATAGAAGGGGAAATGGAGAATGAGAGAGATGATGTGATTTACATTCAATAGTTTACAAGACATTTTCCTTATAGCTACTCTGTGGGGTAGGGAGTGTATTGTCCCTATTTTGCATTTGAGGAAATTGAAGCTAAGGAGCGACATCCTAATCCTAATCCCCACAGACATATTATAAGGAAGAGTTGAAGTAGAAATTAGAAATCATGTCTTCTGACACTAGCCCAATGATGATTCCACTATATCACAGTAAACTATCTCTTCTGTAGAGACTTTGAAACGTCACCTGTCTTGGGCAAGAATAATGGCTGAGCTGCATAAACCTGGACTAGGAGTCATGGATTGGGATTGAAAAATATTAAAGAAATAGAACCTTCAGTACTTTACATTTTAAGTATGAGGCATGATGAAAGTGATGCATGAAAACAGACAAAATAATACATTTTCACTCACAGCAAGAGTAATATTTCAGAAGTGGATGAATAGAATCTGGTGTGTCTCTGGGCGGAAGCTGTGCAATTTAGGAAGAAGCTCCTGTCAGAGACAAGAGGAGAATTCAAGGTGTAAATGTTTAGTTTACACTCAGCTTTTAATATCATCTTGTCCTCCAGATTCAGAGCAAGACTGTCCCAATTGGGAGAGGAGCAGCAAGAATGATGAATTTGGAAACTAGAAGAACTTGGATTCAAATCCTGCTTCTGATACTAGATATGTGACTTTGGATTGATCTCTTATCTTTGAGCTGAACTGAGTTTCCCCTTCTTTAAAACAATAATGACTGGCATTTTGTGTGCCTTAAAGCTTGCAAAACCCTTAACATACATTATCTCATTTGGTGATAATAATGCCTGTAGGGTAATAATACTTTACAGGATGATTGTGAGAACTAAATAAAATTAAATATATGGAAAACAAAAAGCAAACTTTAAAGCCTATAGAAGTGTTAGATTGTCTTCATGAGTAGCAGTGTTCATTTTTATAAGCCAGTAGTCCTTGCCTGTTGGTTCTGTAGCCTTGAAGCATTTAGGGAGTCTCATGATATCTGACATTGATTTTTATTTGCCTCAAGGCTGTTAAAATAAGAGAACTCTACCACTACTAGGTCTATACCCCAAGGAGATCAAAGAAAGAAGGAAAGGGTCCATTTTCACAAAAATATTTATAGCAGCTATTTTTGTGACAGCAAAGAATTAGAAATGGAGGCTTATTAGGTGGGGAATGGCTAAATAAATTGTGGTATATAAATGTGATGGATTCCTACTGTGCTGTAAGAAAGGATAAAAAGGACAATTTCAGAGAAACCTGGAAAGACTTCTATGAACTGATGTAAAGTGAAGTGAGCAAAACCAGGAAAACAAAATACATAGTAACAACAATATTATGAAGATAATCATCCACAAAAAACTTAGTAACTAATCAATATAATGATTCACAGCAACTCCAAGAGACTCAGGATATAAAATGCTATCTACCTTCAGACTGAACTCATGGACTCAGTCAAGGTTGAAGCATAATTTTTTTCCCTTTAATTATTTTTCTTGTTTGTTCCCCCCAAAAAAACATGACCAATGCAAATATATATTTTGCATGACTGTATAAATGTGTATAATATTTCTTGCTTCTCAGTGGGTGGAGGAGGGAGTGAGGAAAGGGAGAGATGTAACTAAAAATTAAAAAAAATTAAAAATAAGAGAAACATTTCCATATGGGAATGGGTCAAGCATGGATATTTTATTCAATATTACTTTGGCTTTATTTAACTTGACCAGAGGAGTACAAATTAGATAAAGGGAATGATGGTGGGGGAAGGTTTATAACCACTGTGGCTTTAATCTCTACTTTCTTCACACTAAGGAATCCTCAAATCACTTGAGGAAAACCAAACATTCACTCCAAATTACATCCAACTCTTCATTATCTGTATACTGGGACATAAGCCATAGCATAGAGTATGCTTACTCCCAGGCCATTTTGATTCAAATTTGAAAGGCAATCTGTGGTATTTTGAGGGCAATAGAGTTATCTTTTTACCAATAGCTTCTTTTTTATTAGCTTCTTTAAACATTATTTTTCTTGATGGTTTTTGTGATATCTCATTCATTTCCAAATATATCCTACCCTACCCAGCAAATTATCCTGCATAACAAAGATTTTTACAGACAAACAAACAAAAAAGAAGATATTTCAACTAAGTTCCAATTAGTGAATGTAATGAATCCTGTGGAGTTATCACAGGTTTTGAAATTCACACTATTTGAAGTTGTAATTATGTAAAATATAGCTATAGTTTCCAGCTTAGTAGAAATAAAGCTGAAAATTTTCAGTAATTAGACCACTTCTTGGGATTAGTTGTTCTTCATACTCAAGATCTAGTTGTATGTGTAATCTTCCATATAACCAACCAATATTTACTGGAAGGAATAACAAAATGTGTTTGCTTTATTCATAGTTAGACCAAAGAATTGAGCACTGAGCAGAGAGAAAGTGCTTTAGGTGGCAAGAGGAAGCAGACTAGGATTTAATATGGACCACAAATGATCCTAAAAATGAGTTGTCCACTCACATGGAGAATGGGAAGGAGAATGTTTCCTCATCTGTTAAAATGAGCTAGCCTCCAATGAGCTCTAAGACTGTAACACTATTATGTAGGAAAGGGGGTCATCTTTTCTCAGGACTAGGGATGGCAAGAAGACTAGACAGATAGTTCCAAACCCCAGGTTTATAGTCTCCATAAAATACTTCCTAGAATCATGGTAATTTTTGAGCGAGAAGGGAACTTAATTCAATATCCTCATTTTATAGATGGAAAAACCAAGACTGAAAGAGATGGATTGATTCTTCCAAGAAAAGCAACAAAGCTAGGATTCTCTGACCCCAAAACCACTCCCCTTACCCCTCACACTAGACTAGCCTTCTGTCACCTGGCAAAGCTGCAGGTAGCAAGGCTGAATGGAATTGAGGTTGCACAAGCTGTCATCCCATTTGGGGATGAAAAAGACTTTGAAGGGTCAATTCATTATCTCCCCTACCTCCAGGAAAAAATGCCCTCTTGGTTCCATGCTATTGTGTCAACAAAGATGTTTAAAGCACCTATTATATACTAAACTTTGTGCTAGACTAAGTTGAGATACAAGATGATTCCTACAGTGTCTGGCACACAATAGATGTTTTAAAGACACAAACTGATGCTGAGTGAAACAGGCAGAACCAGGAATACATTGTACACAATAACAGCAAGAATGCATGATGATTAACTATGAAAGACCTGGTTCTTCTCAGTGGCTCAGTGATCCAAAGCAATTCCAATAGCTTTTGGATGACATCAGAGATGCTGATTTGCCATTTCCTTCTCTAGCTCATTTTATAAATGAGGGAACTGAGGCACACAAGATGAAGCACATCTAGTAAGTGTCAGAGGCCAGATTTGAACTCAGTCATGAATGACTTTGGATAAAAATGTCATCTGCATCCAGAAAAAGAAGTAAGGAGACTGAATGTAAATCAATGCATGTTATGTTCACTTCTTTTTTCTGTTTTTTAAAAAAATCTTTCTCATGGTTTTTCTCTTTTGTTTTGATTTTTCTCTCCTTACATGATTCATAAAGCAATATGTATTAAAAAATAAATAAATTTATTAGAAAAAAAAGAACTTACATCCTACAGAGGGAAGTAAATTCATTATATGATACATACATAGAAAAAGAAATGGCAAATCATCATCTCTGCTGAAAAAACCCCAAATGGGGTCACAAAGAGTCAGACATGACTGAAAACCACTTGAACAACAAGAAAGATATATATAGATGAATAAATTGACTTAGAACCATATATTGATATATAGAAATTTAGAATTAATATACGTGTGTGTGTGTGTGTGTGTGTGTGTGTGTGTGTGTGTGAAACAAAGTTATTTTGTGTGAAACACCAGCAATTGAGGGAATTGATAAAGATTTCTCGAAAGGGCTAATACTTGAACTGAGGCTTACTGAGAGGAACTTGTTTCTTAATGTGGAAGATCAACAAAGACCATTCAAGGTTCCTCAGGCCTTATCTCCTCAGGTTACTGGATGGGTAGCCTTCATAGTAATTCAATTTTTCCTACTTCTAAACTTATAGCTGAATTTTTTCAAGTGCCAAAGATTTATAAGATACTATAATGGGTACTCTACGAAACCTAGTGGTGTAAAAGATACAATCCCTGCCTCTATTAAAAATATAATCTATAATAAGTACATTAAGGCAGGTACACAAATGACCATAATTCTGACTTTGAGAAATGTATTTCTTCATTAGGTCCCCCTTCCACTGATGTAGGTCTTAAACCTTCTATATCCTGGAATATTGAACACCTGGATGTTTTTTATGGGTTGTCATGAAGGTCAACCTTATGATAAGGAATTTTGAACTTAGCTAGAGTGGTTGAGATGGCAGACATATACAACTTTGCTTTTGGGCCTTGACAAAACTCTTTAAAAATAGCATTTTATTTTTTCCAATTACATGTAAAGACAATTTTTAACATTTATTTTTATATAATTTTGAACTCCAATCTTTCTCTCTCCATGAGACAGTAAGCACTTTGATATAGATTATTACATGTAGCATAACTCAAAAGTCAATTCTTTCTCTTGATCTCCCTTGACCCTCTCAACATATGAATGAGGGACCCCAGCAACTTCACACATCCTGAGCTGGGAATTTGATCAGGCTTAGGTGGGGCTACAGGAGTGGTTCCAGACAGGACTTCTGAGTCATTTGTGCCTCCAGTCCCATCCTCGTCACCCCCATAAAGCGAGGGAGCTAGAGGAAACCACATGAGTTTCACTAATCCACCTTCAATAGCACCCACCATATTACTGGCCTCATTATTTCTTAATGGGAGCTAGGCTGATTACAGACTGTCTAATTACAGTGGTAGGAGCCCTTTTAGTTGTAAGGGAGAATTAGGGTGGGAAATGGAGGAGAAACTGAGTCTGTTGGCCACCCCACTGCTAACCAGGGCAAGAGCTGAAATGAGTAGGAAGTAACCTCAATGGAGTCATCAAGTCAATGGACGATCATTGTCTTTCAGTAACTGGTCCCTAACTTCTCAAAACAGAATTCCACAGAAAGGAGAGGAAAAAATCCTACCTCTCCTAGTTTAGCCACCTTCCTCTTTAAACATCTTCCGACTCCTCAGCTATAGATATATTGACAATAATTGCAATAATTTCATATTTACATACATAGTACCTTAAGATTTGTAAAAGCACTTTTCCTCATCACAATCCTATATGGTTGAGATCCAAAGGTAGAGAGAGGCAAAAACAGACAGAGACAAATAGGTTATATCTAAAGCTGGTCCATATATTTGTCTCTTGCAATTAGCTGATGAATTTGGTAAGGGGATCTGCTTGACAAATTGTGGGTACCCCTTTATTTTATTCCATTAAACACCTATCTGATAAAAGTTACCAAACTAACTAGTTATTTTGATGTTTTAGCAACAGAAATAAAGACTGAATTGGGGTGACAGAGGAAAGCAACCAGGGCAAGAGTGTAAAAAGCAATAGATCTGGAATCAGAAAGTATGAATTTAAATAATTTTAAAGCTTCCCCTATACTAGCTGGGTAACCATGGACAGTAAAATCTTGTTTCTTCTCTGGGCCTCTGGCTACATAATCTCTGAAGTCCCATTATCCAAATGCTCTGATCTTATGAGCCATGGAAAGTTGTGCCACATGAGAGGCCTCAAAAAAAAGCAATAAGAGGGGGAAGCATCGACAATGAGACACTGAGTCATTGAGAAAAAACCAGCAACATGTAAAAGGGTTAAGGAGGGATCCACCCTGCTAAAATCTAGCATAAGCGAGTGGGCATTTCAGGTCCTTCTTAAGGGCAAGGTGACCAGTCCCAAAGAGATATTTCTCTAAGAATCTCTCTAAATAAAACCATGCAACTTCACCAATATCTTTTTAAATTAGTATTTTTTCCCAAATTAAATAGAAAAGCAATTTTAACATTCTTTTTTTTTTGTTTCAAATTTTAAGTTCTGCATTCTCTCCCTCTACTCCTCTCCTACCCTCTTTATTGAAAAGGCAAACAATTTGACATAGATTATACTTGCTCTGCACCAATCTTTGACCATTTTTAATCTTCCCACCCTTTTACTATTGCTACTCTAGTCCTTTAAGATTACAATGACTTGTGACTCAGACTCAGAATTGTTATTTTGTTGTTCAGTGTTTTCAATTCCATTTGTGAGGCTATTTGAGTTTTTTTAATTTATAAATATTTTCAATAGTATTTCATTTTCCCAAATGCACTTAAAGATAATTTTCAACATTTATTTTTGTAAGATTTTGTGTTCCAAATTTTTCTCCCTCCCTCCCTTACTTCCTCTCTTCCCAAGACAGTAAGCAATCTTTACAGACTATGCAATCTTTATAAATATTTATATTTCTCATGTTGTATAAGAAAAAGCAGAACAAAAGGGGAAAAACTGCAATAAAGAAAAAGTCAACAAATGAATAAACAAACAAAAAACAGACAAAAAAGTCTCCATAGTTCTTCTCTTTCTGGATGCAGGTGGCCTTCTCCTTCCATTTGGGATTTTGTTGGCAAAGATACTAGAGTAGTTTGCCGTCTCCTTTTCCAGATTATTTCAGAGATAGGTAAACTGAGGTAAACAGGGTTAAGTGACTTGTCCAGGGTCACACAACTAGTAAATATCTGAGGCTAGATTGATAGATAGATCTTCCTGGCTCCAGGCCCCACACTCTATCTACTGAGCCACCTAGTTGCCAACTCTTCATTAATTAAGATACTGAAGTAAGGAAATGGTGACATAGATAATATAAAGTAATGGGTAATCAATAAATGATTCTTGGTTTTGGACTTCATTACATGATTTGTGGGGGGGGGAGGTTAGTAGATTCCTTCTCTTTATACTTTGTTTAAGCTTATACTTAAAGCAGTTTGGAGTCACTGGGCAACTCAAATTAGTGAGAAAAGGGAAAGAAAAAGATATATATTGGGGAACAAGGGTAATTGGATGGGGCTAGAAGTCCCTGCAGATAATCTACCTGCTTGTGCATGGAAGTTCCCAAGTTCTGAGCAGGATAATTTATGGAAAACTCTTCGATTGCTCCATCTCTCATTTGTCATCCCTGGTAGATATATCTCAGGTTTCTTTCCCTCTCCTTTTTCATAAACTGGCTCATCCCATATGCTGGGAGAGTATTAAACTGTCTATAAAACTCCTTAAATTAATCTCTAGCAGCTTAAACATAATAAACATGTGAACTGTCTCAGTTAATTGGCCTAAGGAATTGTGCTCGTCCCTAGAATCATATTTTTTCTTCCTCTCCCCTCCCCTCTTGCCTTGAGCTCGAGCTATAGCCACATCAAACTGATCTCCAGAAACGCTGGATCCCTAAGCACAATTCTACCAGATTCTGGGACAAGTCAATTGAACTGGAAGGCTTAAATAATAGATATAGCTCATATTTATATAATGCTTTGAGGTTTATAGAAAGCTTCCCTTAACTTATGAGGTAGTTACTGTATTATCAATGGCTGAGTACTAAATTTGGAGTCAGAGGATCCCGGTTCAGATTCCCCTCCTATTACTGGTGTGACTTTTGGTAAATTACATATCCTTTCTGGGTATCAGTTTCTTTTTTTATCAGTGAAGGAGAAGGAGAAAAATGCTTGAATCGTGACTATAGACTTAACTTCTTGTGTTGCAGGAGACTTCAGTTTGAGTGTTGGCTCTGACACTATATATATATATATATATATATATATATATATATATATATATATATATATATATATATATATATATATATACACACATATATATAAATATATAATGTCACTTTATATATATTCTACATAACCATGGACAAATCATTTCTCTTAACCTCAGTTTTAGCATCTCCAAAATGGAGGTAATCAAAATGAGAAATTTGGAGCTGGAAAGGACTTCAGTATTTATATAAGTGCCCATTATATGATAGGAGCTAGAAGAGATGGAGGAGGATGGCAGCTGTAAAAGAGTTATTGTGAAGATCAGATGATATAATAATTGCAATGTATAGCATCTAGCACACAGTAGGTGTCATATAATAAATGCTTATTCCTTCATCTTCCCCTCCTCACTTTCTGGATTTGCAACTTTAGCATTATCTTCTATTCATTTCTCCTCACTTCACATTCCAATTAGTTACCAAATCTTGCTATTCCTACCACTAAAATATCTTTTTTAGTCTATCCTTCTACTCAGCCACCACCTTAGTTAGAACTCTCTACTTCTTGCCTAGAATATTGTCACAGCTTCCTGAGTGGTCTCTCTGCCTCATGACCCCCCACTTTAACCTCGTCTACTACACTGCTGTGAAAGTGATTTTCCTTATGTGCAGACCTGACCATGTCACTTCCTACTCAATAAATTCCAGCGGCTCTTTAAAATGTTGCTTTTAGAATGACAGGCAAATTCCTGTTTAGCTTTGGAAATCCTTCATAACCTCATCCCAGTCTATCTAGTCCTATTGTATGTAACTGTCTTACCCCAGCTTTTTGATCCAGTCAAACTGGCCTTCTCTCTGTTCCTCAGATATGATACTCCATGTCCTTTGCATACACATTTCTGCCTTTGCACTGACAGTCCCCCAAATCTGGAAGGCACTCACCTCTACCTTAGAGAATCCTGCTCTTGCTTCAAGACAGTTCAGACTGCCTTCTAGATGAAGTCCTGCCTCATCTCCTTTACTCTTCCTCTTAAACTGCTTTGAACTCATCTACTTTGTATATATTTGTATGAATTCTCTTTATATTTATTCTGGATTTATTTATTTATAACTACCTATCTATCTACATATCCATCTATATACCTATACTTCTTTCCATCTCTCTTGTTTTCTCTCTCTCTCTTTTTCTCCTTTTTTCTTTCTCTTTTTTCCTGCACTCCTGTCTCCTTCTCTGTCTTTGTCTCTTTGTTTCTTGTCTTTTTTTTTCTCCCTCACATCTGTCTATCTGTCTGTCCATCTCTCTATATATCTATCTTTCTTCCTTCCTTCCTTTCTTTCTTCCTTCCTTCCTTTATTTCTTCCTTCTTCCTTCTTTCCTTCTTCCTTCCTTCCTTCCTTCCTTCCTTCCTTCCTTCCTTCCTTCCTTCCTTCCTTCCTTCCTTCCTTCCTTCCTTCCTTCCTTCCTTCCTTCTTCCTTCCTTCCTTCCTTCTTTCTTTCTTTCTCTTCCTTCCTTCCTTTCTTTTTCTTCCTTCCTTCCTTCCTTCCTTCCTTCCTTTCTCTTCCTTCCTTTCTTTTTTTCTCTTCCTTCCTTCCTTCCTTCCTTCCTTTCTTTCTTTCTTTCTTTCTTTCTTTCTTTCTTTCTTTCTTTCTTTCTTTCTTTCTTTCTTTTTCTCCCTTCCAGATGTAATCTCCTTGTGAGTAAGTGTTATTTATTTAACTAATATAGTACTTGGCATATGTACGTCTTGAATAAAATACTTGGTTATTAATTGATTCAATCTGGTTGACTGGGGACAGGTAAGTTGATTTTTCCAAATCTATGAACCTAGGATTTGGAAGTCTAGAAAAAGACCTCCAGAGAAAGGAAAGGATTGTACATGTATAATGTATAATGTATATAAGATTGACTACTGTCTTGGAGAGGGGGAAGATAAGAGGAGAGAAAAAAATTGGAACACAAAACCTTATAAGAATAAATGCTGAACACTATCTTCATAAATATTTTGTGGAGAAAAAATACTATTGAGAACTTTATCAGGAGGGGAGAAAGAAATACCATCTCCTCTTTCCTGCCATTCATCTGCATACTATTTTAAAGTTGTGTTTTGTCCAGAAATCCTCATTTTTAATTATTTAGTTCTTATTTTGGGGGTGATGGTGGGAGGGTGAAGTATAAATAGCTGTCTTCCCTTAGCTGGCTTCCAGTCCAAATCAGGCCCACACACTGCCTGGCTTTGTAGGACTGGGGGAGGCTCAGGCTGCCCCACAGCCTCTGGGACTGGCTCTGTGATGGTGAAGTGAGAGACTGCCTGGCAATTAAAGGGAGACACCAGCCAACCAGGCTCGCCTGGCCCACTCCCAAAGTGGGCTAGACTAGGTTTTCAAAGAGATTCCGATCCTGACAAGATGAAGCTTATTTCCACCTGCCTCACCTTGCCAGAGAGGGAGTGGGAGGGAAAGTGGGGGGCTGCACCCACCTACACACATACACACATTCACTCACACACACAAACACAGGCATTAATATGTGTAAATAAAGGTTAAAGAATAAGACAGAAAGTGGTTGACGTGGATATAAATGTTTGGGGTTGGGATACTGTATGTGTATATACACAGGTGCACTATTTCTTCAGGTATTTGACATAGGTAGAGTTTGTATGTGTGAGTGTGTACATGTTTGTGTGTCTATATTTGTGTGGGATAGCATGGTTCAGTGGGAAGAACAGTGAATCTGAACCAGAGGGCCTGGGTTCAACAATCCAGCTTGGCCACTTCCTACCTGAGGTCCAAAGTCCCTTGCCTGGGTCTCGATTTCTGAATCTACCAAAAGGATAAGATTGAGCTGGCTTAAGGCCTCTCTGGTTCTAAATTTGTAATCCTGGGGCAATGCTTTCTGGCAAATGAGAGAGGAGGAGAGTTGTCTGTTAACCACATCTCTATTCCCAAGGCAAACTGGAAAATTGAAGCAATTATCTAGATTTAACTCAAACAAAATTATGATCTAGGAGGAATAAATTTCTAGATGATTTAGGTAAAAGTTTCAGGCTTCCATCTACTTGGCGTATGTCACCCAATTCATTTGTCTTTCTGCTCAGATCTGTCCATCTCACAAAAAGACTGATTGAGAAAAGTTTGAACACTAGGAAGGGAGCAAAGAGAATAAGAAAAATGACCCAGTGAAATAAAATGTCAACTCCTTTAGGGCAAAAACGGTCTTTGCCTTTTTGTGTGTGTGTCCCCAGCATTTAGCAAAGTTCCAGGCATATAGTAGGTGCTTAATAAATGCGTGCTGGCTGACTGATTAACTGGCTTTCTTTAGAGAGCTGCAAGCTGATGAAGACAGGACACAGGTAAAGTCAAGGACAGGAGGCAACCTGTAGAACTCTAGACAAGACTCTCAAGGAGCCAGGATTGTGGGACAATAGGGACAGGCTTTAGTCCAGGAAGACTTCCCGGAAGAAAGGTGTAGGGAATAAAGAATTACAAACACTCAATTCAACCAGTGTTTGTTGAATCATCAATTATTCATCACTCTTTCAGGAACACACAGTATGCTTGGGAAAAAATGATCCAAAGAGACTTCAAGAATTTCTGGATTTTAAATTCATTGTGTTTCTGGGACTTGAAGCCTAACACCATATATGTGACTATATGGGATAGCATGGTTCAATGGTAAATCAGAAGACCTGGGTTCAAAAACTTGACTTTTTGGATTTTTGGCAAAAAAAGGCAAAAATCAGGCAAAAATTGAACTTCTCTAGGGGCCAACTTCATCCATGAGAACAATAATAGAAGCAGTCATATTGGAGGGTAAAGATAAGAGAAGCAAAGTTAGGGCCTTTATTAGTTAGTATTGAAGAAGCAAGGGTATGAAATCTGAGGTGATGAAAATCAGGGGCTGAATATAGAAGACACTATTTTATCTGGGGAAATGTTTAATGGCTAGGAAAATGATTCAAGATCAACTCCAAAACAGCATTTATTTATAAACACGTACTGACAACACAACCTTAAACAAGAAGTCATCTAGTCTAACCTCTTGTTCAATACTCCTCTACAAAAAAGATCCCTAGATTCTCTGCTTTGAATATCTCCAATGTCAGGGAGCTCACTCATTCACTGAAGAAATCTTTTCCTCTTTTGGACCACTCCAAATAGATTTAGGAAATGATTTTTACTGAGTTGAAACCCATTTTGTAACTTGCTCCTATTATTCCCATTTTTGTTTTTGTTTTTTACTTGAAATTTTTTTTCAGTTAAATATTTACATTAGCTTTTAAAATACATATTTCTTTATGAATCATGTTGGGAGAGAAAAATCAGAACAAAAGGGAAAAACAGTGATAGAAGAAAGAAAAGAAAAAAGTGTTGTTCCCATTTTGTATAAATATGTAGATATTTCATGGGCACTAAATAAAAGACTTCTATGTCATTTGGAAGCAGGGAAATAAAGGATTCTGGGAGAAGGGGAATTTTTTTTATTCATGTAAAGATGGTTTAAATTAAATGGGAACAAATTAATCCAGAGTCTAAATAGACAGTGAGTGAGAAGGCAGAGGCCAGGCAGTCTCCCCCACCCCTTGACTCATACCTCATGGTTGTTGTTAATTCTGTCACTACACACAGGTTACTCACCTCCCCTATAAGAGCAGTCTGTTCTCACATCTTAGATGGCCCCTTAGATGCCCCATTTAGTTCCTCACAGGCCAATTAATTATATCTCTCAGATTTCCCCAGGTCTGGGTGTGTAAGGCTAGGGTCTCCAAGCATCTTGATCACTGAGGCATCTGTCTCACCTTGCCTGGATTGCCCATTTCCTTCACTTCCCATTGCCTATGGAAGTTTAAGACATGATATAGAGTACCAAGTAAATTGTGAACTATGCAGCTGAGTGGGATCCCTTGAGCGTCTAGCTCACATTTCTTCCAAGTTACCCAAGGTCCAGCAAGATGAAGTCACTTAGTAACAATAATGGTGGATATTTCTCTGGTGCAGTTTTTATAAAGTGATTTAGAAACAACATCTTATAAGCTTAGCTCTCCTCAGCAATCCATTGATCCAACTCCTAACAGAGTTGGGATAGAAAATGTCATCCACATGACAGGAAAAGAGAATGACAAATGTTGGAGGAAATGTGAGAAACTGGGACAAATGCATTGTTGGTGGAGTTGTGAAATGATCCAAACCATTCTGGAGAGTAATTTGGAACTATGCCCAAAGGGCTGTAAAGCTGTGAATACCCTTTGACCAAGCAGTGACATTACTGGATCTGTATCCCAAGGAAATCACAAAGGAAGGGAAAGGACCCACATGTACAATAATGTTTGTAGCAGCTCTTTTTGTGGTAGCAAAGAACCAGAAAATGAGTAGATGTCCATCAACTGGGGAATGGATGAATAAGTTGTGGTACATGAAGGTAAAGGAGTATTATTGTAGTATAAAAAAATGATGATAAACAAGCTGATTTTAGAAAAGCCTGCAAAGATTTACACAAACTGATGCTGAGTAAAACAAGCAGAACCAGGAATACATTGTACACAGTAACAGCAAGAATATACAGTGATCAACTATGAAAGACTTGGTTCTTCTCAGTGGTTCAGTGATCTACTTTGCCCCTATTTATGGATCCCTATAAACTTTGGATAGAAAACACCATCTGCATCCAGAAAGAAAACTGTGGAGATTGAATGTAAATCAACACATACTATGTCCAATTTTTTTTCTGTTTTTTTTTTCTTTCTCATGGTTTTTCCCATTTGTTCTGATTTTTTTTCTTCCAACATGATTCATAAATAAATGTATATTAAAAAATTTACCTACATGTATAATCAGAAAAATAAAACAATAAACAAAACAAAAAAGAAAAGAAAAGAAAAGAAAATGCCAGAGAAAGAACTATGGAAACTGATAATAGAGCAAAGCATACTGTTTTCACTTTTTTGTGTTTTTTCTTTCTTGTGATTTTTCTCTTTTGTTTTGATTTTTTAATTAATATGATTAATATGGAAATATGTTTAAATGATTGTAGATGTATAATCTATAGAAAATTGCTTATTGTCTTGTGGAGGGGTGAGGTAAGGGAGGGAGGGGAAAAAAACTAGGAACTCAGAATCTTACAAGAATGAATGTTGAAAATATCTTTACATGTAATTGGGAAAAAATATTATTAGTGACAATCATCTGTATTTTAAAGCTGAGTCCTAGGTGACCTTTTTCCCATTAGCCAGCATTTCACCTTAACTGCTGTGACCAACTTCAAGATCTGAGGTATTAATAATGTGTGAATTTCTACCTGTGAGGCTGTGATAAATCAAATCAGGATTATTATTTAATATTATTTATTAATTATAACTAAGATGAAAACTAAAATTTATGTAGTACTCTAAAAATATCTCATTTTGATCTCATAAGAATCCAGGGAGAAAGGTACTATTTTTCTCCCAGGTTTCAGAGGGGGAAACTGAGGCAGACAAGTTAAGTGAGTTACCCAAAGTCACACAACTGGCGAGTGGATGAGACTGGATTTGAACTCAGATCTTCCTGACTCCAGGTCTAGCACTCTATCCGCTTTGCCACCTAGCTACCTCGTTAATGTGATTGTTATTGCTATTTATTTTATATTAAAATTATAAGTTAATTTCCATTTTGGGAGACTCTTTCCCAAGCAGAAGAAACTTTTGTATTAAGGATGATTTATTGTAAAATTTTTTGTTTGCATGTTTAGAGTTAATGGGTTTCTTTGAAGCTTGGTTGCTTGTAGCCTCATAAACTTGCTTGTTAAAAGTGCAATAGGATTTTTTTCTCTTCTTCTAACTTCTGCAAACCACTTTCCCCCACCCCCACCTTCATCCTATACTCAAATACACTCTAAATAGCATCTGTCAAGGTTGTTCTCAAGATATTTATTAGTATCCAAGCTGAGCAGACTGCTCTTCCTGGGATAACTGCTACCTCCCAATGTCACCAACTGTGTATCATCTTCAGGTTAATTATGAGAATCAGATCATCACATGCTTCCTTCAAGACATTCAGGTTCCTATATTTAAGACCACTGAGTGTCTTAGTGTAGAAAAAACTGTCCACAAGCTAAACTCATGTGCCTGGCCAATTAGCACTCAGATAAAACTGTCCACTAACACTGGCACTCGTGCCCCCAATATTTAAAGAACATCTAAAGATAAGAGCTTATTGACAAAGAATAATGGCCGAAGAGATTTTTTTGGCTATATATGTAAGAGTAATATAACCTTTAATCATATTGCTGCTGACAACTTACCCAGTAATCTTCACACAGATACTACTAGTCAGATTGGTATAGAAAAAGTTGACAGAAAACCAGGAGAGAGTCTATAGACTAAGAAGGGTATAACTTGGATAGATCTAAGAGGGTCTTGGCTCTCCCTGAACTTACTATTTATCTGAGATTTTTCCAATTATCATTTATTTACTGCAATATATTTCAATAAGCCCCACCTAGAATATATATGAACTATGTGTTGGGTTGTTACCAGAGTAATGCTGATCAAGAACTTATTCATGTAGAGAATATTTGCTACTAAATCTTGGGGAATGGGCGGAAGAATGAACTTACTTCTGTATTTCTTAGAATTAGTTGAATGGGCAGAAGAATCAACTTACTTCTATATTTCTTAGAATTAGTCCCATGAAAATAATAAGTAAAATAAATAAGTAAATTGAGGTTCTGGAGAAGTAAAAGGCTAGCTCCTGTTCACATAGCTACTGTGAGACGAAAAATGTGAACTTAGTTTCCACCTATAATGCCATGTTGCCTCTCGGTAGACTAATGACTTTCACATGTACTAATGATCTGTAGTTGGAAGGGAAGGGTGTAGACAGAAGCCAAGTATGGTTTATTGAGATTGGGAAGTAGCAAGAAGGGGAGAGAAGAATCAGAGATCCCCATGTTATGGGCAATATATATATGAGATTCTTTACATCAACATACTCCCCCCTAGCCCTGGTATGGATATGTCAATAGTAATTATATATATGTATGTATATGCATATATAAGTGATATTAGTTATTTATAGCAAATATATAATATGTACATGTATGTATAAACAGGACAACTAGGTGGCACACTGAATAGATTACCAAGCCTAAAATCAGGGAGACTCTCTTTCTGAGTTCAAATCCAGTCTCAGATACTTACCAGCTGTGTGACCCTGGACAAATCATTTAATTCTGTTTGCCTCGGTTTCCCCATCTAAATAGAATGAGCTGGAAAAGGAAATAGCAAATCACTCCAGTATCTTTGCAAAGAAAGCCCCCAAAGCATCATGAAGAATTGTATCAACTAAAAAACAACTAAATAACAAATATATAACCAATGTAACATATAAAATATACTTAAATTTTATATGTAACCCTTAAAGTTAATTTATGTAGGAACTCTCTTCATTGGTGGAGAACATGTCTCTATTCCCATATTACTAAAATAAAAACTTCAAGAAATTTCCCATTAAAGGGGATGAGAGACTTTCTCTTGATTGAGTTTTCTAACTCCCTGTGTCAGGTATACATTCTCAATTTTTTGTTGAATTCTTTTTGGATTGTCTTTAATAAAGTGCTGGCTCCTCACATATCATCTAGTTCCCAGGGTCTTTCTCTCTTTAAAGACTTAAAGAGACTCTGAAATACTAAGTCTTCACTCTTGAAACTAAAAACCAAGAAGACTAAGATCTCTCTTCTTTTCAATTTTCACCAATTCTACTCTTCAGTGGGGAGTATTAAGTAATCAATTTCTCCCAATGAGGAGAATGCCATACAAATAGGCTTTGAGACTAAGGTTACATATATAAAACATGCCCCCAGGAGTTATCCTATCTATCTCCAACTGGGATTATAAGTGAGTAAGAAATAATAGTCAACTTCATGCTAAATTTATTTTTCCATTTTATATTTATTAACTGGGTTTTGTTTTCTTTATTGCTCGTCAATGCACATGTTAAATCTTACCAAAAAGTTCCTTGGGGTTGGGACTATAATTTTTCAATTTGTGGTCTCAAGGGATTTTATGTGTAGATATTTAATAAATATTTGTTGAACTGAGTTACAATCAAAGGAGTACAGGACACATAATAAAAATCTTTAGATTTTAGATTTTTAAAAAATCTTTATGAGATAAAAGGTTGAGAAAAATATACAACTTAAGAGTTCAATTGATGAAGATCTTTTCCATCCTTGGTTAAGGCTTGCATGCTATACCTAAATAGAATAGCACACTTCACTTGTCTGAAGTAAAAATGAAATACAGGCTGGTGTTGCCATGTAAAATAGAGTGAATTTCATGAATTAAATTCATTTTCTAAGAACCTCTCATTGGCAAACTGATGACTTGACCTGATGAAAAAAAGGCCTAAAGAAGAAAAGAGAAATTAACTAGTGTTCTAAACCTTTTTTAAAACTTATTTTTCAAACAATAGTTTCATGAAAGATATGGTTTATCCCCACTCAATGTCATTTACTTTGTTGAAATTTTATGACTGATCAAAACCAGAGAGGAAGATAACCCAAGGCATTTGTAGGAGAGAGCCCACTAGTGTGGGTATAGTCAAACCCAGAGCAATGAGGCACAGCTTGGGTGCTGGTTCCAGTCATAAAGACGTGCCCTTTCTGGGTCAGGCCAGGAAATTTTTCATGATTTCCACGGAAAATCAATGAACTCAAAATTTCAGAAGCTACTTAGCCTAATCTGTAACTGAACAGGAATCCCTGCCTAAAGCATTATCCCATTTTCTAGTGAAGGGAAGTTTCTATCTGTGTCCCGTGGCAGCCCATTCTGCTTTAGAACAACTTGAATTGTTAAGAAAGTTTTCCCTTAGACAAGCAATTCAAATCTTTTTTCAACTGTCACCCATTGTTCCAATTCTGCCCTCTGGGGCCAAGCAAAACAAGCCTAATCTGTCTACTACATGACAGCTCCTCAAAGATTTAGATAGCTATCAAATCCTCACCAAGTCTTCTATCTTCTGTAGGTTCCCAGTTACTGCAACAAATTCTTCTATATCATGATTGCCAGTCCCTTCATCCAACCTGGTTTCTTTCTTCTGGATGTAATCCAGGTTGTCAATGAATTTCCCAAAATGTGGCCCCCCAAACTGAACTCTCAATGCTGAGGGTGGGTGATTTGTTTAATCTCTCTGAGATGCCATTTAACTGGTTGAAAAATGCATAAGAGGAAGTATGATACAATGAACAGAAGACAATTTCTGTAAAGCCCTCGGCATAGTTCCTGCACACAGTAGGTACTTTTTGGATTCAGGAAAACGAGTTCAAACCCAGCCTCAGACAATGTGTGGCACCAGACAAGTCCCTTAACATGTATGCCTCAGTTTCCTTGTTGATAAAATGTGGATAATAGGAGCCCCTACCTTCCAAGGTTGTTTGAAGATCAAGTGAGATAATATCCATAAAACTCTTCATAAATCTTAAAGTGTTTTACAAATACTAGCTTTTATTATTATCACCATATTCTGAATGTCAAGGTTCTAGCACCCTTAGTAGGTTCTATACCTTTCTTTGTGCAACCTCGGATTATTAATTCTTTAGGTGCTTAGGCTGTACTGTTGAGAAGTCGCTGGTCACTAGTGAGTCATAGGACAATGCAAAATTCCCCCTAACTTTTGAATTACTCAGATAATTGTAGTAATTTGGTTTTATGGTTCTCTTCAGCTATGTTTCCACATACACTATTTCCCAATAATCTATTCTCTAGATCTTAACTTTATCTGGAATGATATAGCTCATAGGATTAAAGATTTAGAACTAAATGGTACCTTAGTATCTTCCAGTCCATTTTCCTTATTTTCACAAATAACAGAGGCACAGACTTCTGCTGGAATTATCAAGGCCCCACCCTAAACTTCCCTTTCCCATTCAAGCCTCTCCCAATTGCTCACCAACTTGTTTTCTCTTGGTTCCCCAAAATAGACTCTCCATTTTAGCAAAACTTACATAGTCTCTTCCTTCTGTATGAGGGTGCTTAATTTCCCTATAAGGTTTCTGATTAGGGCATCAGATTCACTAGCATGATTTCTTCCTCTTCTCTGTTTCAGTCCTCCCTAAAAATCTAAATCCAACTCTCCTTCCTTCAGGAAGCCTGCCATTATGAAATCCCATCTGACTGTAACTTCTTTCTTCTAACTTCTTCTTGCTCTTAGCTCTTTAGGACAATTTATAACCAGATTCTCTTAAACTTTTTGATGCAGGACTCAAAATGTGCTAAGTCATTACCTTTCCATATATCCTTTTTTTTTTTACCAACTAGACTGTAAACCCCTTGAGGATAGGACCAATGTTTCCTTTCTTTCTGCCTTCCTGCCTTCCTTCTTTCTTTCTTTCCTGCCTTCCTTCATTACTCCCTCCTTCCCTCCCTTCTTTTATTGCTCCCTCCCTACCTCTCTCCTTTCTTTCTTCTTCCCTCCCTCCCTCCTTTCCTCTTTTCTTCCTCCCTCCCTCCCTTCCTCCTTCCTTCCTTCCTCTTTTTCTTTCTTTCTTTTTTCTTTCTTTCTTTCTTTCTTTCTTTTTTCTTTCTTTTTGTTTGTTTGTTTGTTTCTTGCTTGCTTCCTTCCTTCCTTCCTTCCTTCCTTCCTTCCTTCCTTCCTTCCTTTCTCTTTCTAAATTTCTTTCTTTCTGTCTGTACATCTCTGTCTTTCTTCTCTGTCTCTCCCTCTTTTTCTCTCTTTCTCCTTTCCTTTCTTCTTTCTTTCCTTCCTTTTTCTACTACAGAACACTTAGTACAGTACAAACTGCATATTCTGTTGACTAGTTGATAGATGAAAACCATCTTATTATACTCATACTATCCCCAGCCTCCCCCTCCCTTCTCCTCCCACTTTCACTTTCCCTCCCCCATCACCCCAAGCTTCCCAGGGTCTAGTACAATCTAAGCCAGCCAAGCACTTCGGTTGCTTTGATAGACTTCTTCTTTTTAATGGTCATGCTATGTTTGTTCATTAAAGTTTTCAGTCATTAACTATGTCTTAAACAAAAGTTAGGGCAGGTGATTTCATAACCGTATCATCCCGCCTGCCTTCTTATTTATTAAACTTTAGGTTATAAAAGGATTAAGAGTCAAACTTAGCTGAGTTCTTGCTAGATCCATTGGTCATATATAAATTGCAGAAAGTGAAGGGAATTTATGGGACAAGGACTTCAAGCTGCCCCTCGGTCTAGCTTGTATGCAGTCCCACCCTCCTGCCATGTGGCTAATTTCACAGAATCACAGAAGCTTAGAGATGGGAGGCTCCCAGAAGCCATCAGTCCATCCCATACATTAAAGTTATCCTCACTATAACATCCCCAACAAGTGGTCATCAAGTATTCCTGTAAAGACCTCCAAGAAGCAAGCCATACCTCTTGGGGGTGCCCATTGC
Organism: Antechinus flavipes; assembly: GCF_016432865.1. NCBI lineage: Eukaryota > Metazoa > Chordata > Mammalia > Dasyuromorphia > Dasyuridae > Antechinus > Antechinus flavipes. The sequence continues at coordinate 223,121,835 of NC_067402.1, forward strand.
ATCTTTATATATTTCTCGTTGTAAGGACATTTTCCCAGACATCAAATCTATTTGTCTGTATACAACTTTTATTTATGGTTAATTCCTCTTCTGTGTGAGAGCTCTTCAGATACTTGGAGTCAGCTATCACTTCTCAGGGCAGTTGGATGGTAAAAAGCCAGGTCTGGAGTCAGGAAGACTCATCTTTATAAGATCTAGCTGTGTGATCCTGGGCAAGTTGCTTAATCCTGTTTGCCTCAATTTCCTCATCTATAAAATAAGCTGGAGAGGGAAATGACAGACCACTGTAGTATCTTCCCTAAGAAACCCTTTGGAGTCATTAAGAATAGGACACAACTGAAAAATGAATGAACAACAAAAACCATTCCCCAGTCCTAGTATGGGTAAACTGGTAAATGTTGAACAATGAGTTTTCTGGGAATAAGAAGTGTAGAGACAATGAACTTTTGCATTTAATCTGCATTATGAAGATTTTCTCCATTGCTTTCTCTTTTTTATTACATAATATTTTATTTTTTTCCTTAATTACATGCTAAAACATTTTAACAGTTTTTAGAATTTTGAGTTCCAAATTCTATCCCTTCCTCCCTTCCATTCCCTCTCTCCTCCCTGAGATGGTAATCCAATATATTTTATACATGTGCAATTACCTCCATTGCTTTCTTAAATCTAGATAATCAACTCAGTGTTTAGGAGGCTCTAAAAGAAAGTGGGGGAGAGGATATTAGTCTGACTACCAAACTCTACAGAGCCATTGTGCAGACCTCATTGTTTATCCCTGTGAAACTTGGATCATACACCAGCATGGTGTGCCCTCATCAGAGAGGGGCTGTACTCTATGAGCAAAGCAGGAGAAACAGAAGATGTGCAAAATTAGAGAAGCCGTCCCAGATGTTCATAGGGACCATTTGTGCCTGACCTGTGGCAGAGCACTCCAAGCTCATATTGGTCTGATTAGCCACAGTCAGAGACATTATAACTTGATTATAACATAGTGATGTCATTTTGGCCCTCTTCCAGAAGGAAGGACAATAATCAACCAAGATAATCAACAAAATAATAAATCAACCCGCGTTTATAGCATTTTTTAATATCCAAGGTATAACTGCTCACACTAAAAATTTAACAATTGACTCCAATTGAGAGTCACTCCCTGAGTCTTTTCTTTTCTTGATTAAAAATAATAATAATGATAGTTAATAGCTAACATTTATATAGCACTTACTATATATCAGGTACCATACTAAGTTCTTTACAATTATTATCTTATTTAATTCTCATGACAATCTTGAATACTATTATTAACCCCAGTTTACAGATGAGACAAAACTAAGGCAACCAGATTAAGGGACTGGCTCAGGGTTACAGGATAGTAGAGGCTGGATTCGAATGTAGGCCTTCCTAACTCAAGGATCAATGTTCTATCTGTGACACCCCCAGTTCCTTTAATTGATTATCATATGCTATAGACCCTTTGATTTTCTGGTCACCTTCTTCAGGATGTTCCTCAGTTTATCAAATTCCTTCTTAAATGATGATACTTAGAATCCAATACAAGATTCCAGTTAAGGTGTGATGAGGGCAGAATACCCAGGGACTATCACCTTTCTCATTTCTGGAAGCTCTGCCTCTTAATGCAGCTCAAGACCTTCCTAACTTTTGGGGCTACTGTGTTATATTGTTGATTCGTATTGAGGACATTAAACTCCTAGAGATTTTTCAGAAACACCATTGTCTCACCCTTATCTCCATCATCTTGGATTTTGTACAATTGATTTTTTGTGCCCAATTGTAAGACTTTATATTTATCTATATTGAATTTTATTTTAAAAGATTTAATGAAACGCTTGTTTAAGCAAGGCCTTCCAATTTACTGTCATCTGTAAATTTGAGGAGCGTGTCACCTATGACTTTATGCAAGTCATTAATAAAAAATGTTAAACAGCACAGGGCCAATTAAAAATCCCTGGGGTATATAGTACTTGAGGCCTCCTGCTATTCTAACATTGAGCCATTAATAACTGCACTTAGAGTCTAACCATCCAAGTAGTTCTATATTCATCTAATTGTATTATAATCTAGCCCTCATCCTTCTATCTTCTCTACAAGGATAGTATAAAATATCAAATGCTTTGCTAATATGCCAAAATATACCTGCAAAACTTCTCTCATTTGTCAGTTTTGTAAACTTGTTGAAAAATGAAATAATCTTAGTCTGGTATGACCTATCATGATAAACAATTTTGTCTCTTTATAGTCACTCTTCTCTTTTTAGAAGTTTATGAATTCTCTCTTAATGATCCATTCTCAGATTTGAGATGTTACAAACACTATTCTCTTCCTCTTTTAGAAAATCGAGACATTTATCTTTCCCCAATTTTGTGATACTTTTATTTCCTATAATTTAAAAAATAGTATTGACAATGGTTCAGTAATCACATTGGGTCATGCTTTAGTGCTCCACATTGTTGGGGTTAGAGGTACAGCATCTCCATGATCTGGACAATTCACATAAATTTTTTGGTCCTCCATACTGGAGAAGTCTGAATTATTATGGTATTATGGATAAAATATGTTGATATTATATAATATTATACATATATTTTGTGTATCTCTGAGTTTCTAAGCTTTTTCTGAATTGTCTGCTGGCCTTCAGGTATTGTCTGAAGCTTCTACAAAATTCATTTAATCTCTTATACTAATCCGAGATGTATTGAGACTCCAAAAGGGAAAGTTACAAGGTGGAAAGAATAACTGTAATTGATCTGGACCAAGTGAATGGAATTAATCAAAAATGCTCTCATTTTTTTCTTTACTTATCTTGGGTATGAGTACCTTGTTAGTCATCTTTGTTATGTTTTTTTTAAATGTAAAGGCCATTCATCTCTGTAGTGAAAAAAAAAAAACAAATAAGAATTAAGGCACTACAAGTTCTCTGTTTTCAATTATTATTGACCCAATTACCCCTAAGCAAAAGTGCCACCCTTTTTTGGAACTAACTTCTTTTTCACTTTTTTTTGGGGGGGTGAAGCAATTAGGGTTAAGGGACTTGACCAGGTCACACAGCTAGTAAGTATTAAATGTCTGAGGTCAGATTTGAACTCAGGCCTTCCTAACTTTAGGACTGATAACACTATCAACTGGGCCATCCAGCTGCCTCTAGCTCTTTTCCAGTACAGCTTTTTAAAAATTGTCTCTTTGTTGTCCTTAATTTCCACTGCTGGTTTCAGCTCATTCTTAACCTTAGCACTCCTAAGGTCTTTTTAACAGATTCATATCACATTCTTATGTTCACTCCATTACTACACCTTTCTTCCATTTTTGTATAAACCTAAATTGATTAATGGGGTTTCCTATATACTTCTATAGAGAAATTCTATTTCCATCTTCATTGGAATTGTGTTCCTCTGTACCTTCAGATTTTCTTTCTTGAGCATCGGTTATCCTTTTTTGTTTGATTGTATATATACACAGACACATATAAATATATACACATACATATAAACTATTCCTAAGTTTAACCCACAGAATCCCTTCTCATCACACCATCATCCTCATTCTCTCTAAATAGAACCTTAGACTCTATCCCTCGGTCCCCTTGTCCTGAGAAGTGACCTTTAAGCTTATCTTTCTAGGACCCAGACCTCCATACCACTTCCTGGCCCTCTTCTCAAGATACTTATCTGCAGGTCACTTGACCCACATTTAGAGCAGCTTTTTTGAGTTGTTTTATCTAAATAGAATTTAAGTTTCTAAGGGCAAAGACTGTTTTTCTTGTATATATATATATACAAATACAGCATTTGGTTCAGTACTTGACACTAGCAAAAACTTAATAAATGTTCTATCTATCTATCCTTCTACTCCTCAAACTATGTCTACCATACATTTCATCCTATAACTGGATTTGCTTTATTTTTCTAGTACAAACTCTAGGAAAGAATATCATTTCCTTCCAGGATTCCCATTATTCACCCCCAATCAGTTAGTGAAAATCAAATCTTGAATAGAATTTCCTATTGTTGGTTCCTTCACATTTTGAATGATTCTTGTTATTAAGGCAAGATGAAAATTATTAGCTCTTCTGCTTTAGGTAGATAGAGATACCTACAGGCTGAAATCCCTCCTCACGACTATATCATGCCTCTGTTCTGGGCTAATGCTTTGTTCCCCAAACACTTCATCAAATTTCTCTTTCTATCCAGATGGTCTGCAGAATCTGCAAGAACAAAATCATTTCTGTTTCTCCTTCTATTGACCTTCTCCCAGATACTTTTCACCAAGCTTTCCTCCTTTGCTTTTTGGATTTCTTCATATGTTTATATATTCCAAATATTCTCTGCTTTTTCATAACTTGTTTCCTTTAAATAATGTATATTCACTGAGAGTCATATTTCAGTCATGGGTTTAATACTGTCTCAATGATAGTTATGATGCAAAATTTCCCCCTTTAATTTGACTTCTGCTTCCTTTTGCTTAAACTTTGAGCAACAGGAAACTTCTTGTTTGAGTATTTGTGTTTCACATTTGGGACTATATAGTCATTCTTTAAGACATTCTTTCTTTTTTTTTTTGTATGTTTGTATTTGTGGGGTTTTTTTAGTTTATTTTTACCTGTGAGGTGGTAAGTAAACTGCTACTCTTCATTCCCTCTTATCTATTATATATAACTTGAGGCAATATTCTTCTCCATTCTTTTTTTAACTAAAAGCACTTTTGATTTGACTTCATCCACTTTGTGGTCAGTTCTTTTCTTTTACTTTTCTCACCACATGAGACACAAATCAAGTTTCTAAATATTTTCATCACCATTAATGGAGATGTTATTTTCCTAGTTCTTAGCACTTATAAATTCATAATCTTTAAAAAGATAGCTAGCATTTATATAGCTCTTTAAATTTTTCAGAATGTTTCATAAATATTTTAATTTTTGACCTCACAACAACCTAGGAGGTAGGTGCTTTTTATTATTATCTATATATACTATATAGATATTATATACTATTATCTCCAATACAGCTGAGGAAATTGAGGTAGGACAGAGTGCTTTCCCAGGATCACATACAGACTTAGTAAGTGTGTTAGATGGGATTTAAACAGAGGTCTTCCTGAATCCAGTTTACTACTTAACTGACTCGTTCCCTTTTCCTTTCAATCACTTTTTCTTTACTCCTAAATCATTATGAGATTCTGCAAATTCCTCTACAATCTTTTCCTCCAAAAAGACTATTTCTACGTCTGTCAAGACCCTCATCACCTTATGCTTAGATTAGTACTCTAGGTTCTTAGACAGCTTGTATGCCTGGTCTTTCCCTCTGTTAGCCAATCCTTACCACCACTGCAAGAGCAGTCATATTCAGGGTATATATTGAGCACTTCATTATTATGCTTAGCTCTTATCCAATCCTTATGCTGACTTCCAGTCTCGAATCTCCACCTGCCTACTGATGTAGGCAATCAATGTCTGATTGAATTTCAATAATTCAATTCAATAACTCAATTTGTCTTTTCCACCAACCTTGTCCTCTTCCTGACTTCCCTATTACTATGGAGAATACCATTTTGCAATCATTTCCCAATCACCTAAATTCAAAATTTAGGTGGCTTATTCAACTTTTTACTCCAATTTATTGCCAAAGCCTATCAATTTTGCCTTCTCTTGTATAGATTCCTTTCTCTCCTTTGACCTTGCCATCATTCTGGTACAGACAATTATCACCTTACACCTGAATTATTGCAATAGCTTTTTCCTTTAAGTTGTTTTCCTTTAAGTCTCTCTTCATTCCAGTCCCTTTTCCACTCAGCTGCCAAAGCAATATTTCTAAACAGAAAGGTTGACCATGTCACCAAACCTCTTCTCAATAAACTCCATTGGCTCCTTATTACCTCCAGGATGCAAATTTTATTCATATAAATGCAAAATTTATTCATACCTGTCCCTTTTTTCCAGTATTCTTTCACCTCCCCTCACCCATGTTCTTCAATCCAGTGACACAAACCTTCTCCCTATTCCTTAAATCTGCTCTCCGTTTCCCAACTGGTGGTTTTTATTGACTATTTCCCTTGCTTGTTATGTTATTTCTTTTCATCTCTACCTCCTGGATTCCTTCAAGTCATATATAAAATCTCACCTTCTATCAGAAAACTATCTTCCTTAATTCTAATGCTTTTTCTCTGTTGAACATCTCCAATTTATCATATATTTCTACCTATCTATATGTCCATCCATCTAACTATCATGTCCATCTGTCTTTTTATATCTATGCATTTATCTATTCATCTACCTATCAATCTTGTTCATATTTGCATGATATTTTCCTCATTAGACTGTGAACTCCTTTGGTTTTTCATCATATCTCCAGCCTTCAGCCCAGTGCTTAAAAAATATTTAGGACCTGACTGATTTAATAAGTGCTTTCTCCTTCCCATTGCATGACAATTGCTGAAGAAGAACCTTAGAAATAATTTTATTTAATCCTCTGATTTTATGAATGAGGATACAAGGGCTCAGAGAGAAGAATGGAACATACTTAAGGTCAAACAGTTAGTTAGCTCATCCAGAAATGGATGAACAGGCTATTGAGGGGACTGGAAACTATATGTGAAGTTTGGTTAAAATAACTAGGGATACTTCGACTTAGAAGGGCCCTAATTAACCAAATAATCAATCACTTATTAAGCACCTATTTTGTGTTAGGCCCTGTTAGACTACCTGCTGGGGATGCAAAGATAAAGAGGAAAAATATTATCTGTTTTCAAGGAATTTACAATCTAGCCAGGGAGAGAGAATAGGCAAACATATAGGTTTATACAAGGTACATAAAAAATAGAAACAAGTCAATTTTCAAGGAAGGCACTTAGCAGCTGGGGGATCAGCAAAGCCTTTGTGTAGAGAATAAAGGTATAGGTGATACAAGAGAAAAACTGAGAGGCATAGGTGATGAAGAAATTAAATTCTAGGTACCCAAATCAGCCAATACAATGGAAAAGAGAGAGAGTGCTACATACAAAGGAGAATAAGAAGGAGAGATTAGCTAGATCATAGTGGGAGTGAAGGGGAATGTGTTATGTGTGATAAATTAGGAAAAGTAAATTAGGATCATACCACAAAGGGCTTAAAATGTAAAGTAGAATTTATATTTAATCTTAGAGGCAATTGGGAGCCACCAGAGTTTAGGAAGCTGTAGCAATAATCTATGTGAGATGTGATGAAGGATTAAATCAAGTGGTGGCTAAGGAAACAGAGAGCAGGAGATGTGTAAGAGATCTCATGGAGATAGACAACTGATTGGTTATGTGGGGTGTGAGTGAGGAGTCAAGAACAATAAAAGTGACCTGAACAGAAAAATGAGGAATTTTGAAAGAAGGGTAGGTTTATATAATTCATTAATTATAATTCTGGGTTTTTTGGACATGTTGAGTCAGTTCAGATAGATCAGAGGAGAAGAGAGAGAGATGAGTGTCATAAAAATCCAGAGAGGTGTAAATCCTAGAGAAGAAGGTAGTTAATAGTGAGAGGGCAAGAAATATGAGGATTAAGAAAAGCTCCTTGAATTTATTGAATAAAAGAGAAGAGTTTTAGTTGAGTGATGGAGACTGGAAAACTACCAAAGGATTGAGAAATGAGAAAAGTGAAGGTAGTGAATGTAGACAGTTTTCTCTAAGAGGCTGATTAATAAAAGACAGAGAAACATAGGAGAATATCTTGAGGGGATGATAAAGCCCAGTATAAACTTTTTTTTAAGGATAAGAGACTAGAAGAATAAAGGATTTATAGGAAAGAAAGAAACATAGGAGAATATCTTGAGGGGATGATAAAGCCCAGTATAAACTTTTCTTTAAGGATAAGAGACTAGAAGAATAGAGGATTTATAGGAAAGAAAGTAATATATAGGATGAGATTGAAGATTAGAGAGAAGAAAGTTATGATTGCACCAACAATCTGGTGAAGAAGGTGGGAGGTAGATGGGGTATGAAACACATGTAGAGTGGTTGTCCTTGAAGAAGAGAAAGGCTAACTCTTCATTCCATACTGTAGTAAAAAAAAGAGAGAATGTGACATAGAGTCAAGGCATTATGAATTAGAGAGAGGGGAAAGAGATCTGTGTTTTCACAATAAAATCTGAGGCAAGATTGTGTGGCGCCCAATGTGGGGCACTAAACATTGGGCTTTAGGTGAGGCCCTACACTCAGCAGCTCGATTGATGAAATCAGCAAGTTCAATGGAGAAGTCCCTGTGACCAGAAACAAGGTGAGTATAAAAATAGGCAAGTGGGAAGATTCAGGTAAAGGCTAAATTAGTCACTTTGCTTTTCAGCCCAAATAGGGAAAATACTAAGAAAAGAGTCTCCCTTACCCCAAGGAAAGTACCATTCCCATGAGTCTCCTGCCTTCATCACCCCTCACTAAGAGGTCAAGAACTCGGGCTGGTCTCAAGTTCCTCCAGAGAGCTAATCCGGACAGTATATTTGGCACCCCAGTGTGAGGGCTCTAGAAAGCACACAACATAAGGTGCCCGAACATGGGACACAATAATCACAAGCTAGCAGCCACTGGCAGGTGGCTCCTGTATCACAACAATTGTGACTACTGTAGAAGGCTTGAAAAGAGAAAAAAAGGTTTTCTCTATGGGGAGTAAGTCAGGAAAATAACTGAAATGGAATAGAAGTCTTCAAGTCCCTGAAAGGTCATCCTGTTAATGCTTATTGTTAGAAGGAAATAAGTGGCTATTATAGAAAGGCAGATTTTAATCCAATGAGAGATAAATGTTCTAACTGCTCAAAAGTGAAATGGATTGTACAAGGTAGTGAGCTCTTCATTATTGAAGGTCTTCAAGTGGAGATTCACATTCAATTGTTTGTGTGTGAGGGAGAATTCTTCTTCAAGTAAGGGCTGGCCACAAAGTTTGCTTTCAAATCTGAGTTTCTGTGATTCTTATGACAGTGTGGTTTAAACCCAGGTTTACTAAATTAGTCCTGTGTAAGCTCCTTGAGGGCAGGGAAAGTCTACATTTGCAGTTGTATCCCTTGCACCAAGAACAGTGCCTTATATGTAGCATATGTTTAATAAATCCTTGTTGACATATTTATTGCTTTCCACTATAATCTGCTGTCCTCTTTCATTTTCATATTTATGCCATACACAGTTTCTCAATTTCTAGAAGGATATTCTTGTTGGGAAGATGAGCTTTAACATCTTTACCACCTCTGGCATGAAGAAAACAAACCAAAATTCTTAATTTGGCTCTTAAAACTTCTCCATTCATCATTCCGTTCCTTTCCATTTTCCCTAATAGCCTCCCATCCCTCATCTAGTCAGTTACATGAAATTTCTTCTACATTTCCACATATGACTTGTTAATGTCCATCCTTAAAGTTTCATATATTGATTCTTTCTGTAATGTTTTCCTTCTAGTGTATGGTCTCATCTAGTGTATTCTTCCAAATGTCAGTTTGATATCTAAGCTTAATGATAGACAGCAGAGTCTTTAACATTTTTTTAAATTATTGTTTTATTTTTTCTGGTCATACATATGTATTAACTTTTTAATACACATTTCTTTATGAATCATGCTGGGAGAGAAAAATCAGAACAAAAGGGAAAAACCATGAGAGAAAAAAAAAAGTGAACACATATGTATTGATTTACATTCAATCTCCATGGTACTTTTTCTGGATGCAGATAGAGTTTTCCATCCAAAGTCTATAGGGATTGCCTTAAATCACTGAACTACTGAGAAGAACCATGCTTTTCATAGTTGATCATTGCACAATCTTGCTGTTACTGTGTACAATGTGGTACAGCATTACTTCTGGAGTCAGGAAAATTTGAGTTCAAATTTGCCTCAGATACTTGACAATTACTAACTGTATGACCCTGGACAAATCACTTGATTATTTCACCTAAAGAAAGAAAGAAAAAATCAGTTAAGAAAATGGAAGACTTTTCTTAGAATGTTAGGGAAATGGAGTGTATTTTATCTATGATCCAGTCTTCAGAAAATCTTTGGAAAGGATACAGAGAAAGAAAGTGAGAAAAGACTTTTCTTGTGAGAACTGTCTTATGTATTATTTTATGAAGAAATCCTATAAAGAGGTTTCTTTAAAGTGAATTCCATAAAGAGCTTGAGAGAATAAGAAAGACTATGATTATTAAAGAGAAGACAGAATAAAAGGACTAATCTTGAGAAGAAATATTGATTTTAATAGGGTATCTGGAGTAAACTAAATAGTCAAATTGAGTTTCAAGGAAAGTAAAGAGTCAACTATTGTTATATTTATGATTTGTGAATATTGTGAATCTATACAGTGTGACCCAGAAGTTCAAGTGAAGTTTTAAGCTTTTATAATTTCCAAAGTATAAATGCTACAATCCCACAAAAACATCATTTGAAAGTTTGATTATTTAAATTTCTCATATTCTTATTTATATTTTGAATGATAAATGCTTAACTTTTTATAAAATTTTCCTGCTATTATATATTATAGCTGCCACAGGTTTTTTTGTTTTGTTGACTAGGCAATTGGAGTTAAATGTCTTGCCCAGGATCACAGAGCTAGTAAGTGTTAAGTGTCTGCGGTCAGATTTGAAAAGAGGTTCTCCTGACTCCAGGGCTGCCCTTCCAGCTACAGTTTTTTGGATGGCTTTTAAGTAGACCAATAGATTAGTAGAAGAGGTACTCTTGTTTGACCAGCTAAATTACCTGCTCTATCTCCATTAGACTTCTTTTGGAATTATGACGATTTTGTCATATATGCATCAAAACCTCATTCTTTGGATGATCTTAAGGCTAAGATTACAAATGCAATCCTTTTGGTAGGACTGAGCCACAACTAAAAAAATTTTTTACAAAGTTTGTAAATCAGCTAAAGCAATGAATAGCACAACATGGTAATTATACTGAATTTTAATAAGAAAGATGAGTATTTTTTAAAAATATAAATAATTAACCTTTCACTTTTTTTGGTAAGTTTCTAGCATTTATGTTTCTGAAGTTATGAAAACTTAAAATTGCATTAAAACTTTTGGGACATGTATATGCATGTCTTTATTGTGTTTTATTTTTTTTAGTAAGTTATATAATTCAACAATTTAAGTATTTATTTAATTATAGATAAATAAGAGTAATTACTTTTGAGAAAAGGAGTTTCTCTAGTTCATTAAATAATTAAAACTTAATGAATAGGGATGGCAGATTGAATTAATTAATCAATGAGAAAGTGATTGAGATTTTATTAATGAGAAATAAATTATCTAAACACATCCCTAGATTGCTATAGAACTTGGAATAATAAAATTAAACTACAGCAACGAATCAAGAGACAGACTGAGGAGGAGTGACATAAAAATGAGTGTGGTCAGACTCCAGATCCTATCTCTCTTACAATCTGTTCTATTTGTCTCTGTTTGCTTGGCATAGAGTCTGGCATGCAGTAAATACTTAATAAATGTTTGGTGGTCGATTGATTACTCTTAAGAGTGCTACAAGGCTAATTTTTTTTAAGTTTTAAAAAAGACTTGAGAAAACATGGATAAGGTGGTATATGATTGAACAGTTCTGTTCCTGGGGAAGCTAAGACTGATGGCTCACTTGAACTCTAGAATTTTGAATTGCAGTAGGACTGAAGAACTTAGGGTGTCCACACTAATTCTTGGCAAGAATATAGTAAGTTCTTAGAAGAAAGGGGACTATCACGTTACCTAAGAAGGAGAAAATAGACTCAGGTTGGAAACAGAGCTTCCAGAATGGGTTTGGGTTTCTGTACTTCCAACCTGGACAAGATAGGGTGATGGAGTCTCAAAAGGAAAACAAAATGATTTAAATAAATAAATTCAAGAATGATGGCTCCATAGTGGATTATCAAGAAAAGTTTAATCTGACATATATTTGGCAATTTAAAGGCATATCACAACTTTTAAAGTTAATATCAAGGAGAAAAACCTACTCTTCCATCAAAAGCCTCTGATGCTCTGTGCTGGATATGTGATCCAAATACATAGGGACAAGTTTAATATTCAGATATCACAGCTCTATGTATCACAAAATCACAGACCAAGGTGAAGGCTTAAAGGAAGTGGATGGGGCATTCTGAATTTCTCCATCTGCATGTTTTGTCCCTGAGGTATGGATTCCTCGAAAGGTTTTGCCTGGTATACATGAACTAACTCTATGAAATGAGAACTATGACCAGCTTCTTCTCCTCCTCCTCCTCCTCCTCTTTCTCCTCCTCCTCCTCCTCCTTCTTCTCCTTTTTCTCCTCCTCTTCTTCTTCCTCTTCCTCCTTCTCTTCCTTCTTTTTCAAAGCTTTTTATTTTCAAAACATAAGCAGATAATTTTTCAGCATTCACCCTTGCATAGCCTTGTGTTTCAGATTTTCCCCTCCTTCCCCCACCCCCCAGATGGCAAGCAATGCAATATATGTTATACATGTTAAAATATATGTTAAATCTAATATGTGCAAACATATTTATACAATTCTCTTGCTTTGCAAGAAAAATCAGCTCAAAAAGGAAAGTAAATGAGTAAGAAAACAAAATGCAAGCGAACAACAACAAAAAGAGTGAGAATGTTATGTTGATCCATATTCAGTTCCCACAGTTCTCTCTCTGGGCGTAGATAACTTTCTTCATCACAAGATCATTGGAACTGGCATCAATCATCTCATTGCTGGAAAGAGGCACATCCATCAGAATTGATCATCGTATAATATAGATGTTGCCGTGTACAATGATCTCCTGGTTCTGCTCATTTCACTCAGCATCAGTTCATGTAAGTCTCTCCAGGCCTTTCTGAAATCATCCTGCTGGTCATTTCTTACAAAATAATAATATTCCATAACATTCATATACCACAATTTATTCAGCCATTCTCCAATTGATGGGCATCCGTTCAGTTTCCAGTTTCTGGCCACTACAAACAGGGCTGCCCCAAACATTCTTGCACATACAAATCCCTTTCCTTTCTTTAAAATCCCTTTGGGATATAAGCCCACTAGTAACACTGCTAGGTCAAAGGGTATGCGCAGTTTGATAACTTTCTGAGTGTAGTTCCAAATGGCTTTCCAGAATGGTTGGATCTGTTCACTGTTCCATCAACAATGTATTAGTTATGACCAGCTTCTTGTAAACAGTTAAAGTGAAACTTATATGATGTTCCAACTGATTAGTTTTATTGTTAGCTGGTTATTATTGTTGGACCTAAACTAGGAATCTGTTTTCCTGGCACAACAACCTTGGGGAAAGGGGTGAGATTGCATACAGTGATAGCACAGGCATTTTACAATATGCCTGCAAATCCAGTCCTGCCATGAGATCAGCCATCCATCTCCCAGAGAAACTTGATTTTGTTCCTTGAAGTGTTGAGTCCTGGAGAGGGATTGTAAAGTAATGTGAACCTAGTAGGAAGGGCTAGAATCATCCCATTCAGCATAGACTAGGGAAGGACCAGAAGATATAAGGCATAGGGATAATGATTTTGGACTTCCTTGGAGAATATGTGTAGTTCCCTTTCCCCAGGGAAGAAACACAATCATCACCACCATCACCACATAGCGTGTCAATACTTTGGATAAAATCCCCAGTTTCTCATTCCTAGTTGTGATTCTTGGTCATAAGCAGGAATAGATTCATACCAGATTTAAAATGTCTTGTCCTATCTGCAAAGCAAATATTATAATAACTCAACTATTATTCTAGAAGTCATATAAGATAAATTTTCTTCTTATAAACCACCTTTCTAAAATATTGCCTTTTGATTACAATTAATTTTCTTTTTTAAAAAATTTTAATAGGTTTTTATTTACAAATTATATGCATGAGAAATTTTACAGCATTGACAATTGCCAAATCTTTTATTCCAATTTTTTCTCCTCCTTCCCCTCACCCCCTCCCCTAGATGGCAGGATGACCAGTAGATGTTAAATATATTAAAGTGTAAGTTAGATACACAATAAGTATACATGACCAAACTGTTTGCTGTACAAAAAGAATCAGACTCTGAAATATTGTACAATTAGCCTATGAAAGAAATCAAAAATGCAGGCAGGCAAAAATATAGGGACTGGGAATTCAATGTAATGGTTCTTAGTCATCTCCCAGAGTTCTTTCACTGGGTGATTACAATTAATTTTCAAGAAATTTCAGATGTTTTAATTAAAGGCATAGGAACATCTTATAAATAATACTTATTCTATTAAGTAAAATATTCAGATAAAGTCTCTCTCTATCCTTTTCCCCTACACCCTCCTCCCTATCCTTTTCTCTTTAGAGATTCTCCTTGTTTCAAAAAATATATTACAATCCCCATCTATGTGGGATGAATTAAACTAATTCATGTGGGACTAAATAGATAGACATATAGACAGATGAGTTAAGTATATTCCTGATATCATAGACAGGGAATTAGACAAAATGACCTATCTTCAAGTCCCTTCAAATCCACAAAGGTATCCACATTAATTACATTCTTGCATACACACACACACACATACACAGGACTGCCTCAATACAACCTTGTAAATTACCAGCTTTTATGGTCTCATATTTTATAGGGCTAGTTACTAACTATAATGACCGATATATCATGTAAGAACTCAGCACCCTGTTTAGGAGATAGAAATTTTGGCTCCAAATAGAAATGGCCTTTCTAGTTAATTACCCATGGCCTAAGAATCTTCATGGAGGAAAAGAGCATAGATATCAGCCCATATACTCCATCAGTGTCTCCACTGAGGATTGTTCACCTTTCAAGAAGAGATCATCATCAAATCTCTAGGATATCAGGCCACTGGACACATGATTCTGATACTTAAATCCATGGATGCCTTCTACATCCCCTGGAAATTTGAAAAAATGGCTAGGTAGGTTACAGAAGGAAGAACTAGTTTGGTTCCATCACATTAGCAAAAGTATTGTCCCTAATCAATGTCTGCCCATTCCCAGCCTCCATGGTGATTGAGTCAAAAAGACAGAATGAGAAAATCATGACATTTTTAGAGCAAATAAGGAACTTTACAATTATAACATATAGTCCAATCTCCAAGTTGCAATTACTAGGTTAGGAAAGATTAAAGGGATTAAATAATTTATTGGGGGTCAAATGACCAATGCAGAGCCAAAACTGGAAGACTATGACCCCAGTTCAACGTACCTCCCACTACATTATTGTGTTTGATGAGGGAAACAGAACACTCACCTGTTATGGGCACACCAGAACAGAGAGGCAAGGGGAGAACAAAGAGTCCCCAGAGTGTTCTTCAAGCATCATTTCTGAGATGTGGGAGGAGGGAAAAGGAGAGCCAGAGAAATCAGTCAGGAATGGTTTCTCAAAGCAGAAAAGATTCAGAAGGAAGGAAGAAAGGAAGGAAAGAAAGAAAGGAAGGAAAGAAAGAAAGAAAGAAAGAAAGAAAGAAAGAAAGAAAGAAAGAAAGAAAGAAAGAAAGAAAGAAAGAAAGAAAGAAAGAAAGAAAGAAAAGAGGAAGAAAGAAAGAAAGAAGGGAGGAAGAAGGGAGGAAGAAAAGAAGGGAGGAAGGAAAAGCAGTGACAAGAAAGAGAACAGGAAGAAAATGGGATAAGGGGAATTAGATCTATGATACAGTGGGAAGAGTAGTGGACTGGATTTGGAGTTAGGAGGTGCAAGGTTCAAATCCCTATTCTTCCTTTTACTATCTGTGTGAGTTTGGGTAAGTCATATTACCTCTCTAAACTCTAAAACTCAATTTCCTCATTTGTAAAAAAGTGAAGGGATAAACTAACAACATATATTCTAAGACTTCTAGTTCTAAATCTGAGATCCTATGGTACAAAAGCTCCAGAGTGGGAAAAAAATGAGGTATATTGGGAAGACATAACTAAAGTATATAATTAGAATAGATTTAAAAATTTATTAATCACCTACTATGTATAGAGGACTGGAGGAGATATAAAAATTTAAGTAAAAACATTTTCTGCCCTCTTGGAGCTTATAATCTAGTAGAGAAATGACACACACATAAGTAACTTATTATCTCCATGGAGCAGGTATCATCCAAGTTGGACTTTAAAAGAATGGGTAGAATGTCAGTAGATTGAGGGGATGAGCATGGAAAGTATTCAAAATCTAAGGAGAAACATGAGCAAAAACATAGAGGGGGGAAAGTAGAAGGTATTAGTCCATAGAGGGGAGTGGTATACTGTTAGACTAAGGAGATAGAGCAGCACCAGATTGTGGAGGGATTTGAATTCTAAGCTAATGAGTTAAAACTTTTTTAAAAATAGCATTTTACTTTTTCCAAATACATGCACAAATAATCACCTTTGCAAAAAAAAAATAGGTAAGAGGAAGCCATTTTTGAATTGGGGGAATGAAGTAGTCAGATCCATGAATAAGAAAATTCACCTTGGCATTGATAAGAAGAATGAATGTTTGGGGGAAGTAGTTAAAGATAGAACAGCAAGCAGGTCAGTTCAGTTTATGCTCAGTTTTTGGTAATAGTAAGGAAAATCCATTTTCTAGAAAGAGCATGGTATTTCCTCTTTGTAATATTAATATAAAAACATTAGGGATGAATTTCATTCCTGTCTCATTTCATTTCCAGGGAAAGGATGGAATAAAAATACTGTTTGAAAATTATTGTGAAGGTTCTAGGCTACTATAGAAGAGAAGGCTGAGGGGATTATGAGAAAAGGACTCTCAAGTCTTTAAACTGCCAAAAGGAGGACAATGATCTCCTTTTCCAAAAAGGAAAAAAGAAGCAATGGTTGGGAATTAATTGTCCCTGTAGAACTGAGACTAGAAAAGAATATTTTCTACAGCATAAGTATATTTGGCCCAAATGGCTCTTAAAGATATTCTAGAAGTCTCTAAAAATTGTGAAACTTGGGCAGTCACCTTCCAGTCTGGGATGAGTTAAGTTCACTTTGCCTGAAGACAGGGGGAAGGACTAGATGACCTTTCCAAGAGCCTAGGTGTCTGGTTGAGGGCTGTTGGTTCCCAATAACAGAACATTCCATTATGGCACAGAGGTGGAGAACATCAGGGAACAAACCCAACCTGTCTGGTATCCTTCAGCAAAGCATGTAAGCCATTCAGAATGTTTTCTTACTTGGCCAATCCTGGACTCTGAAAGAAAGACTTAGATTAGACCCAAAAAGGGCTTCTCTAGATGTTGATGTAGAGTTTGTATTTTCTTCTCTTCCACTTATCCCAGAAAAGGTGAATAACCATCCTGAAGAATATGAAAGTCTTTGAGGATGGAAGCAAGAGAGTAACCAAAATGGTGTCTTCCTTAGACACACATGTGGTAAAGTTGGAGATTTGGCTCAGAGGCCTTGAAGTCCTCCCTGGGCAGGTTCTTCCTAATGGCTCTACAAGAGCCTAGTTTTGGAAATCAACATCAAGGTCTGGGTGTGTCTGAGCATTCGGTGGATTCCTGGCTCCAATTACAGGTTGTTGGGTGACTGAGGAGTCTGTTGTTGCTGATGTCATCAGATTTATGAGACTTTGGGTATCTTCTGCAGTGAGACCTGGGAGCCTGGGGATCCCAGGCGTTCTGTCCCTTTGTGTATCTCTTGCTAAATTCTCTCACTAACACTCCAAGATGAGGGAAAGCGTGTGAGTTGGGGTGACAGGCAAGAGGAAAAATTTATTGTTCCCACCCCCTGGGATTGGGGATGGGGTGATCTGAGAAGAGAACTAGCTCTTAGGAGAATTTCTGCTAAGTCTTCATCTAACCAGATCTCTGTCTTTAAATGAGAAACAGGTTAGATTTCAAGAAAGACTTACTTCTCAAAGAAGAATGGGAAATTGAAAGGGTATATTGTACTTTTAACATATTTAACATGTATGGGACTACCTGCCATCTCAGAGAGGAGGTGAAGAGAAAGAGGGGAAAAGTTGAAACAGAAGTTTTTGCAAGGGTCAATGTTGAAAATTACCCATGCATATGTTTTATATATAAAAAGCTAAAATTAAAATTAAAAAAAAAGAAAGAGTATATGGAAGACCTCTCTTCTGGAAATTTTTTGAGTCCAGAAAAGATTCATATCCAACTAGAAGAGGTCAGTTAGTATGAGCACAGGGGATTGGATGAGATGACATTTCAAGTTCACTCCTAACCCAAGGGCTTTCAGTTATGGCTTGTCCCTTGTCTCCTCTCAGGGTCACTCCAAAATCCCTCACTCCAGCAGTCTGGAGTAGTTTCAAAGGAGAGCATCAGCTCAGGTAGTTGTTTCGAGGTTCTGCCTCTTGGAGATGCCTCTAGGGTTGGCAGACACAGGGGAAATGGCTTTTTTCCACAGAGCGAAACTCCTGGAGGACCAGTGCTGCATTCCTCCCTGACTCACCCTCTCAGCCTCCCTCTCTGTGCCTCGAGGTCCGCGAGCTTTGCGGCATCTGGAACAGCTGCAGCTGGAGTGAGATGTTCATGCTGATAGGCGAGCCTTCTCCTCTACCATTCATAGTCCTGACTGAGCCTCTGGCACAAATTGGGAGGTTATGATAAGATATGGCCAGATATGGGAAAGAAAAAGGTAGTTGACAAAAGATCTGTTATCAGATGGCCGTGCCAGCCTCACCCAGAGATATCTGATCATCAGGTCTGGGACTTGCCTCTGAACCCTCCACCTACTATAGACTGAGGAACAGGAGAAGAGTAATAAATTATTTTAAATGACAGCTAAGCCAGCCATTCAATAAAAAAACAAGCAAATAAAAGAGATTTATATACACACATGTATGTATTTAGATAGATATAAATATAGATGTACAGATGTGTGTATATGTATATAGATAGATGTATATATGTATATGTGTATATATACATATGTTTCTATATTTTGCCCAAATATATTGGTCAAATGAACAAACAACAGGCTTATAATTAAACAGGAAGCAAAAAGCTTGTATTTTGGAAACTACACATCACTTTTTGATGGGTTTTTTTAATATTCTGCTGCTTTGCTGAATTTGTTATTTCTTTTTTCATGTATTTAATATTTTTCCCAATCACACATAAAAAACAATTTTAACATGATGTTTTTCAAATTTTGAGTTCCAAATTCTCTCCTTCCCAGACCCCATTGAGAAAGCAAGCAATTTGACATTGGTTATACATATTACACACTATTTTCAATGGATAATCCTAATAAATGAAAAATTCAAGAAAACATTTATTTGCTCTTGAAATACAAGGAGAAACAAACACATATCTATGTACTTCCTAGAGTCAATTTTTCCAGGTTTAGCTTTATGAGGGATAGAGGTCACTGAAAATCTAAAAAGATGCCAAAAAGTTTTGATTTATCATGGTTGGAGCAGATTTTGCCATTCAACAGATGAACAAAATATTTCCCCAGACAATTAAGAGGCAAAAGTTCCAGTTAACTGCCTAGTTTGCATAGAATCTATCCTCCTTTCCCCAGTCTTTTTCCCTTCTGCCCCCCCCCTCTACCCCATAACTTCCTGGTTAGTAGATACCAGTACTAGAAGTTATTATTTCTATTCTATACTATTACATTTTACTTTGTTTCAGTTTTGTATAAAAGGATATTTATTGAGAAGAAATAGCAGGAATAAAAGTTACAAAGCATTTCCTCACCATCCGCCACTCACTCCTCCTGCCATCTCAGTCCCTGGGGAGAGTGGGCTCAGACTTAAAGTAGTTGTTACACAGCACTAATAAAGCCAAATTTATTTCTGATAAAAGAATCATTCTTTTGCTGTAGGATACAGTATCTATCAACTACCAGGTTAGTCCACTGCACCTCACCGGCCTTGGCTGCCAGCAAATTATGGTATGGACTTTGGACCAGTTTCTCTTACCAAAACAAAAAAAAATCACAACACCAACAAGAGGAGGTCCCATCCTGAACAAAAAATTTCAAGGTAAGAACTCTGTCTTACTAATCTGAGGCCAGACTTGCTGTTTGTTTATTTGTTCATTTTAAATCAGGGAAAGCAAACAATTAAAACCTTTGGGTTCTTTACAATATTTTCAACTATTTAAAGTTGACTAATAATAAACTATTCAAACTGTTAAAGTAAAAGGGCTGGCTTATATTCTGTGGAATATTAATAAATTCTCTGATAGCAATTACCACATCAAGTCCAACCTAGAAAATTTAGGCAGAACCTTCATTGCCTTGACCATGGGGCTTAAGGAAGGAAACAAGCATTTATTAAGCACTTACTATCTGCAAGGCACTAGGCAAACACTTTACAAATATGATATAATTTGATCCTCACAATAATGGTAGGTAATATTGTGATTACTCTTTTATAGTTTAGGAAACTGAGGCAAACAGTTTTGCTCAGGTTCACACAGCAAGTGAGAGTCTAAGGTGAAAATCAAATTTAGATCTTTCTGATTCCAGTCTCAACAGTCAATCCATTGCCTTCTAGCTGATACTTCATCAGCTAGATCATCATTCAATTACTATTATCAATAGAAATACTTCATCACTATCACTACTACTATTGATAATAGTAATTGAATTTTTACAGCACTTAAAAGTTTATAAAATGCTTTCCTCATAACATTTTCATAAGGTCGTTAGTACAAGTATTATTAGACCCATTTTATAGACGAATAAACTGTAAGTCAGATATTTAAGTGACTTACCCAGCTACTAAGTGTGAGTGCTTGGATATAAACCAGGTCTTCAATCTCCAAGCCCACTGCTCTTAAAAAAAAATTACCATGAAATTACAAATATCCATAAACACAAGAATTTCCCTAAACAAATAAAAAGAGGACTTCATTTGAAACTATCAATTTTTAGTATGTATAGCTTCAGGGGGGTATATATTTTATATTTAATATGGTAGTTTCAGCACTTCCTTACTTTTCTGTTAACTTCCTTCTATTCCTTCCCTTTTGTATATCTTTTAAATAATTTATTGATATTATTTCCTTCCTTATTACATTTATGATTGATTTTTCCTAACACACTCTCACTCAAAAAA